>NC_090946.1:48605720-48914854 GCF_040807025.1 Struthio camelus
CTTTTCCAGTATTCACCGAGAAGTGAATAGGTTACAGGTGCCATAGATGAAGCCATTTTACTATAGAATGTTCCTTGTTGAAAGAAGGAATGAGGCTTCAGTCTCGTAGTCCAATATTAGTTTCCCTAGGCAGTAGTCACAATATGTCTGTTACTTTTAAGCCTTGAACAGAAGGTGTGGAAGTAAGAGATAAATGTGAAACTGCACCCTGCCATTTTTGCAGCTTCTAGGTTTCAGATCGAAATTGCAGGGATATGAATGACAACAGAAATTAGAGAAAGCTTTAGGGAAAGCAGGGAAATCTGGTTTTGTCATTCTAATTATGATGAAGAAAAATAGGAATATTTTTGTACCATCTGTAGTGACAAGCTCTCATCCATTTTCCAGGCTTTGCTGAACATGACGAGCGTAAAGGAAATTTTAGGTTTGATTCTGGCTTTTGGAAATTATATGAATGGTGGAAACAGGACCCGAGGTCAAGCTGATGGATTTGGTTTGGAAATACTCCCCAAACTAAAGGATGTCAAAAGCAGAGTAAGTGCTTATTTTTACTTACAGATCACTTTTCTCAAGCAATCTCTTTCTGTTCCGTCATCTGACAAAAGTAAAATCTTTTCTCATTTCTTACAGTTCTCTGCTTCAAGCGGCAAGGCACTTTATACCATTTTGTGCTTTTTTTTCTCCCCACTTTTCACCTCTTCCTCCTAAACATACCCACCTCTCTGTAAATCTCCTATTTCTTCTTTCCAGTGCCACTTGGATAATTATCTTACATGAAAACTTCTCTATGTTTCTTTTACTGGCGGAGACTAGTAGGTAGAGAGAAGCGAGAGAGCACAGACGGCTGAAGACTTCTCCAGTTGTCCTCATTCTTTTTTATTACTTTTAACTTAAGGTAGTTGTAAGGGAATATGCTTTAAAGGTCAAGTTTAAGAAACAAAATAGCAAAAGAGGAGAGCATCAGTGCACGTTATAAAGTATGATATGTAAGTGATATAAATATATAATATAAAGAATTTTTATTCTCTTCAGAAAGACTTATCAAACCCAACAAGGTATTGCCAGTCTATTTTTTTTTTTGAATTGGCAGATAGGTGGGTATAGAGCATGAATTCTGGACTGCATACACCAGAAAATCCTCACAGGTGGCAGTAAATTATTTTGTCAAAACCTGAGAACCACTAGCTTGTTTTTGATTATTGTGCTAAAATTAAAATCGGACTCAAACAAACTGAACACCTTTTGAGATGAGGTTGCCCTGTTCTTTTACCCTGTTTCAGCAGGGCAGAAAAGGAGATGCGAGGTCATGCAGGCAATTCAAACACTGCTCTGTGTCCTTCTCTGCCAAAGCATGCCTAAGACACCACATGGATATGGGAAGTAGCAAATAGCAGTAGGTGTTTTCTGCTGATGCCGGTACAGATTTGAAGGGAGAGAAGAAAAGTTATTCTCTCACGCTCTTCCTCTTTTCCTGTATGAAATGCTGTCTGGAAGTATAATACAGGTGGAGTGTAAGCTTTTTTGCCAGTTATGGTGGATATACACAGGGATGCTCTCGATTTGGGAGGCAGGCAATGTGAGATAAGCAGTATGTCTAGGGAGGTTTTTGTCTTTCTTGTGAATACCCTCATGTAGGTTAACAGAGAGTAAAAAGAAGATGTAATAAGTTGTTCCACGAGCGATAGAATGAATGAAAACTTTTCCACTGGATTCATGTCCTTTGTCTCCTCACTCCTTTCTTCTTCACTGCAATAATTCAGATGTCCCTTGTAACTGCTTTCTTCCACCCCTGCTCCTTGAACAAGACAGTACATGCTGCAGGTAACGTAGAACCAGGCAGAGTTTCCCACTACTCAAGTGCTCATTGGTCAGCCGGTGCTGACTGCTATGAATAAAAATGTAAAACAGCTGAGCTTCGCCTGACTTTTCTCAGTAGAAGTACTAATTTTAGTCTCCCTCTTCTATCCAACATAAACTTGTAAGAATTGAATTATCTCTGGGACTTTCCAATTTGGCTGAATTTAACTGGCAGGTTCCAAAGTTATGAATTATGGAAGGGACTGACAAAGACACAGCATAATAGCTCGTTTTGCTTGAACAAATCTTATGCAAAACATTTACAGTATTTGCAGTTTCCCTGTAAATACAGTAGCCTGTCACTAGTCTCCAACATGCATAAAAAGCTCAAAGGGGCCAGCGACTATAGGCAAACAGGAAACCTCAGAGATAATTGTTAGACCATATTTGCCAGGAAGAGCAGAAGGTCTTGCTTCTTTGAACACTAAGATATCTTTTCTGTGTACTGTTATTCCCTTTCTGGGAATCGCCAGCAAGCAATATGATATCCGGGCAAGCTAACTTCCAAGGGTGAAAGTGAAGAGTCAATGCTGAATATCTTTTATTTCACATAAAAGCCATTTGTTGCTGCGTGAGGCCCAGAAAATTACTTGATATGGACATTTGAAAAAATTGTAGCTCACCACTTCAAAAATCTCTATATTTTGTCTTCTGCAAATACTATTTAAATTGAAGTGATAGGTTTGATAGTCTGACTTACAGAAAATAGAGTCATAGGCATATTGCACTTTAAAGGGGCAATCAGTTTGTTGTCTGTCACGCAACCTTCCAGCAATGTATTCTGAAAAAAGCTGTTGTAAAAGCAGAGTGGCTTTGTCTGTGTAAGAGCAATGACTTCCTTAGTTAAGAATTTTTCTGCTGTATGATATTAATAAAATGTAATATGCTGCAGGCTCAAATGTAAGCGAGGCAGCTCTATACAGGAAATCAGACATTGTGCACATACACACATTTATCCTGATACCTGTCAATATATAATATAAAAACACATCCAAAAAACATCAAAGACATTCCAGATAAAAGTCCTTATATTATGTTTCTTTTATGCTGTTGAATAATATCCTGTAACGTATAAGACACAGTTTTACCTTTTCCTTTAGTTCATCTGACCTATGCTGACCCAATGACATATAAGAAAATAAAATGTTGTTGCATACAGTAATAGTAGGGGAAGCAGGACCAAGGAAATGGTGATTCCACAGAGTGAGTGTTAAAATTTGTGTTCATAAAACAACAGTGCATGAAATGCACTGGTTAGGTATATGCTGTCTGGTTTTGTGCTTGAGGTAATGTATGAGAAATACATGTGCCCCTTTCAGTTCAGTGTTACAGCTGAATTAAGATTAGAGGAATCAAGAAGTTCTGTTCACCTTAATAGCTCTGAGTTCACTATAATATTAAGTTAATATCTCTTACAAATGCCTTGTGTTATTAAAAAAAGAAAAGGAAGAATGGCAGCTTCTCCCACTGCATGGTTTCTGTACCAAAGGAAGCTCTAGGTCTGTGGTGACGCAGGCAAGCCTGTGGTTGTTATAAAAGATGGATTTTTTGGGTAAATAATGTTAGAGTTAAAGATATTGTGAGTCCTGTTTCTCACAGCAATGTAAGTTAATAGTATATTTCTTTTAATACAGTAAATTTTCACTTGAAACAGTTCTTCACACAGCTTTAACAGTTTTATGTATCCAGTTTAACCTCTTCACTAATGTGTCTGGTTTTTTCCTAGGATAATGGTATCAATCTTGTGGATTATGTTGTCATGTATTACCTACGCCATTGTGATAAGGTACAAGATTCATTTGCTGTGTCAGTCTCCTTAAAAGTATATTTCTTTAAGAGATTGTCAAAGGGGTTGTATTTATTTTTATTTTAATCTGAGTACAGTAGCTCCAACAGAAAAATAATACTCATCTCTCCTGCTTTTAATAGTTGCGCGACTTCATAGGTATGAAATTTGCTGCCGGTTTTCTGATAGAGTTTTGGAAAATCTTACATTAACTGTGGAACTTCTGGGATTCTCTTGAACTAAACGTCGCAGACAACTGCCTGCGAGTGTTGTGGGCTGGAGAGGGGGTCGTTCCAGGCCCGTCTCCTTACGCTCGGGTTGCTGCTGTAACACTGTAAATCTTGCTTTGATGTGATAATAATGGAAGACAGAGGCTTGATTTCTCTCTCATGACAGAATACAATGACAGGTTAGTACTTTAAGACAGGTGGGTCAGTTAATGGTGACAAAGTTAGAGATCGGAAATGCAGGAAGAGGTCCTGCTGCTTTGAATTATTTACGTTTGTGGAGCAGCGCTCAGAGTTTTGGAGTGCAATATTTGAACTCTTTTCTTTCAAATGACGATGTCACTATTAACTGCTTTTAAGAATTTTTTTTTTTTTAATTAAAAATATGCCTCTACCTAACGTTTGAATTCTAAGACCGGAATTAGTTTTCATGGTCCTGTCTCCAGTTGAATATGAACATCTTTTTCATTCATTTTCATTTGTCAGTTTTGTTCATTCTTATTTATGGATGTTGAATTGAAGAGTTAGTAGTCATGAATGTTTTTCCAGCAGGCTGAAGTAACTCAAGGCATCTCCAGCACTGGGGGGTCTGTGGGTCAGGAGCTTGTGGAACAACTCCTAAGGCTGAGCTGCAGAGACAAAAAACTACCGGTTATGTAGATCTGTACTCAAGAAAGGTTTTTGTTTTTGTTTTTCTCCCTGTAGCAGGGAAGCAAGGTGTCATTACTTTACCCTAAATAGCTTTCTGTAAAAATATGCTCACAAAAGCAATTTTGTGTACCCTCTGTGTTTATCAGTTCTCAGGCTATCCATATATGTATTGGTACCTCTTTTTCAGAGATGCTGAAATTAACAATTTAATTATTTAATATATCATCAGGTTTCTGCTAGACTGTAATTTTACTATGGGAATTTGAGAACAGAACAGTGTATCTCCTCTTGCGAGGAAATAGAGGCAATTTTATCCACTTAACTAATTTTTTTCCTGAATGTTCATGTCTTTATAAGAATGTAATTTTCTCTTTCGCTGTTCACAAAACAGTTCTCCAAGCTATAAGCTGTTCCTTATTTCAGACTGAAATCTGAGAACAGATAGTATGTAAACTCACCAGTATATGCTTGTAAAGTGCAATGTCATTTTAATACCATTTATACACTAGAATTGTTAGAATTTCTCTTCAGACAAAGCTTTCTTTCTTTTTTAATTCTGAATTCTTTTATTATTGTTCTAACTGTAAGGAATGTGCTTAGGAGTTCCAAATAGACATTAAACCATGTGATTAATTTAATCCCATAAACCATCAAGTATATATTTTTTTCTATAAAATATACTCTAGGCAATATATAAATATTATTTTCAATTTATGCTTATAAAATATGTGTATATTTAGTGAATTGGGAAAGAGTGAAACCACAAACTTTTGGCATAAAATCACTTATTGCATTAAAATAGTTGTTCATGTTTTCTGGTTTTAAGAAAGTTTAATCCCTTATCTAAACCTTTACTGCTATGAAATTAACTGAAATTTTATGTGCTCACTGTTGTTTCGTAGTTTAAATTGAGCACGGTTTGCATTAAAACCTCCAAAAGGAAGTTTCAACATTAAAAATGGATATTTTTCACTAAGATGTGTTCTGTATCAACCACAGTGCTGAGCTGCAAAGCAGTTTAGGCACAGAACGCAAGGATGCATATGATGTTACGTAATACATCTGACGTTAAAAATCTGTGAGTTAAGGAATTTGTGTTTTTCTGTAGAAAATTAGAATATGACGATATAATCATTGTCCTGCAAAATACAGGCAGCTTGAAAATGAAGGTTGAAATCCTAGTCCTTGTCCAGTCAATGGTAATATTCTCATTGATTCAGTCAGGTCAGGATTTCATCTGAAATGATATATAATGCTATCTTAGCAAGAAATATTTTAAATGTATTATTTTTGCAGTTTTATAGTGCTATTTTATAGTTAAGTTTCGAAAACAGTAATTCATTTCACTGCAAATGTATTTAATTTTCATAGTGGCCTGTTTGTTTGTTTGTTTGTTTAGGAAGCAGGAACAGACAAGAGTATTTTTCCTTTACCAGAACCACAGGATTTTTTCCAGGCCGCCCAAGTTAAGTTTGAAGAGCTAATAAAAGACTTAAGGAAACTGAAGAGAGATCTAGAAGGTAACTGGGAATTTTCACATTTGTTCTGCTAACAACTAAGTGCCATTTAAAATGTGACCTTTATGAGGTTTGCTTATTGCTAATTAGCTTTATAGTGCTGACTCATTTAGAGGTTTTACACTGTGGCACAAATTGGCCACATAAAATAGAAGAAACGATTTTAAACTCAAGACTTAAAAAATGAAAGTAAAAATATTGAAAAGTAATTCTGTGTAATTCCCTTTTAAAATCAAATGGCCCCTAAAATAAATCTCCCTGAAATTTTCTTCAGTTATGTGTGAATTTTCCTCTGACTTCTCCAGAATGCTGCATTTAACTGTAGGTATCTGTTAGTTCCATAATGTAAATACTTTCTTCAGCACTTGTATAACAACAATTTAACAGTTACAAGAGAGAGCTTGAACACTATTAATGTAGAAATAAAACACAGCTTGCCAAGGCACTGCAAAGGGAAATGGAAAGCTCTAGTTCAAAATATTTTCACCCTGGGACATAAAATAAACATTTTAAAATGTTTATTATAAAGAGGGGCTCAGAAACCCAACTCATCTATCAATCAAGGTACTGAGTGGAAATGAAGTAGGAAGGGCTGCTGTCTAAGTGTTCCAGCCAGTTTCGTTTTTATTTTGTACTTCATATGACTTTTTAAAATAAACTCCGCGAATGATGACTGAATATTTTAAGCTTGTCACTTCTGTTAAGGAAGAGTAACGCTGAAGCAGTGTTATGTTGAAAATAGAGTTCAGGGAGAGAATCTGCATCAAAGCCTATTAAAAACAACTTCTCTGTTTGCATTTAGATAATATAGCCCTGCATCAACATGGAAGAGTACTTTTAGAGTCAGAGTTGAACAAAATGATTGTTTTTAATTTTTCAATGTAAGACAATGAAAAGCATTAAAGAATAATTTATCCTTACAGTTAGAAATGGCTGAATTTTGTCTGTGCCATCTTTAGGATGGTTTCAAAGGTTAACAGTGGTAGGAAAGTATCAGTTGTTGTTTGTTCGACCCGGGCATAAGCGAGTGCTCTATCTCCTCTCATCGCTTGGCCCTGTAAAACCCTTGGCCTGCCCTCTCTTAGGCTAGTTTGTGCAGAAACATGATCTGTGTTTGATCTTGTACTTTTTTAGTGTGTTGTCCTGCTGCTATACGTCTTAGTCTTGCAGGATCTGTACTGAGGCTTTGGCATTCATATCATTTCTGTTCTACGTTGCAAGGAGAGAGAGAGAAAGTAGGAAAAGTGAATGCGCTTTAGCTAACTTTGCAAATAATAACCGCAACTGTCTTTAATCACTCATTTCTGTTTGAACATGATATTTTCTTAGATACTTATAGAAAATGTAGAAAAATTGCTATGTTGAGCTTGTTTATGTAATACTTCTTTGTACAGATGTATCTGAAACCCAGCAAAACCAATTAACATGTAAAGTTAATGACAGCAAAGATTGGAAACAAAAAAGGTTGTGGAAATGTTTTCAGATGTTGATATTTTATCACCCAGAAACATGCAGCAAAATTCTAACAAGCATTCCTGTAACTAATTTCTCTTGTATTTAAACAATGAAACAGTCATGTAAAGATGTATCTCTTTCAAATAATGCCTTTCAAATTTTTCTCTTTAGATAATGCTGTAGTTTATTTTTAAATAAAAATCTTAATTGAAGAGGATATAATTTTAACACGTACAACAAAGATTTGATGAGTCTCTGTAGTTTATTGTAGCCATTAAAAAGTTGTGGCTGCTGGCAGAATACCAGTGAAAGTCTAAAGCTGAAACAGATGTGACTAGCAGAAACCAAGTCCAGAGAAGCGTCGGGCCCAGCTATCCAGACAGGCGCGGCCCTTCAGATGTGAATAATTTGAACGATATTAACTGGAGCTGCCTGTGCTATAGGGTACATTGGATTTACTTTACAGTTTGGTTGGCTAAGGTAGTCGTAAGCAGATTACCCTGAACGTGGGATGAGACACAGGTCTGAAGGAGGGGTTTTCCTATATGCCGCTAGGGAACAAACTGATGTTCCTGTGAGTGAGTGACTTATGCCAAATCTTTTTTCTGAGACTTTTATAGAACGATTAAGAAAAAGAAAAAGATAAATGTCACCTATTATACCTGAAATGGCAATTTTGATAGAAACTTTTCATACGAGTAGTCATTTAGTATTTTAAAATATATTTTTTTCACTAATTTATCCAGGCATTCATTTATCTTTCTATCATGGATATTAAAATAGGAAAGATTGATATACATGCCAGAGGGGCATGTGTTAATGGTGTAAAACTCTGGTTTGAAATACCTAGACACTGTGGAACCAACAGTTCAAATCTAGATGGAGCACAAACTCTTTCATCCTTTTCAGATAAACAGATTGAGTTCCATGCAATTGACTCTCTGGAGGTCTTTCAGATTGGACTTTAAAGGAGCAGTGTCATCTGAAGTTTGGCTCAAAAATTAAAGCAAACTTTTGGAGAACTCTAATTCAACAGGTTTTTAACACACATTCCAGCACAAACTGTGCAGTCAAGAGCTTTTTTAGGTTAGAGATGATGATAAACAAAAATAAGCCTTTAATATAGGTTTTTAAGGCAGCAGAAGAAAGGATACAATATTAAGTAGTGAAATGGCAATTATGAAGCGTACGATCTACTGGCACTTTAAAGTCATAGGAAAAAAATGTTTCTTGGAAGCCCAGCATTTCACTCCAGGTCTGTACAGTCATTTGTTTTCAAGATTTTCAGTTAAGTGGTAGCAAAAACAAATATATTCATTCATATGACAGGCATTAACTTTCCAATTAATCTTCATTTTTTTGAGGAAAGGAAATTTTTGCTTTGTATCAAAATTTTAAGTTCATCACAATCCTTATTTCTTCTTTAGGGCAATGATTTCCACTTTTTCCTTTTCCTATGACCGTATATGATTTTCCTTCTGTTCTGGACAGTGCTACGGGATGGGTATTCTCTCAGAGTGAGCACATAAGAACAGTTGAAAAATGTAATCATACGAATATTTTTAAAAAGAAAGCTGCTTTACCAAAGCATGATAGACTTGTATTTTTTACGATGAACCTCCTGGTTCATCTCCTGCCAAAGGTGAACAATCTTAATTACTTAAAATTAGCTGTACCGGAGATTGTTTCCCTCTATGTCATACTCATTGCTGCAATACAGTTCATAAAATGTTAAGATGTTACTCCGTGCACTGTAGTCAAGACAAAGCAACAGTCTGTTCCTTGTGTCATTTACTGTGATGTTTCTAATCATTGTAACTTTTTTAGTATTCTTGACTGTAACAGCTGAAAAAACAAAGATATTTATTGAATGGTGCAAAAATGGAGAAGATAGGTCCATTCTGAATATACTTTGTTACTTACGATTAATTAAAATTCCTATGAGCTTTTGACATTCTGATCCATAATTTTTACCTTCACCTTCTTTCAATCTGGCAATACACATATTAATTGCAATTTTCATACTAACAGTTTTTCAGTAAGATGTGTATGTTGTAAACTTCAACAAACTTTACTGAGTGTGTATTAGTATATACGTGGGTGTATGTGTATACACACACATATTCATGACCGAAAAGAAATAATTTCCTCTAAAATAGAAACAAGACTTCATGGATAAAAACAGGGCTTAGGAATGATCCAGCCCATGGTATATGTGTGTGTGTGGTGCGTTGTCTCTGTATGCTAAACTCGACTACCCGAAGACAAAGCGGTAGTATCCTTAAGATACATTAGAGTTGTATAATATTGTGTCATTAAACTTTCACATTTCACTTATCTCCTTAAAAATTTGTCTTATTAAAATATGTTATATTTTAATACCCCAAAGAGTTTAGCACCATCCAACCATTCCGTTATTACACCATCCTTTGTTAGGTTTATTATGACAATGACTGGGGATGGACTAAGGAGACATTGTCCCTGTGCAATACACAAATATAAAGTAGTAGGAAATCTCTCTTCCCAAGATCTAAAAGTCAAGATGGAGAGGAGTATAGGAGAAAGTTGATGATACAGAAAATGAATAAGGTAGTAGTCTGTTAGGTTCGTGGCATGTTTTATCTTTCTCATAACTGGGGTTCTTCAGGGTATGCAAATGTGCAGAAAGAGTTCTGATGGCATTATTACGTGCTAAAGTTTTACAATAGAAACTGATAAAGTTCTTTCTATGATGGAGAATGGAGTTATCCCTACAAAGTTTTGTGCTGTGAAAGATACTTTTAGGAGAATAGATAGTCCAGTGAATATTCTCCCCATTCTCCCCCAAAAGTTTCCTTGTTCCGTGTCCAAGATGGATATAGTTCAGTTGTGAAAGAATAGCCTTCGTGTGCATTAAAATAACCAGATTTTTTAAATTAGATTTCAGAGCTGTCGGTGAGACTTAGTATTCACTCCTCTAGATAGAGGATAAGGTATAGTGGATCTTAATTTTAAAAATATGTTTAGCAGAGAATGCGTCTTTTAGATCAATTGCCTTTAATAATCAGTTGAATTTCAGTAACTCCAAGATACATGGTTTGGAACTGGAACTGTCTTAATCCAACTGTTGACGGATTGGTCTCTTGCAGAAGTATTATTTCACCCATAGGTTTCCCTCCGTTAAGTAATTCGCCTGTGCAGATTGTCAGCTTATGACAACCCCATGGTGCAACATTGTATAATCCTTTAAAAAAAAGATTAAAAGGTATGTAGGTAAAATTATGCACTGTGAAGGGGGAAACGATGATGATATATTGGCAGCTTTCACATTGTTTTTCATACGAAGCATTACAGCTATTTTAAAATCATGGAGTAATGTAGGTTGGAAGGTACCTCTATAGGTCATCTGGTCCAAAGTGTTTGAGCAAGGCTAACTCGATGAGGTTGTATAGGGCCTTATCTACCTGAGTTTTGAATCTCAGGATGGAGATTCCAAAACCTCTCTTGGCATCTGTTCCTGTGCTGACTCACTGCCATAAATGTTTTTTCCTTATGCCTAGTAAGAGTTTCCTGCGCAGCGACTTCTTTCTATTGCTCCTTGTCCTTTAGCTGTGCACCTCCAAGAAGTCTGACTCCATCTTCTCTATACCTATTAATTAGGTGATTGAAAGCATAGATTAAATCCACCCTTAGACTTCTCTTCTCCAGGCGGAATATGCCCAGCTTCCTCTGCCTCTTCTTAAAGTACTGCATTTTATTTTGATTCTCAAATGGCATGACAATATAGACTTTTTTCATCCTAATATCGGATACAATCTAGAGTCACTAAATATCAGTTCATAGCCAAGTATGCAAGTACAACCTGGCCTTCCTCAGCTGTTTGTTTTCTAAACTTTATATGAGAAGATGCACGGGATTTTCCTGACAGAATTCACTTTTCAACTGTCCGCCTGTCATGCTCTATACCAGAACTCCTAGTTTTGTACTTTCTTTCCCATATTAAGTTTCGTTATCTCTCTCTGTTCCTACAGCCTGCATTTATTACTGAATATATTACTTGTACAGACAGAGAAGAAGAACCAGCGATTGCTCTATTCCTTTCTGAACTTGGGGAGACTGACCGATAGAGGGATAATGAAGAAACCTTGAAGTACTTCAGCACTCAGTTAATAATCCTTTTTTGCAGAACTATTTTAGAAGTTCAGTTGTTCAGAAGACGGTCAAATTTAAACTTAAATTTGCCTTTAAGAAAATAACTAGACATTTTCTATAGACTAGTCCCATGCTCTGTTTTAGCTTTCTATCCCTTTTTGTGTTAGTAGTAAAGTTGTCCTTGAAAACGTTTGCAATAATTTTTTAATACTAGAATTAGTCTCTTTTTTTTTTTTTTACCTTTTTCTATGTATTACGTTATAGCTGAATCAGACTTTTAAAATATATGTCTTTTGACTGAAGACCAATTCTGTGTCTTTACAACCTCTGCAGCATCGTTTTAGAGAAGAAAATTCAGTTCACTGGGTGTGACAAGCATGGTTTTGCCAGACCAATACAGGCATCATAGCCAACTAACGCTGGCTCTTGGCAGGACTGACTGAACCAGAGATAATACTAGACTGTTGCAGCTACATCGCTTTCATTCAGTGCCTCCTCAGGGAGGTCTGTAACACATGATATTGCAGAATGTATTTGTGTTACAAAAGTAGGACATGAATGGAACAGAATTTAGAAATGAGAAAAGGAAGGTAGAAGTTGAAAAGGGTCATTCATCCTCGACTGTTGCAGACGCTGTCACTCTAAGTAGGGCCAAGGAGAAAATTGCAAAATGAAAAATAGTTCATGCTCATTCTTATGACTAAAACCCCTTGATTTTCCTAATTTAAAACTCTGCACATCATTTGTTTTTGTCAAAAATTATAAGGGAATATATTTACCAATAGGAAAGTCTACGGAAACAGAAAAGTTTAACGAGTATTATTCACAAAAAAAGAATTTAAACTTTTATATGCATATATTCCCATCAGGACTTCAGACTGTTACAGATTTTTGCAACAGAATATCCACTAATGATCTATAAATGAATTTTGCTGTAGAAATTAATCAGTGTTTTCAATTAACGAATCAAGAAATTTCCAGCTTTTGATGGACTTCTAAGTAAGCAGAAATGAAGAAATTAATTGCATATGTTACTAGTTATTCAGATGAAATCAAACATATACGTATTCTGTTCATACAGAATATTGTAGGCCTTAGATAAAATCTGTTTGGAGTTATAAGAACAGGGTTATAATCATGATAAAATAATTATTAGTAGGACAAGCATTACAATGTTGGGAAGTTTTGCCTATTGTTTGGTTTGTTTTATAGATGGTAAGGTTACCGAATTACATCGTGAATATTCTGAACATTAAATCACTTTGAGTATTCACTTTCTTTCTAAACAATTTGTTGGATCAGTAGTTTCAATAAAGGCTGACTGTTTATTCACTGCAGGAGGCAGCATTTTAGAAAGTATCAAAGGCACTTTTCAAAAATATGTTCAAAAAATTGAAGCCTTAGTCTAACTTAATTGAAATAATTTAAGCCACTTTGAAAGTGCGATTTAGACATCTGAGTCACACGTATGCTTTGGTGAACTGATAAGTTGCATGATAGTTTTCAGGTGTTAGTCACTTTAATCTTCTTCATATCAATTATTGGTTTGAATTTTAAAATTAACCTCAACAATTTGAAAGTGTGGTCAAATGGGAATTAAACCTGGTAGTACAACGTGAGGAGCCAAATAGTTACATGTGTTATTTCTAGGGACATGAGCATAAATGAGGCACACTGTTATGTACCTGGTGAGTATGACCGTATTTTTTTGCTGTCCAACATTAATGCTTTATTTTGAGGCAATGCAAAGAGGTGGAGGGGAAAGAGCAGAGGAGCCAGCCTTGTGTAGGAACAATTATTTTATTTTCAGTAGTTAATAAAATGACTCTCTTTTTCTCCTTAGATTTTTCTGACCTCTTTTCGAATAGTCTCATGCCTCAGCAGGATGAGATGCATTTCATTTTGTTCTTATTTGGCAAAGTTACAATACAGGCATTAGAAAGCACATTTTGTGTTGTGCACTGGAATCTGTTGTATAATAAAACTAACATTTTGACAGTATTCCATTGGTGATGTGCGTATGTGATGATATGTGATGATATACATTAACTGGAAATTCTCCTAAGCTGGTCGTTTCTAAAAATTCCACTGAGTTTCCTTGTTTGTGGTAACAGAGAATAGTATAGGATGCTTTTAATAAGATTTGGAAAGATAGTGGAAAAGTAAAGACGTGATTTTTTTAAAGGAGTTAAAATGGATCATGGGAGCAGATGTCTGCATGAGTGCACAAAGGCCAAGGAGAAAGCTTTCAGTTGGTTAACCAGTAGCATGCTGTTGATTTTTTCCTTTACATTTTTGCATTGGAAAATTCATATTAAAATCATTAGGCAAATGTTAAGATTCTAAAGTGAATCTTAGAAATATCAAATTTAAGATTTTCTGTGCAACTTTCAGTCTGTCCTTTTGTATATAGGTTAAGCATTAGTTACTTAACTATACTACATATAACTCTATATATAACTATATTAAGTAACTATGTAGTATATATCTGGGAGCAGGAGGAATGCTGCCTCTATCAATGTGTATGATGGATAATGAATTACGCAGTTTGGACAGTATATAATAGTAGAGTTGGGAGGACCAGTTGCTTCATATTTGTTGGTCTGTCAGCTTTTTCTCTCTGAGGGAATATGCAGTGAAATAAAAGGCAGATCTCCGCCAGAATGGAGGTTGTGGATTGTATGTATACAGACAGTGGTGAAAAACTGAAAGTACTTATTGTACTACTTTTCGTTCCGGACAATAGGATGCAAATTTGCAACAGTGAGGATAATTAACACTTTAGAACAGTGTTCCTGTGAATATTGTAGATGGTTTCTAAATTTATGTCATTTTAAAAACAAGAAGAATGGTCTAGCTGAACCAAAGCTGTAAGCGTGATAAAAGAACTAATTAGGCGAACTTTATGATCCGTCTTGCACAGAAAATCAGAGATTCAGCACTGCAGAGAGAAGCTTGAGATCACTTCTGCCTCTACAGTTTTAGCTCATAAACATACTGTTTCAGACATTGCCTGGTAATTCTATCTGATTAGTGTTAGATACTCTAAGTAATAAAGTGTTTGTGGGCCTCAAAGGTCTTTTTTTTTTTCTCTATCACTGGAAAAACCTGAGCTCATCTAATTAAAAGTAGTAATTTTTGCTTCTTAAAAAAAATCTCATCTTGCTGTAGATGAGCCAAGCAATACACTTCAGTTTCAAAATATGCATTTTCTATACTATTCAGAGAGAAGTACAATTTTCTCACCAGGTTCTGCTAGCCCACATTTCTATGCTCCTGACAAATCCAAATGACGTGTGGAGTTCTGTACGCTTGGATGTTGATGACAAAAAAAAAAAAAAAAAACTCGTTCCTAATAATATGTGCTGGAATCACTTAAGGAATCATAAAGACTTGACTGGAAAATTATGGAGGTTTATTTATTATATTCATTTATATGTGCTGGTCCTTCTTTTGCTTTGTTTTTGTGCTGAATTGTATGCTAAATGTAAACTACCATTTCAGAGAGAATACATTAAGCAGAGTCTTAGATATGTTGCTATGGCGTGAAAAATATTTAGTTTTACCAGCAATGCTTTTTCATTTTTGCTAAACTTATTCTTAGGCAACAATCTTAACAGAAAGGATTTTCAATGATTCATATAAAATGCTGATATGCTTTGTCAAAATGGGAAGCAAAAAAAGCCTTTTATTTCTAGTGTATTTGAAGTTAATATAGGCCTGAGAGTTCTTCTGCATATCATCACATACTGTAAAAGTTTGAAATGCTATTAACCTTAAAAAACAACAGCAGCAGCAGCAAGAGAAAACTCACAAATCTGAAAAAAAAAAAGTCAGAATACCTAATAAAGCTTGGGAGAACTGTCAAGATCTCCTGCTCTGGCCTTCCCTTAGAACTCCATTGGAACAGGTGAACTTTGCAATGTGTTTTGTATGTCACTAGTTCCATTATTGCACTTTCCACAGGTCAGGTTTTATCACTGAAAACTATTTCCATCTCATTTATACCTGAGAATTATTGCCTTGAGCGCCTAGAAAGATATTTCTTTCTGTGTGTCACAAGAAGATGTATTCAAGCAGACAAAAATCAATCTATCTGTTTCATATTTACTTACTGGTTCCTATCCTGTGAAATGGCTTTATAAGAAAACTGAGTTACTTATGGGTGAAGGAAATGAGTATTCATAGAAGCTCATTTCTTCTGCTAAATTAACTGAAAATAACTTTGCACAGAACTGTAACTGTGCAAACCATTAATAGATTCGAATGGTGAATTTAGTTTTATATGTGTCAACATTTTTTTCGCTTCAAATTGTTGACCTTTATTTAAGGCTGCAAAAATTAAGTTTGAGAAATACAGAGAACCACCATAACTTGTTCCTCTTCTATATTTCTCTCAGATCCTTTTGTCTCAAAAAAACTCACCGCACTTCATGGCATTCCCCCCTCTATCTTTGGTGCAAGGACTTCTCTATTAGTTAAGGCTCCTGGGAAAAACATTTTCAGTAGTGGCTAAGGTGGTTAACACCACCCCGTTCAAGCTGGGGTGTTAGTACTTTGAGTCTTTGTATGTTGCCGTCATTGATATGTCTACTGATTATCAGTGTGAGTGCAAAAACAGCAAATAAAAAAGCTATCTCTGAAATTATGCTGGGATAGTGGCCGCGTAACTACTTCAAATTAGAAGTTGTCAAAATTCTTTGACTTTACTCATAAGGGAGTAATGTCCCTCCTTCTCCACGTTTATTTGAAATTCAGCCTAGAAAGAAGTTTACTTACAGAATTATGAATAAGCAAGAATTGTGGATAGCATAGCTATAACACACTGTAACAAGGTTTAACACTCCTATGTGCATACCTGGCGTATAGTGCATTGTAAATAGGTATCTAAGTCATACGTAATAGCAGGAGAACATAACCAAATGCTACAGCAATGTCCAATGGATATGTCTTTTGACATGCATCTCCTGTAATTTTCTGTTTAGCATGTTGGAAAGTTATTTGCAAGTAAAAAAAAAAAAGGCACAGTAAGAAAAAGTAAGAAAGGAGAACAAAATGGAACAATTCACGAGGAGGTTATGTAGTGCTTGTTCATTTAAATTTACATATCTTTTGCTTATTTTTGTATATAGACCCCAGTAGTGTAACTGGGTTCTGCGCTGCAAACAATTTTTGGATCCTCTCATACGGAAGTTAGGGGGTTTTTTTAGTGGTACATTGGACTCATTGAGGCATGATTTCAGATCCCTTTTGGAATAAAAAATAAAATAAAATGATAACTCTCCTGCCAAAAATAAGCCTGCATTATAACAAGAAAAATAAAATAGCAAGACTGGCAGTATAACCTGCCAGGGTCTGGAGTGGTGGCTGTTAGCAGCTTTCACTGTTGTGTAACTCTTGAGGGATGGTGGCAGTGACAGGTTTATAGGAATTCACGGTGTTGATACTTGGTTTCATTGTCAGGATGATTCCTGTAAATGCTACTGGTGGGTCCTAGCGAGCAAATGGTTACCAATTTACTGTTATCAACATTAAACTATTTCTGGTTTTGCGTTTATTTTAAAAATGATGCTTAAAAAATTCCAACTTATGTCAGATTGACACTGAAAAGCTCTTTACGTGAAAGTTTGTTTATGGGCAGTGATTCTTTTGATAGATTTACAAGTGTCTGTGGAGTTTTAAAAGACTATTGCCCAATAGGCATTAAGTGAGAGACATTCTATTTTGTAAATATTTTCACTTATATTGGGGATTTTTAAAGAACTTTTTCAGCCAAATACTGCATTAAATCTGAAGACAGTGGCAAACTGATAATGAGTAGTTTCCAGCTTTGTTCTAATGTTTTGCTAATGGTTTCCATTTCTGTGGCCAAGATTTGCAGTGTGTAAAGCATGATGTACATCCAACAATTTGTAAGGGCTTTCAGATATTTTTCCACGCTCATATTCTTTCTTCCTTTTTTTTTTTTTTTTGGCAATAGTTCATTTAGGAATAAACAATTTTCAAATACCATATTACAATTAATATGACGAGCATATAATGCATACCAGGAAAATGAACCAAAAGGTTATTACAGTAGTGGAGAACTTGCGTCTGTTTGTACTAAGTCATGCAGAAATAGGATATTTATTTTCTCAAAAGATGATTTTGGAATGAGATGGTGAAAGAGGAAATGTACATTTGGTATGTTTTGCTCTCTGTTCCCTTCAGATTCCTCGGAATTTCAGAAAGATCACTCGGTCATCTTTTCAGAATTTATTTCAAGGAAGGAATATACAATGGGATCCTTACCTCAGAATCCTTCTAATAAAGAGATCTGCTAAAATAATTTTCTTTTAAAAAGAAAACAGTTTCTGTTGTAATCAATATAAAAAGAGAACAATACGTAAAAAGTGAATGTAATTCTCCCTTACAGACGTTGTAGCACTTTAGTGTAGAAAATCAGAGCAACTGATGGAACAGTCGTTTTTAATTGCTTTGTACAACGTTTGGCTTGTCTTGGCAGTTTGTTTGGTTTTTTAAGTATTACTATGTTTCAAGTACATTAGTAAACATGAACAAATTATTATGGGACAGAAAATTGAATAAATATCCATTAGAGATCAAAGTGACTCTTAAAGTTCTTAAGTCAGTGTATCTTTTTCAGTTCTCAATACATACAAAGCTGCTTAAATGTGTGACATGAAATGAGACCAAAAAAGGTTGTATATTAGAGACAGAACTGCATATAATATCAAGTTCTTTAATTAGTGTTTAATTCATAGAAAAAATTATATTCAAAAACAAGGAAATACAAATATCTGGCTTAGGTCATTATAGGGAAAAAATGCTTTCAAAATACATGATGAAGAAGAGTCCATAAATGAATGAAGGAGAGGAAGAGAAGCATTAAGAAGATAGATACAGAGGAAGTGAAAAGAGGTGTATATCTAATATCAAATTACAAATGAAAAATGCTGGAATACAGAAATTATCACAATGGATCAGATACCTGCTTATCTAATTGGTATTATGTGGTCAGTATATGTAGTCTCAGAAGAAAGTTTGGGAAAGTCTCAGAGGTGGGGAGTGTTGGGTATTTTTCTTTGTGCAGCTCTCATCCTGTCTCTCTTGATAGTTAAGAGAGTTACCAAAGAGCTGAAGGGTGAATGTTCATCTCAGCTGGTCTATAACTGATTGTCATATATAGACAGAAAAGATACATTGCCAAACGCTTATCACTGTGTGCTTGCCATTGCTATACCTTAGTTGGTGTGAGATTAAAATTCTGGTGTAAATAGCTCAACTATTCTAGTTCAGCTCTTAAATCGTGATCTTAAGTCAATAAATTAATTATCTATCCGAGCCTTTAAACTCCTTGTAGCTTACAGTACATTCCAATCAACGGGCTGGTGAGTTTGAGGACCCTGGGGTATACTGTTATTGCCACTGGAAAGCACAGAAGAAATGAGAAGTAAGGATCGTAACTGCACTTCAAGATGTATTGCTCTTGGGGCTTATGACAAATCAAGGTGACCTTATCAAACACTTCTGAATTTGAGCAGCTGGGATATCTGGATTTCTCTACGAGCCCAGCTGCAGTATTTTTTGAACTACACACTACACTGAACTACACTGAAAGAGAAGAGCTAATCTTGCCCTTACGAAAAAGTAAGGTGGTCCAGTCTCAGGCTGGAGAAACAGAATTGTATGAGGATGTGACTTATCATTTTATTATTGATGATACTTTCCTTATTAAAATAGCAAAGATTTGATGAAACGCTCCCTTGTATGGGAGTATTTTTGGTAGTAAGTCTCTTTCACCCCTCAGGAGCACAGGCTGGTGCCTCTGAAACCTTTACCTTATGTTGTGTAGAACTGAGGCAGTTTATGAAGTTACACGGTAGCACTTTCACCAATATTAGAAATCCCAGTTTGGCAAAGACCAGCTGACTTTAATATATGGAATACAACTGCCATTTTAATCAGAATCCTGAATTTGGCCTTATCGTGAAAACGTTCCTCTTGCAAGTGTGTTTTCATTTATATCTGATTTATCATGCCTTTGAACACTTTTTCACAATTCTTTACTCTATCTATCCCCAGGCAAATTTAATAATGTTCCAAGGTTTCTCAGCCTGAAATATACATCTCATTCATTGATGCTTCTAGCCATCATTTTATTGTAGATATTGGACAAAGAATCATTGTTCTGCACAGAATGCTTCATTACTGAAAAGACTGAGATAACGGAGGAATACAAAGTTTTGGAGACTGCAGTTCCAGCGGAAGTTCATGACGGCCTTCAGTCAGAAAAGGATTCATACCTATGCGATGTATCTCATTTTTAGCTTTAGCAAGGAAGCAAAGACCCCTTATTTAGCTATTTCAATGCAGTTGACTTCAACCAGCATTAACAGGCCTTCACTTGCCCAGAAGAATACTTTTTTCTTTTTTTGTAGACCAAAGGTATAGGTTGTTGAGTGATGTGTAACCTAAATTCAGAATCAATTAAATAACTGATTAAATGGCAAGAGAAGGATTAAGCAGTATAGTGCAAATATTCTACACAATCAGTGGTTTTACTTTCGCAACATCTCTAACGCTCTAATGTAAACTGGCATGTCCTTACAAAACTTGTTTTTTTTGATTTTAAATTAAGATTAAATGGGATTCAGATCATCACCTGATGAAATCACTATCTTTTCTACTCTTACTCCATGATTTGTAGATTTTCATCTCATCACAATTGTCCTTAATTTTCTTACGTCAAAGACAGATTTTTCTCAGGCCCTACTTCAGTCTGATTTGAGTTATCTCAAAAACTTTTGAAAGTAGGCTGGTAGATTTTAGTTTCAGATAGATAGGTACTTACGTATATCCAATTATATATGAGCTGGTCAACCAGAGAGAGAGTCATCCAAAGGTGTCTTTGAGAAAGGTCTTTTTAAGGCTTTCCAAAAATATGATTTCTTAGTGTGCCAGGATTTACTTGACTCCTTTTGTCTCTTTCAGTTTTGTTTCAAGATAACCTTTACTAACATCAGTACGTAAAAAGTTTTCATCTCATCTCAACATTAGAGTTTTAATCAGCACCCTTGATGACTTGTTCTGTGTCATCTGCCTCATTTACTGTTCTCTCTTGTGCTCTCTTCCAAACTCCCCTCACTCCAAATGTTGATCTTCTTGCTAAGGTTGATAGGACTCTTCTTTAGAATTCATTCCTCAAATCAGCTTTTTCTCTGTACACTGATACTTTAACTTGCCATTTTCCCTTAATTTCTGTCATCTGATTATGATTAATGTCAGTCTCCTCCATTCAAAAACATTTCTTGTTGAAAGGGTTTTGTATGTGCTTTCTTTATAATTCAGAAATAATAGATCTCAGTCCTGGTCATTTAGATATTTTTATGTGACGTATCTGAATTATCTTTCTAATAATCATGTTAGTTAATGCTTGTTGAAAGCATCTAGCATGGTCTAAATGTTCAAAGCAGTCTAATAGTAACACTGTATGTTTGGGAAAATCTGCTGTAACACTTTTCTGAAGTACATTAGAATATGACCAGATTCAACTGTTGTTTTAAGATTATTACAATTATTATTATTATTAGATATGGGGCTACTTATATAGTATTATTATAAGATAATCACCTCCTTGCAATCAGTGATTGTAGTAGTCATGTACATTATATAGTCATTATATATCAAATGGCTCAACAAAATATATTTACTAATACTTTCACACTTTTGTCATATTATGTTCATCTGAAATAATTTCTAAATATTACTTTATGTAGCATTTTGTGCATATTTTTGAAACTTACAGAAAATTAGGCACAAACTTGTAACTACTACTTGGTTAAAATCACAGAATCACAGAATCATTTAGGTTGGAAGGGACCTCTGGAGATCATCTAGTCCAACCTCCCTGCTCAAGCAGGGTCACCTAGAGCATATTGCCCAGGATCACATCCAGACGGGTTCTGAATATCACCAGCGAAGGAGACTCCACTACCTCTCTGGGCAACCTCTTCCAATGCTCTGTCACCCTCACAGTGAAGAAGTTTTTTCCCAGGTTCAGATGGAACTTCCTGTGGTTCAGTTTCTGCCCGTTGCCTCTTGTCCTGTCGCTGGGCACCACGGAGAAGAGGCTGGCCTCATCCTCTTGACACTCCCCCTTCAGATACTTGTACACATTTATGAGATCGCCTCTCAGTCTTCTCTTCTCCAGGCTGAACAGGCCCAGCTCTTGCAGTCTTTCTTCATAGGAGAGGTGCTCCAGCCCTCTATCTTCAACTGAAATCTTAAAAATATTTCAGTTATTTTGCTAGATTCTTTCCCACACAACCATAATGTCCCTGTCTTCTTCCCAGGTTAAAAGTATTAAAATTTGCTTGAATAGCTGAAGAAATCTCCATCTAGTTCTGCAAATTTAAATACTGTGTGTACCTGAGTTTCATTCAGTGTATGATAATATAGTCACATAAAGTTCACATTTTTAATGGTAAGAGGTGTATGTCATGAGAAAATAATCTTACAAAGTGATATGAACTGTCCTGGTTTCTGATTTGTTTTGCTTAATTTCTTTCTTAAAGACACATAGCTGAACAGCAGATAAGAGACTTTCTTTCTGAACATCTATTATGTTTAAATTAAAGTCTGGCTACTATCTGGAGTACAAACAAATCCTCATTAACTTCATTCTGCACACGTTCAAAGGTCTGTTTTATGCTACAAGTTGCAAGACCAGAGCTTAAAGATAACTTAGACTTTAGTCCAGGACATTTTACCTAAGCCCTTGAGCTCTTCGGTAATGTCCTAGTCCACCTACACGAGTTGTGGAAGGATGCTAAATTGAAAATGTGCCCTTAGATGGGAACAGGTATCTTCTCAGCATTTTTCTATAGGAACAGCTGTCAAAATTTATTTCTGACAATGTTGGGTCTTTGTTAAATTCTTAATTAATTGGAAAGCTGTCATTGTTTAATTAGTCCTGGCGGTCCAAAACTATTACAGACACTCTAGTAGTTGTACACTAGAATGTATGCATCTGTTTTTAGTCTCCCTGCACTGCAAACTTACATGAACACAGCATATTAATTGCAATTCTCAGCTTTTCTTTTCACAGTGTTATGTTAATTTGTGCCCAAAACGTTGAATCATAAAATGGTGGCAGTTCAGTGCTGTATAGATATGCTTTATGCAGCCAAACTGTCATTCTTCTACAGAAGTTTTAAAGAATACTAAAATTCTTTGGTGAATAATTTTGAATTTTTTGAAATTGGCGTGGCGTCAGGTCTTAAAATAGCTGAGAGATTTAATGGTAAACAAATTGCAGTTAGATTACAGAATGAAAAATAGCTTTCTAGAGAAAGTCCATGTGTAAAGTAATGGCATCTTGTATCAATAATGTGCTTGTACTATCTGAGTAACTCAGATTTAAAGATTTTGTCTGTGTAAGGCAGATACAATACAAATTAGAAGTAGATGTAAATTAACTTTCTTGCAGACTTCTACTATATCATTTTACTCGTGCCCTATAATTTGAATAATGCAGTCAAGCTAAATTCCCATATCTATGTTGGGAAAAAATGGTTGAATACGTGATGCTTGGCATTTATAAAAAATGTTACAGGTACAAGGCACCCTCCACTCACCATGGAACCAAAGTTTCAAGCTATAAATACCATCTAAATTGACCTGGGATTTGTATGTTTGGCAGGTTGTGTTAGAAGCAAGTTTCGGCTCGGAGTCTGAATATTAAGGCAAGACAAACATGTCTAAGCCAAATTCCACATAAAGAAATTTCTATATGGTATACTAGACTAGTACTGGTAGTTTTATTTTAATGTAATTACTGGATTCCTCACTGCGTATTTCTTTCCAATGCCTCTAAAGTAAGTCTTGATGAGTAATTTAGATGTAGGCTTCTCCAGTGTTGACATCTAGTTCTGGTAGATGGGTTCTGCCACAAATGTCTCTCAACTTCTTTTTGTAGTCTCTGAAAAGCAGATGAAATTAGTGTGCAGAGAGTCTTCAGAAGAGCATCTCCAGCCCTTCAAGAAGAAATTAGAAGACTTCTTCCGGAAAGGTAACCATATGTTTTTGAAATTATTGATACTGTGTTTGTTTTAATAAGATGTGCCATATATGATGTAAGCTGCTTTAGATACCTGTTGCTTCTGAAAAGTTCTATTACCTGTTATGGATTATGTCCCTGATAGCCCTAATATGCATTAAGAACAGTTACATAGATTTTTAGACATCACTTATTATAGGTAGTTGTTTCCTTGAGCTCACTCATTTCCTGTTGATTATATTCTGCTTTGTTTGTTATTATTATTTGTAGGTGAAATAAAGAAGATTTTCACTATAGAGCAAACTTATCAGATGGAATATAAATATTCAAGTTTATAAAAGACTAGAATGAAAAATAGCCTTCTAGAGAAAGTCCATACATGAAGTAATGGTGTATTGTATCACTAATGTGCTCATATTAACTGAGTAACTCAGATTTAAAGATTTTGTCTGTGCAAGGGAGAAAAAGGTTAAAGGAAATGATTTACAAGGATAGAGTGAAGAGATAGAGGGGTCGGATCTGAGGGTCCAATTTGATGATCAGCTCAAGTCAATCAAGATGCAAGTTGCTGCTGCTGAAATGTCTAGTCCTGATACCCCGTTTTCCCAGACTGTGTTCCCAATCCTCACCTGCTTGGGCCAGCAATAGTGTCTCGGGCTGTGCACGACAGACACAGGAATTGATCCTTTTTTTTGACAGGTTGGAGGAGTACTGGCTATTTGGTTAGCAGAGCTTGTGCTGTATTGATAATGACTATATTAAGAAGTAAATATTACCAAACAGCAAGTGTTTGTCACAGAATCTTAAATGGTTTAGCAGTTTGATGTTTCAGCAGTCAAATGAATTATCTGAATCTATGAATCAAAGGAGAATGTTTACTTACTCTTAGTGATCATTCAGATTGTTGTAATGGTTTATGATTTAGCTTAATCCTTTTTGTAAAGATCCCTGTAATGTCTTTTAAATAACTTTATTTCATGAGGCTATAATATTTAAATAATCTGCTAAATTAAAACAGGATGTTTTAAAAATAGCAGTCCTTGTTAAACTGTAAATAAGCTCGTATTCTTTCTTACCCTTCTCCAGGCCATGGACATTAATGGATGTATTTGTTTGATATATTTTTTCTTTTAGTGGAAAATTTATTTGAACAGCATTAAAACTGCAATTTTCTTACCACAAAACTTGTAAAACCAAAAAATTACAGTGGGAATCTTTGTGTCACAGCAAGACAGTTGGATTGGTCTTTCCAACTTACTTAACTGGAAACTTTTACTTACAGTTTAACAATAATGCCAAGATTGAGATACTACGATATATATTTCTGCAGTACTTTTAGGATCTCCAGCACGCTGCTTGATCTTGTTTGCCACAGTATCATACCAGATCAATGTAATTACATTCTGTATAGATTATTTCATTCATAATACTATCGGAATTACCCTGTTAGAGCAGCTCAGAACTGAATAGTTTGTATTCTTGTCTCAGTAACGGCCAGAAATGCATTAAAGATATGCTGCTGAAATGATAGATACAGATCTGGACCACAATTAAATTTTGATTAGGTCTCGCCAAAACCCTAAGCGTATGTTGTCTTCCATGTTCGTATCACAGATTCTGTAATTCTTATTACGCCCTGGATCTCCTTAGAAGTAGAAAATGCTTATCAATCACCATAGTTCCAAGCAGTAAAGGAAGCCCAGCCTGGTACCTGGTTTCTCTTACTAAGCTGAGGTGCCCTACTTGCTGATGAGTGGAACCTGATAAAATTACCCAGTTGATCTTGGTAAAGGTTGAGTTCTGCATTAGAGGAAAGACCTTGATTGCAGTTAGTTGTGCCACATCATTTCATGTAGAAAACCATATTTCTTGCAACAGCTGACCTGTTTATACCTATACATGTGGAAACTGAGATACTAAATTTATCCTTATCCATCACACATCCTTATCCATCCATAACAGAAAATGTTATCCTTATATCTGTGAATTACATGTATATTTTTTAAAAGTAAGATACATTCCTGCACGGTGTCCTGGGACACTGAGTTCTTTGCATAATTACTAAATTTATTAGACACTTAGTAATGTTTCAGGTCTTTTGTATTCCGGAAAGAGTAAAAAAATATATATGACTTGTCCATTTTTTCATATTTTTCATGTGTTCTCCTTTACTTTATATGTTTTAGCCTAGCCGGTCATACTTTATTTTTGCCTAATTTAACTTCTTATCTTATGACATTTCTGTTTCATCTACTTTACTGACAACTCATCTCAGAAAAGGTACCCATAGTATTTAAAGCAATGAGGCATTGCGTTTCCATCGCAGTCATCCTGCTTTTTAAACTAATTTGTTTTACCTATTGCAGTTCTCTGAAAGACACATTTTCATTGATCTGCCTAAATTGGCATCTAGAATTTCTCTAGATTCCTTACAACTAATTGAGAACTTATCAGAGTGAATGAGGATGTCAAATCGTTCCATGATATCTGACATGTTTGGATTTTCTGACGGTTTTCATGTGAAAAAATGTACGCCATGGAAAGGAGTTTACTGGAATTTGAGGAAGTTTTTTGTTGTCAAAGGAATGTAACACTGCACTTCTAATGTAAAGTGATAAAGTTCTTGATGGTACCTAGTCCCTACAAAAACTGATTCCACAGGCTGAGCTAGTACCTGAGGAAACACAGGCCTATATAAGTGGTTTCATGAAATATTCAAGGTAGGAGATTGAGAGTGGGACTAACTAACTAGCCCAGTAGCCTGGAAGTGAAAATATTGATCTGGGATTCCTGGATTTGAACACCCTATTTTCTTCAAAATATATAGTCTATAAAAACTTTGTGAAGAACCCAAACAGTTGCATACAGTTCTCAGGTGTGTGGTATTCTTTATCTTTTATCTCTCCTCCCATTTGAGAGAGGATAGAAAGAGACAGAATTTAAGCTGCTCTTTTTTTTTTATTATTATATGCATGTTTGATATTATATATCTATGCTAGGGCTTGTTCTTCAGAATGTATAAGGAATGATTCAACTATAATTATTTTGAATTTCCATATTAATTTTTCTGTATAGCGTTACGATTCCAAACTGCATATCAATATCCTATTAGTCCACTGAGGGGGGCAAGAAATGGCAGCACCAGGAACCACTGTTCATCATAACACTTTTCCAAGTTGCAGGGGTTTATTTTGAATATATTTTTTTTCTGTACGTATCTAATTTAAAAGAAAATCCTTATTCAGGTTAGTTAAAATACATTTTTAAAAAGTATTTCAGTATGACTCTATACACCACTCTATCCAGCTCTTAGTTCTTGTGATTCACTGAGTTGGTGTAGAATTTTTTTCTAGGAAAGAAACTATTCAAGGTAACACAAGAAAACTGATAAACCTAGGCAGATGGCAACAAAAAACAAAAGATCAATCGCAAAAGTTTCGGAGTGCAACAGTGAGAATGGAGAGTTTCATTATGCTACCTTTTCAAATTTTCCGTTGATATCTTTCTTGTCTCTGCTCTCAGTTTATTCTCATTTTCATTGGATTATGCAAGAATAGTGCCCTGCAGACCCTATAAATATTGAACCTGTTTCTTCTCCAGTCACTTACATAGTTCACTGGAGTTTTTATAACTGGTGGATAATACCACCAGCTAGAACCTGGCATTAGAACGGAAGTCCTATAAAATTCTGCGCTGAGGTGCAAAATAACGTAGAAAACCTTCTTGATTTGTGGTATTAGAGTAAGTACAGGACAAATTTGAAACAGTTCAGAGGTTCGGTTTAGATAAGTGTCTGGAAACTCAGCTGCTTTTCTGAAATCAGGAGTTAACTGATAATGCTGAGCATCCATTAAGCATCTGCTTTCAGTTTTGTTTGTTTAAAAGAGAGTTGTGGCTGGTTTAAGCAAACGTATGAAAAAATTGTGTGTTATCTTTCTGCCAGCTCACAGCAAGTATCCACAGCTCAGATGCTTTTCTGAAACTTCTGGCTTGAAAATAGGACTGGGACTCACAGATATTCAGGTTTTTCTCACACATATGATTTCCCATCATTTCTAGTCAATGCTAAGTGGAAAGTCCTGTAAGAAAAGAAACATTGATTGCTTTAACCGAACTGTTTACGTTACCCTAATTACAATTAATACCAATTAAATCTAATACTTGCTGTGTCGTAACAAAAAACAGCAAGAGTGTTATGGAGACTAACATTCTAAAATGCTAGAGGGGATAAACTGTACTTCTGCTGATGTCAGTACTGTTTTGTATAACTAGATGTAATGTAGCCTAGTGCCTCGAAAAGGGAATTAGGTGCCAGAACCTTTAGCTTCTATTCCCAATTTAGCTACTCGACATCTGATGCTAGAATAGTTGGTTAATCTCTTTAGGCTTCAGTTTTCCAGTACATAGAATGTTAAATAATGGTTCTTGCTATTTTTTGTAGTGGAAGATAATCCTTGTAAAGTGTTTTGTGGTTCCTTAATGAAAGACTTCATGTGGAAACTGTGTTAATGCTTCGTTTCTCTATTTCATATGCACGTGTTTTTCCAAATGGGTTTAGCTTATTCCGAAAGTAGAAATAATCATTAATAAATTGTATTTTATTACGTGCAACAAATGATACTAATTTTACTATAGTATGGAGATCTAAGAGGTGCTATACACTTAATGTATTTCCAGTGGAATTACTGGGGTTTTTTTTCAAAAATATTTTCACTATGTTTTCCTTTTAAATTGTCTTGATATGCAAAATGAACTTTGAAATAATGAAATTAATGATTGGTTTGAAATGCTCCTTAATGTATAAAATTATTCCTCAGAATTGCTTGGAAAAAAACTAATCTTTGGATACAACGCCATCACAAAAAACTAGAATAGTTAGACTAATATTCTAATTATGTCTAACGATATGTTTTGTACCTAATATTTAGGTACAAAACAACTGTACTTTGAAAAGGAGAAAAGAGTGTTTTGTTACTGCGGCTACGAAGCTCACTAGAAGGGATGCTGGCTAGTAGCCATTGGTATTAGTTTTTCATGACCCTTTTTAGTGTCTTGATGCGTTCTCCCAAGAGCAATAGAAAACAAAGTAGCTGACATACAGGAGAAGGTGAGTAGCCTTAATAGAACGTATTTCTTATTTCCCTACTTGATTTTCTCATATTATCTGTCTTTTGTCATAAATGTGGGAATATATAACATAGATAAATGCAGGATCTTGCAAAACTGATCCCCAAGTCCCCTCTGTTGGTTCCAGGGGTGAGAGTATTTAAGAACGCTATTCTGGGCTCCGTTTCTTCTCTCATATACCAGAATGTATGAATCAAATGAATCAAAAAGTCTTTAGGCTTCTTTGCAGTTAGCAGAGGAAGAGCATAACTGCCTCTTCTCAGTTCTCTAAGAATAAAACATCTTGATGGTGGAAACATTGCTATTAAAGGAATTATTTTAGTTTACAGCAGGGTCTGGGAAGCAAGTAGTCTGATGTCAGGACAAAGCAGTTTTTGAAAATCATTATTAGTAGAAAGGAAAGCTATTTGGGAAAGGCACATGATATACTCAAGTGCCCAAGGTAACAGAGGCAAGATGGATGGGAAGGGATTTATCAAACAGTGCAGATTTGCTGAAGTTAATCCCATAATAGAAGAAATTGTCTTGTAGTTAGAATGCTAGCCTGGAACTTGGGAAACTTTGGTTAAGTTCTTTGCTTTGATAGAAGCTGCTGTATCTCTTATACTACATAAGAGATCAGCGTTCTGGTATTGCAGTCAGGAGGCTGTACAGTAGGAAGACAGGATAGTGCACCAAACTATATGCTGCAGCGTTCTGTCAGGAGGAAGTGCGCTTTTCAGATAAGGTTAGCAACCACGGGGGAAACGTCAGTAAATCTGGGTTTTACTGCTAAGCAATTTCTTCTTTACAGTTTTAGCTAGGTTGCAGTAAATGCCTGGGCATGCATCCAATCTCTTGCGCCTTTTGGTGTACTTCTGGTGCAGAATGGGAGCTTTGTTCCACAGTTCCTCAGCTGCCTGTTTGAATGCACCATAGAGGATTGTTGAGATAGTCCACTGGGAAAGAAAATAAGAAATAAATTCTATTAAGACTAGTCCCCCTCACCTGTGCGTTAACTACTTTCTGTTTTATATTATTCTGGGGGGAATATGCCAAGAAATTAAGAAATGTCATGGAAAACCGATATACAAGTGTACAGATCAAAAGTCCTACATCCTCTGACATGAAAATAGGAGGAGTTTTCTGTTTCTGTGGGATATTTGCATGCCCGAAAAGGCAGAAAAATACCTTATGGCCTGTTTACATGTGTGAAGCAATTCCACACGAACCGTTTGATCTGGGTCACTACAACCTCATATAGAACTGTTACTTCCTTTCTCATTCATGTTTCCGTGCCTTCATGCTTCTGTTAGTTCCACCTAGATAATTTTACTTTCAGAAAAAATAATTTCGATTTAAATTGAACTAACAAAAGCTCATTGGATACTGCGATTCTATATTTTCTTACTCATCTGTTCAGTGGTAAGAAAACAAAATAATGATTCCTTATTTGGAATCTCTAGTTTTTAGATCGTAGAGTTCCTTCTAAGTAACTTGAAACCTTTTTGACATATATTTGACTTTTTTCAAAACAAATCACTGGAAGCCAAAATCATTTAGACCTTGATTTCAAGCAAGTATCCAGGAAGACATTTTGATTATTTTTGTTTTTCATCCCTAATATCCTTACTCAAATAATTATATTATCACATTACTGATTCCCAGCTTGCATTTGTTTTCACCTAACTTCATTTCTTTCCATTTACTTCCTTACCAATACTGAATATGCCATTTTACAGTAGCGTTCATATAAGAAATTTACCCCACTAACTTCTTTAATAACTCTGCTGTGGTATATTTCAGCTGGTAGGGCTTCTGTTTCTTGTTGATTATTTCCTGCTTGTTCTTGTATATATAAATACTCCTTGTCTTGAATGCGGATTTTGTGCTGTAGACGATCATACGTGGTGATTTATTCTGTTGTACTGGTGGTACTTTTTGTATTGACCTAGGGGAAGCATCCTTCCTTTCTTAGTTTATAGTCCACTTACCTATTTGATTTGAGAGTAGGAGTGTAGGAATTTATTTTATTAAAGCAAGCAAAAGTCTTTTCAGTCAAAACCCTAGTACTTTAGCAATCAGAACAATGTATAAAGTAGAATGCTAGCATCCCTCATTAGAAAAGCAGAAGTCAAGAATATTCAAAGACACCATTATCAGTACCGTTTTTAAAATACAACAAAATTTTGTGCTTCTCTCTTACTGCTAGGAGATATCTTTATACATTTTAATACAGTCAAAAAGTCGGAAGAAATTTACCCTGCTACTTACTTCCTTTAACAGTCTGACCTACTGTTATTTTAAAAACAGATATAGACATTATATTTTAAGTCCTTATTCATAGCAGTTTGGTATAGCTTGCCCACACTTTACTTAAAATATCAGAAAACCCTGCAAAAGATTTAAAATTCTTGCTTCTCAACATTAAAATGTAGCCCTTCTACCAATAAAGAATCAATATAAACAGAAAGAAAAATATCATAAAGTCTTAGAAAAAGTATTCTAAAACTGTATATGACACTAACTCACATAGTTGTCTTTACAATAGTATTGTATTTGTCTACCTTAATCTATATATTGGATCACAGTACTTGTGTTCCCTTTTATTTGTAAAGCTCTTGAACCTTTTAGTGCTGAATGAGCAGACCAAGAAAATCGAGAATAATTTTTACAAAGCACTGAATTTCAATCATAATGCCTTTTTAAATGCGGAACGTAAAAAATCAGCAGAAGAGCAATGGTGTTTGCAAGGATCTCACAGTTGCCTTGATTTTCTGGGTTACTTGCAATTATGAAGCTGCTTATGTCAGCTAGAAAACATTTCTCTGTAAAGGTAACCCGTTCTACAAGATACCACACGCTATTGCTGACTCTGAGACTGTTCAGTCTGCGTATCGAATACTGATTCTCCATTTTGTGAATAAAGTGTGCAAATATGAAGACTTTTAACTTCAAAGCTTTATTTTCTGTTCTACATATCATAACTCTTTTTTCCCCTTCATTTGTTTTCACTGAGATGTTTTATTATCTCTGCCACACATATGCAGTTCTCACATTAAACAGTGTGGGAGGATATTTATGTCCAGTGTCAAACATGAAAAATATGTCATACTTCCTTGCAATGATAATGTTTGCTTAAAACTTTTTATTCTTCCCAGCAATGACATTACAGATCTTGCGAAGTTTGTGTTTAGATGTGGAACACTGTTTTATATGCCAGCAGCAGAATTACTTTAATCTTTCAAACTGTTTGTGACAGTCATAACTGTTTTCATCACTCAGAGACCCGTGTATTTAAACAGATGAAAGAGTGATTTACAGAAATTGGCGCGAGCCTGCAAAGCACAGATCCTTAGTGCTGTGGTACTCTGAGATTTTGCAGTTAGACAATAGCCTCAATCCATAAGACACCAAATAAGGTGTCCTGGAATGTGATTGTATCCATATGCCTCTAACTAATGCAATATTGACACAGGGAGCTGATTCAAAGAACAAGTTTGCTCTGAAATGAACATGCTTCTTCCTCTACTAGCAGAAGAACTACCAGCATCGAGGTTCTGAAAATTGATGTTAATTAAAAATACGACTTTCAGAAAATTTTCGGTTTTTTTTTGAGACAGACTCGCATCTGATTGCTATAATCAGTTCCACTATAATCATGAATTGCTATAAAAATCGGAGGGTTAAATTCCATTAGAATGTGAAATATGAATGTAATTCAGAAGCACTTGTAATTAAAGAGCAATAAGTCATCTTCTGTTAGAAGACAGGGAAAGAATTTCTGAGACCATAGTTCCTTCCAGCTTTTTTTCAGTTGGATTGTCTCTGTTATACTGAGTTACGGTGGCTGACATATCATTGGCATTTCGTAACAGAGGAGGATTTCCTATTAATGGCAACTGAATCACAAAATGAATGTCAGTGTTACTACCCTTGATTTAATACCAAAAATGATGACGTTTGTGATAGTTATAGAATATATACCTAAAATTACTGATACCTTTAACATAATCACTGTTAGCTTGTCTGGAATCTAACATTTTCCTCTTAAATTCTTATCATCACCCTTATTTTGTGTTCAATTACTGTGGATTTCTTCCGGTACTCATATCATAGGCCTATAAGCAGACTGAATCTTAGGTCATGTGTGTTGCATTTCCATAGGTATCCTATTAGGTTCTTGTTTTAGTCCAGCTGATTTCTTCTTCTTTACTATGTTGTAGTGAATTTCCTGCACGATCTCCTATTTATCTATTTATTATCTTCCTGAGTCTCACTGTTCTCTGTACTGATTTGCAACTCAGTGTTGGCATGCAGTTTATCTGGACTTGCTCTCTCTCTTCCATGGCACATCCTGGCCTTATAACATAGTATTTGTGCTGATATTGAAAGTCATTGAATGAATAGAATTTAAATCCCCCTGAAAGCTTTCCTTGGCAAGAAATCAGGATACTTACTGATTAATTATTTAGGATTATATTTCCTAAGAGCAAGCTGCTTACATGGATGGAAGAAATTACTGCAAGGAAAGAACAGAGTCGTGAATTAGAAGGGACAGGATAAAGGAGATTAATGTGCTTATTTAAATAGTGAAAGGCCTGAACACACTTGTTCACAGAAGACTTTCATACCTACTGTCATGCTGGTCACTCTCCCCTTATGTTTGTCCCCTGACCTCTGCAATTTCAGACCATACCCTATGGATCAAGTTTGGAAATAGCTTTCACTGTAATGTTTCCTGCTTTTGGTTTGTTGATCATTGTTCTCAACCATGTTAATTACCTGTGTGGAAAAATGAGTATCTTGTTTTAAAGTTTTTCGCAAGGGAGTGATACAAATATGTGTGGCTGAAAATTTGAGCAAGAAAATGCAGCGCTCTGGATTAGGATCTATAATAGTGTAAGCTCTGGGGCTTTTTGTTAAGGAATAATAACAGGTAAGATCTGTAGATCAGACATGGATGGAGTAGCCATCAAAAAGAATTTTCTTTTGAAGGCAAAAAGACAAATAAATTTGACACCCAAGCCTGCTGAGCAAGGTCTAGTAGAATCATTTATTCTGAGAACAAAAACAACCATCGCGATGTTCTTAGGGTAATTCTGAGAAATTTGAAGCTAGTTAAAAGACAAAGTACCAGGTTGCTACTAAACTCCCACAATTGGAGAATGACAGGATGAAAAGATGTGGATGATACAGTGTGGTAAGATTACAATTGCCATAAAAGACAGACGACTACTGAATCCAAGAAGCGTCCCTGATTTCAGAAGGTCACTTCAACTGCTCCTGCAGGCTCTGCATCCTCTGCGCTAATATCTTTATACCTAAATACTTCAGATGCCAGGGCAAGATATTTAAAATATCTTGCACTGAAATTCAATTTCGGTGACTTTGTCCTGGTAACTTTGCTCAGGCTTGAAGGCTTGCTGCTTATCAAATTATGATCGTATCATTCCCTGGACTTTCTTGCATTTCTGTATTTTTTCCTTCACAGAGACCAGGCTTCTTCTGAGTCACGTCTGGCATGACCTTTCATGCTTGATGTTCAACACTCTGTTCAACACCACAAACAGCTTTGTTGTGAAGCTTTAAGTTCTAATACTAATATTCTAATTCCAGGAGTTTTCAGGCCAGTACTAAAACTTAAAAAGAATTTATCCAATTTTGGGATCCTGCTAAATACCTTTTTTTTACATGATTTCCATTCTTACAGGAATGTATTTTCCTGAGCACTTACAGTGCTTCTGTGTGTCATTGTACCAGAAGAGAAGTCAGTAATTTTTTTCTCCTAATAGCTGTATGAATGGAATTGGAACTCTATTTCTGTCAGAGCATATAAGTCAACCCAAACATTATATTAGTGTCAGGGTTTTTTTAAGCTATCTGAGCTTTGCCCAAGGTCTGCTATTTTGAAAGAGGTTAAAAATAAATAGAAGAACTTCTTTGCAGCTACTGTAAAGCAAAATTTGGGATATAAGTAATTGTACAAAGCATGCGTTTAAAATGTTTCATCTTGAGAAGACTCCACAGTCCGCAGATGCCCGCCTCCCAGTGTTGCCATCTCTGGAGTGGAGTGTGGCGACAGGGCGTTCTAGTGCGGAGCGGGCAAGGAAATCTGACCAGAAGCAGTAGTGTAGCTTCACTGGCCAAACAGAAGCATATACAAGGTAAAGTTTGCACAAGCTAAAAGGAAAAACTGTTTCATCAAATGTATTTGTTTTGATTATCTGTAATGTTACCAGTGCAGTTGATCAGTAAGTGTTTTTAATGTGTTACCTTTAATTTTGCACCAAGGGCCTGACCCAGGTTTGACTGAAACCATCTGAGTGAGTTATAGTTGAATGGGTGGTGGATAAAGCATACTTATGCATGAGATTATTTAAGCTTTCCACATCAGGTACTCTTTCTTTACACGTAATTGGGCAGCTGCTAGGACAGAGAAACCCCAGGCTTGATTAGGAGAGCTGACTCTACATTTTTGTATGAAATTATGGTAGGGAAACTTGTGCTTTCCAGTCTTTAGATGTCAGACATTGTTCACTTCAGTGTAATTTGAGATTGTTTGGGTTTTGATGTGAATAAAGTAAATTGCCTTAAGATTTAAGTTTTCTTTTTGAATATAAAATTTTCCAAAAATGTTATAAAATAAGCTGTCCCATTCAGTTTTCAGTGTAAAGAAAATTCTGTCATTAGAAGTAGGGATGCATCAAATTCCAAAATATATTACTACTTTTATTCTGCAAATGGTTTTATAAATCCGTTCAAGAGTTTCTTGTTTTAGTAGAGCAACAAATGAAAAGGAATTGAGTTCATTATGACTGGGTATATCACATTAGAATGAATTTAGATATAACATTGATACGTTTTGTGTAAATTATCATTCTCAGAAGTTTTTGTATCTTTTAATAGATGAGATGATTGAACCAAAAGGTAGTAAAATAAAACTTCAGCTATATCTATGTAACTTTGGTACTAACACTTCAGTGTTTGAATTGTCTCCATCTTTTAGGATTTCACTTCAATGATGCTTTTCATATGTTTCTATTCTTTGGTTGGCCTTTTGTAATGGCCTTCTATTATTATTGAGTAAAGTCATTTTCATGAGATAAAAGGTAACAATAAACAATGAGATAACAGTAAAAGCCCAAAGGTATAGTGAAAAGAAAGCCTGCAATCGTGGCCTTTGCTGCTGCACTCACGTTGCCTGATCCTGTTATATAATACTAATAGTATCGTCTTTATTTTTACATGAGGGGAAGTACAAGCCATAGAAAAACATTTACACACATACACTACAGGAAAAAAACATCAGAATACTCCAACATGGAGTCCAACACAGAAAATAAACAAATTGTCAAAAAACAAAATAGACAAGGTAGATGCAAGAATAATAATTATCATTCTTGTTATTTTCCTAGTTTGAGTTATGCTAATACATTTTTTTTCTTTGCTACACTGTTCTCATTTATTGCTCTCATGATGGTAGAATCTGAGTGCTTTTAGGAGCAAATTAAGCAGCATGACTAATGTGTGTCATGCATGCTATACTTCTCCTCTCATCCTTTCTCCATAAGGAAAATGATCGGTATTTTATTTAGAGATTTAGAAAATTTTTTTAATACATATTCTGCTATGTGTTTATTTTAAAGACGGCAAGCACAGAGAACTGTTTGCCTTATACTTGAATGGTTTGGTGTTTCTTATAAAAACATTGATTAAAAGAATCTTGGCAAAAGACTTTTTTAAACTTACTATACTAAAAATGCATTATTTATCTCTGTATTTTGTTTGTGGCAAGTAGAGGTATGGCAGATGCAACTTGGCTTTTCTTTTACTTTTTGTTTCAAATGACAGGCCTTTCAAAAGTAGCAGCTAGCTAATTTTCCCTGCTCAAGGCTCAGTTGTAGAAGAATTTTGAGTTAAAAATAAGAATTAAATACATTAGTAGTGTGAAATCCTATCATAAATATTTGTGATTTTGTGAAGGAGATTATTACATTTTTATTTGGGGAATTATTGTACATATGGTTATGATTTTTTTAATTTGACTGTCAAGTGTTTCTGCATAATATAACTCTATAGTCCAACAGAGTTGTTTTTACTATTGATGTGGTCTTCAACTAGACGTTAAATAAGACACACTTGCTTTTTTACAAAGACATAGGTGATTTTTGAATAATATAAGTTCTTTATTTTGTAATCATGCTTTTTTAATATTTTATATTTTCCAAGCTGAATCTTAGGATTTCATATGAAATATGAGATATTTTTTAAACTGGAAGGTCATTGGCTTAAAATTCAGAGTTTTCTGAGAATAATTTCTCTCTCTTGTATAAGGAACACAATTCTTTTTGCTTAAACAGGATCCTTATAGGAATGCAGCATTCATTAAAGAATTAAAAAAATATATTTGTAGTATCATTGAAAAGACTAATAAGGCAATAAGCTTATTATCAGAATGGAGAAGAAAAAGATAATTTTATTTCAGCTATGTTTCAGAATTTTACATTTTATTTTACGTATTTCCCGTTCCATACTTTTCAGTATATTTGAACTCTACTCAGATCTGTAGAGGATATGCATGCAAAAGCATTTTTATATTACTAATGATTTTATTGTTTTTTCAAACCAAAGTTAATTAATGAAATCTTAGGTAGCTAGATGGGTTTTTCTTCAGACATGAAGAAGACCAAAACACTGAACTGTAGAGGCCAGCCCTCTCTTATCAGATCAGAGGTGCTAGCAGAGCAGAGGGAAGAAGTTTGCTGTATACCTGATCTGTAGTTGTCTAAGAAATTTTCCCAACAAGGAGCGTTCATTTGTCACACTTCACTAAAGTGCAGTTACAGCAATTATAAAAATGAATAGTAGACAAAATCTGCTATAATATTTCACTGAACTTACTTTTAAATATACATATCTAATATCAGCAGTTAGTTTTGCCTTTTGTTTCGTTTTGATTTGATTTACCTTTAAACGTGGGCAGCCGTGTATTTGGTGATCAGTTTGGGCTTGAGATCCCCCCCCCCACCCCCGTGTCTGTGTAGCAGAACAAAAAGGGGGAAGGTGACTGTCATACTTCCAAGCAGCGCGTTTTTAGAAGGTCAGAATGATTAAACTCTTTCTCAATAATGTAGTTTTTCTATTCATGCTTTTTTATTGACAGTCTTTGCTTCTTAAAGAACCTTCATTGCTTCTTTTATTTAAACAAAAACATAGCAAAGAAACAGATGTGTCCCATATAAAATATGCAATAAATCTTGTCTCACAAATTCTTTGCTCTGAACTTTCTGACAGAAACTGTCAAATATCCACTTTAATTCTGGTATAAAATGTTCACTTTGTGTCATGGCGCCAACCACCATATGCTGGAATGAAGTCAGTAACCAGCAATAAAAAAAGGCAACATACGCACCTTTGAAACAGTACAAGCAATCAACAGCGAGAAAGGTCTATATAAATCTATGGAGAATTAATCTCGGCCTTGCCACTATCCTGCTGTGCGTTTACAATGAGACTTTGCTCCCGACCACCAGAAGTGGCTTGCTTTGAGGAAAAAGTGTGTCCTAATGAGGGGAAAATGCACGGAAAACAAAGCAGCGGCTTTTAACCCCCCACCCCCCTCCTTTGGATCACCTAGAAGAGCATGTCCTAGTGTGTTCAAACATGTGGGGCCACTGCACACCACGCATTGCTGTACTTTAGCCGATCATGTGAAACCAATCTTTCCTGAGCTCAATCAGCAGAAGTGACTTTTGCTTCATAAATCATTGTTATCATGCCACAGGAGGAGGCAATGCTGTGGCTTTTCTCTCCTAAAACTTCTCAGGCCACCAGTTTCACAAGCTTTTCTGAAATTAGTTTCATTCTATTGGTGTAATTGCCTATTCTTTACCCACCAGAGTAGCTGTTGGCTCACTATCCATTTAACATATTGTTTTGGCATTTCCATCTATCTCGTGTTTTTGAGAAGACCTGCTTCCCATTGGTAATAACAATCATTCGTCATGTATTCAGATGTATTGACCCTGATTTTAAAAAATGCTGAACCTCAACGTTTTTACTTCTGCTTGCAACAGAAGATTGTAGTTATAGTAAATTTGAACAGTTAGTTCTCCCAAACACAGAACAGATTGGATTTAACCTTGTTCTCTTTGAAAGGATTAAAACAATTTTCCAGTTCTGTAAACTGTTTAGATACATTTAGTCATCTCTGAGAGATTAATCTGCAAAAACACATTTGGAATTAGACTACAACATTATAGGAGTTTATTAAAAAGGAATTAGAACTGTAATATATTTCTATAGTGTTTAAGCACTAGCAAGCTTTAAGTTAGTGCTTTAAGTTCTCTGGAACCACAAGTATGGGAGGGTGGGAGATTAATGCTGGCTAAATTGCATCTTAATATAATGCAGTTTATAATAAATTTAATTGGAATAATTTGAAACATATAATGCTGATTCCTGCATTATAATTAATAACTGCAGAATACTGGAATATAAGACTAATGTTAGTTCTAATTTTAATGAAACAATGACTTTTTTTTTTATAACAAGGTAACTGCAAAAATAATTTTAAAATCCACTTTACAGAATGCAGTAAAAGCATCATACTACATAGGTGTATGTTGAGGGTGTTGAGAAAATATATATAAAAGTTCTCTTTTTATGGTTAGTTCTAATGTTCTGGTAAACAGACCTTCAGCACTTTTTCTCGCAAATTTATAGACAACATTATCACTTTTAAAAGAAAACATAATTTCCTAGGTTTTTTATTACCTATGATAATAAACACTTTCTTGAATGTATTGCTTGAGAGTGTTCTGATGTAGTGTGTACACAAAGCGTGTGTGTACGCAAAGGTTTGTGCTTTGTTATGCTTCAGTAACCTAAAAAATACTAAACATTTTAAATGCTTAACATTTTCTGCATGCTTAATATTAATTAACCTTGCCTAATATTGCCTTAATATTAATTAACCCAGTGCCTAAGGTGCAAGTAATAATAAGTAGTAGGAATAGTAATAGTTGTGATTACTTATGGGAAAACTTGGTTGAAGCTAACTTCTCAAGACTGCACAGAGACCCTTTGTATGATGGAAACATTTGTATATTTTCATCATTGGATGTGGGTTTCTTAGCTTAGAAACAATTTTTGTACCACTGCAAAGGAAAATAAACTTATAAGGATTGGTTTAGGGAAGCGTGATTAAGACCTCATGGAGGCAAGTGTTCTGATGATTGTTTTGAAAGGATTTAAGATGTCTATACTAGTATTTAAAGCATCTAAAAAAAATTGCATAGCCAAATCCTATGTTAAAAATGTGACATTTTCTAAATTAGAGAGGGTAAAGGAAACAAGCTTATGGGATCATACTGCCTGTTGTTTGTTCCTCTGCCAGTAGTTTTCTAATGCACTAGCCAATTTAGACTAAATGTGGTGGAGTTAGAGGTCCTAAGATATTAAGCTCCTAAAATCACAATAAAAATACGTGACTAAATAGAGAAGTGTGACCTTATTAGCCTTCCAAGGACAGAAAGGCTGTATCATGAACTCAACTCTTAGTAAACATTAATGAATCCACCTGGGAACTCACTCCGTAATACAGATCTGTAGTAGACTAAGTTTCATTGGTTCCATTGCTCCTGGAACTACTTGTTTAACTCATGTTATTGAAGAAAGATCTATTGGGGGATGGGGACAGGAGTGTGTGTTTGGGGGTTTTTCCGTTCTGATATGATAGAACAGAAAACTGTGTTAACATACAATGAAATATTTACATGCGATTTCCAGGTTGTCTGTTAAATTTCATGAGTGCGTAAAGGCTACAAATAAAAAGTTAGTGACTAGCTAAAGTAAGTTAATCAAATAATGCATATTAGAAAAAAACAGTTGGTAGGAGTCTGTACATAGAACATGTATCTTTTTTATTATTTTTGAAATATAACATTGTTATCAGACAAAAAACTTCTACGTAAGAGTGGTGGCCTGTAGCCCTGTTAAATAATCTGTAATTGTATTGAGTAGGGAGTTTTCAAATTTGAAATTCAGAACAATCAGAAATAAAACTGTATCACGCTATGTATTCTCTCATTTGCTACGTTTATATATGAAGTTAATTCTTACGTAATAAGATTTCTTTTTTGTAGACCTAACTCAAAAATAATATAATAATGTGAAAATAGCAGAAAATTTAGTCACAGATATACAGATACAGCTCTAGATACACAGAGTTTTGTTGAGTATTTTTCTTCCTAGAACAGGACACACTGTGTTTTTCAGCATCTGCCCCAAAATTTCTGACACTAAAAACCCTTAAAGTTATTTGGAAAGCCTTTTCAAGCTTTGGAGTATAAATGTCTGAAATTATAAAATTCCTTTTTACTGTGAGTACCTCATCTCTGAGAACTTTTGTGCCTTTGATTGATATTTGCTTTATTATATGATATATTTTCTAGAAGTAAAGTGAACAGACCTGAAATTGTATTCGATCTGTTTGAACTGTAAAACTTCCCATTATGCCCACAGCATATGATACCACATTCAAAACTGAATTTCCATGTCTTTAACAATTCAAAAACTCAATTTTCATACTTAATATCTTACTTATTTTTGTCAAGTCATGTTTTCAAAATACAGTATTTTCCAGTTTGATAATCAAGAAAAGAAAATAGAGGTGATAACTTTCTTTCCATTCTTTGATGTTACACCCTCTTGCATTCATATGTGATATTTTCATGAATACTTGTTTATTTGCATATAACATTTGTTAATTTATTTAAAACATTCTGTTCATTTGATTTGCATTCCTTTAAAATTCACATTTCACATTGTACTTTTACCGTAAGGTCTTCTGACTTCAGAAGATATACCTGGTACTCAGGCATATCAGCAATGGAATATTTGGATTGCAGTTTGGATTTTAGAAAATGTGGATCTCAGTTATCAAATGCTGATAGGTTTTCATACTTTAAAAAGGACCAAGAAGAGTAAGGGCCATTGTTATATATTCTCCTTATCCTGTAATGTCATAGATTATGACATTTGGCACTTGGAAAGGACAAAAAAGATGACCAAACTGAACTTCTGTGGGGATATACGTTTCTTCCTCAACTCTTGATTAAGGGGCTAGTACCATTCTAGCTTCCCAGATCATAGGTAGGCTGCTTCTTCTGACACTGTTTTGGCATGTCTGCTTAAGAGGTTTTAGTCGTGACTAGTAGGGAAGGTGTGTCCTTGTGAGCCTACGAACTGTCATAATAGCCTCTTCTCATTATTTTAAAAGCCTCTGTCCAGACTCTAAAGTTTAGAGAGGAATTTCAGTAGGGTTTTTTTGTTGTTTTCATTTTTGCATATTTTTTGCTTTTTGTCAATGTCTTATCTGAGATTCTGTCTTAACAGCGGTTGATTGGAACGTGTCAGTCAGAAAAGACCTATCTCCTTCCTTGGGGCAAAAATTCAAATACCTTGGTTTTGGGTTTTTCCCCCCTCAGAAAAACCTGTAATTTTCCAGTCCCTAAGTGTTCATGAAGCATGCTTTTTTTGAACCACTTGGACTCAACCTTGAAATGTGAAACTAATAGTTCTAATTTCTCCACCCTGACAGTTAGTTCTCATGAATGTGAAGATGCTCATTCTTCCAGAATGTTTATAAAGCAAAGTTTTAATATCAGATCTTTCAGTATTGAAAATAATGAGAATCTGAAAAACATGGAAGCTGTAATGGACACAACCAGATCATTAGACTTGTGTGAACCATCCTTCTTAAATGCATTCATAGGTTTAATGTCAGAGAGAAATGACATTAGTTTTAAATTTTTTGATTTGTGAGGTAGATGTAATGTAAGCTTTTTGAGTAGTTGCATGTCCCCATTTTTCTTTCTGTGTCCTCTTAGAGCAAGTTATCTCATCGTTCTGCTTGCCTCTGTTCTCCAACGTTCAGTCTGTACCAAGATTTACCTTGTACCTTTTCTTTCCTTCATTCTTTGGAAAACCATTTCATAGTAGCCTGCTGTATGAAGAAGTCTTGATTCTGTTGTAACTGGGAGCTGCTATGCATACGTAAGACCCATTACAAATATATGTATTTTCTGATATTTTCTCAGAATAGTGGTTTGCATTGTTTCATCCTTTGCCAGTAAAATATGCTTTGTAAAGTAATAAGGATTTTTACCATTTCACTCTAGTACTTTTTCACTCTTAGAACTGTTTCAGGATCATGGCTCTTCAAATGCTTACCTCCACGTTTTAGTAAAAGGATAGCACCAGAGCTATCTCAAATTCGTAAAGTAAATTCATAACATAATACTCCATTTACTCTTTTATCTTTGATAGTGCTAGATGGTGCTAGATTCGGGCACCAGGATGTGTAATATTTCCCAGTGACTGGCCTTCAGAGTCTATCTATCTATAACTGTTCATATTATAAAAGACAATTCTTACAGCAGATTGGAACTTCATATTTTGTAGATACCAGCTTTCCTTTCAAAACTTTTGTCTCTATTAAGGCACAGAAATTCTTGACTGAGCCTGGCTTTCATTCCTATATTCAAAGAAGATATATTGGTTGAGATTGCCTGCCTGTCATACTACTGGATCTGAGACTCTTTTCAGGATATGGCCTTAATCAAATCCGAACAGTAGAGCATATTAAGAAACTGCATTTGGACGTGAAACCAGACAGTAAATTTTGCATTTGATCATTCCCTGTCATTTTCAACAGTAGTCAAGCCTAATGGCTCAGAGATAGAAGGATGTCTCCTTACGAAATGCAGCATATGGGAAGTTATTTTGAAGAACCTCTACATAATACATATGCATGTAATGTAGACCATCTATGCCTACGTTATAGAATAATTTGGTGCAGTAGGAGTGGATCAGGAGGTTGAAGCGGCAGAGGCTGACGCTGCTATATTTAGTGTATGTGGTTTAGAGATTTTACTTCAGGTTAGACTTAACGTTAGTCTCATCTTCTGAAGTGAATGTCTCCACCTCATGTGTGGTTCAAAGCTGTCCTATTAAGGATTGGAGAGGACTTGGTGTGGAGCTTCCTGTTTAGTTTCCTCTTAGTTTGCAAGCACCAAAACTTCTTTGCAAAGCAAACTAAGCCAATGATCAATAAGTGGAGGTGGTGAGGGAATTCACTTCAAAACCATGCTACTCCTGCAACAAATCAAAAAGCTAATGTCAATAGTCACTGTATTTCATTATTCACTGCAGTCAATAAAAAAAATAGTGAATGCAAGTATCAGGAGGTTATTTCAAAACAAACAAAATGAGATTGTTCTTCATGTTACATGTAGTTAAGCCCTAGAACGCTTCCCAGGGCAATTTATGAAAGCTAAAAGGTTTATAAAAATTTAAGCAGAGATTGGACAAGTTCATGGAAGAGAATCTATTGAGAATTACATAGAAATGACATCTGGTGTCCAGTGCAGGAAGCCTCTGAACTGCAAAACCATGGAGACAGAGAGAACACTGAGAGAAAGGATAGTATGCCTGCCCTGTTCGTTTATTCTTCCTGAGCAGTTGATGCTTTAGCCTCTGTCACAGGCAAGATATTGGGCTAGATGGATCCTTGTACATGGCTGTTATTACATTCTTAAGTAAACTGAGGAAACTGCAATCAAGCGTGTGGTTTAAGGAGGAAAGAATCAAATGATCCCACTTTAACGAAAAGAAATCTTAGGAGAGCAAATGAGGTGTTGCCAGAGAAATAAAAAGAAAGAGGTTGATTTATGCAATTCATTTTAATTGCCCTCAATAGTTTTATATCTTGACTGTGAGGCTTCTTTGAGGAATCTGTTGAGGAAAATATAATCTTTCTCTCTTTTATATTCTAAGTGACAGTTTTAGTTGAAAACTGAGAAAGTGCCACTCTTTCCAACCATTTCTAGAAAATAAGTCTTTAACATCACAGAACATTTAAAGAAGCAGTATAAATACGTTACAGTAAAAAATACTATGGAGTAAAAGCTGTTTCAGGGAAACCTTTACTGATAGTATTGATAGTGATAAATGTTGCAGGGGGTGGAGGGAGGAAGGAAGAGCAGGATGTTACAGATAAGTGAAGTATTATAAATGCTCAGTGGAAGATTACTTAGAAATTATAAAGAAAATTAGCAAATTGCTCTGGTTTCTTGTTATACTTGTTGTGTAGTGTTTGTAACTCCTATTTACCTAGAATTTGTTGCATGGAGTTCTTTTGTTCTCTTAACAAGTCTCAACATTTTAATTTCATGGAAACGCTTTTAAATAGTGCTTGGGTAGAGATGTTTAAAAATATGGAAAATCCTGGCTGTTATATAGTAGTTATTTTCTTACTTCTTTTCCCTTATGTTCAGACACACACACACACACACACACACACAAACACACACGGAGTTCTCTTAATGTAAACTTTGCATGTTCCTTCCTAACAGTCATACATTGTTTCCACTTTCTAGAACAGATTAAAATTCTTTTCCTCTGCCTTCCCTTATTCTGTTCTTACAAGATTAAAAAACAGTAAGTCGGGTCTTATCACCTAACTATAAAGCTGTAACTGTGTTGTCCATGTTAGTTACTATGTTCTTCTGTAGGTGCAGTTATATCACAGACTACTATTTCTGTTGTAGCTGTGAATGTAGCTGTGTTGGGAAATTTGGTGTACTTAACGTTTTTTTGTCTCCTTAAAAACTAGAAAGCAATTATTAATGTAATCATAAACTGTAAAATTTTATATCTAGTTCAGCTTCTAATGATATACAAATGTATATCATTTATACAAATGTATACAAATGTAAGAGCTGTGGAAATCGTTACCATAGTGTGAATTAAGTATAGCAGATTGACTTTAGCCAGCTGAATTTCTCAGGAGCCTGAAACAAAAACAATAAATCAAAGCTGCCCTACTTCAGTTGTAGCTGTCTTGCCACTAAGATTTGATGCTGAGAATTCGGTGGTGTAGAATTCAGTGTTTTCCTTGCCCAGGGCTCACAACATTGTTCCTTGCTTTTCCATACTGAAATAATCTGAGTAAGTGCCTCCAGTGCGTTTGCCCAATATAAGTAAAAGTATGAGTTGAAAGTAATTTATGTTTTGTTAGCAGTGTTCTGAAGTAAGCCAGTTTTTAAGTGATTTTAACTACTTTAATACAAATCTCTGTGTAGGTACCGATTTCTCAGTGGCCTTGTCTGTGAACTCAAGTTTATAACTATAACTGTATTTCAACCAGGGTATGTACTCCTGTAGACTGAGCAGCATAAAGATACAGCTCTTTATCTCTGGATCATCACAGAATCTGGATTCTGTCTATATTAATATTTGCACTTACAAAATTGTTCCATTGTGGAATAGGAATAACTTTTCCACTTTAGTATTTTTTTACGTATGTGGTATTCTGCTGCAACTAAGGTGACTAGATGGAATTAAGAAGAATTGGTCAACGTTTTGAGAAGTAACTAATGTTTTTGAAAGCTACAGTGCTTTCCCAGCTCAGGGAACGCTTTCCGAAGTGCAGAATACCCATCTTTTGAAAATCAAATCCTTTTAAATAGTTAATGTGAGTATTCAATAACAGAGGTGCTCAGATTCACTAACCATATTTCAAACACTTGGCTGCTTTTTCAAAAAATCATGTACATACCATACATTTAAAACTTGGTACATGTGTTTTCACTTTCCAACTTCCTGAACAAAATGTGATAGCTATATGGAACAGTTGGTGTTAACTATGTTTGATACCTGTTCAGCAACTTCCAATTATTTGCATTGCAAAAACAGGTTTAAATTTGTGAGTTTTGGTCTGCAACAATAAACAAACATACACAAGTTAGTGTTGTGTTTTTAATCTGGAAATCCAAGTTTGATTGTTTGCTTTTTATTCTGATTAATGTCCACTACTCTACACTGTAGTAATGGTTTTAACTTTTCAAATCTGATACACTGCATTGAATGACTTCATTCATTCACTTCTAATGAATGAATTAGAAACATTCATTTAGGTACTATGCACAAGAATTAAACAATAATTGAAAATAATGAAATGTTTATCACTTGATTATATTTAGTACAGAACAAATTTTGAATGCAAGAAATGTGTAATCTGCGAGATCTCTAAAACATTAAGGCAGTAATTCGTATCTTCGGAATGTTTTTCATTGGCAGCTAAAGAAGAACATAAAAAAGAAGAGAGCAGTTTGGAAAACGCACAAAAATGGTAAGTTTTTTGCTAGTGTTTTCTAACAGTTTATTTTGGTCAAAGATGTTATTGATGTTAGGAATCACATTAAACAGGAAAAAGCATCTGTACTTCAAAGAAGAAATATCATGCTTCCTGAAAATTTCTTATGTAGTCTTCCAGGAAAAAGTTTAATGGAGTTTTTAGCCGACGTACTGTATTTGAGGTTTAATTACCTTCAACATTGAATTGAATACTAGTCTTAAAGAATATTGTAATAACTGATTAACTACTTAGCGTAGTAAAAATATATTCTACTATCACTGCACCTTTTCACCATTTAGGCTATTGAATGTACACTAACAAACCAGTTAGTGAAACTAATCTTTAACTGTCTAAGGATCTATGCCTTACTTAGGCCAAAGGAGGCACGCTAAGGGAGGAAATAACTAATGGTTAACTGATGGTTTCTAGACAGATTATAAATGACATAAGTTACTATTTCTAATAAATACTGTTCACTAAGTTATATTCTTGTGAAGTTAAAGCATCTACCTTTAACCTTACTCATATTAGCTATGGAGCTGCTATAATTTGGTTGAGGTAATTTTGGTTGTCACAACTTTTAGTTACTGTATTATAAAGCTATGATAAAAGTTTTGTTTGTGTGTGTGAAAAATAAAAACCAGAGTATTTTCTTTAAAAGTGTCTTTCATTTATGAGTTTTCATGCTCTTCAGAATTTTTTGCTCTATTTATATAAAATTCAGCATATTTATAAGGTTTTTTTAGAAAGTTTGCAGCAAAGTAGAACTTTTCTTGCATTTTTTGAAGAGCACCCATAAAAAAAAATAGATAACATTGTTTTGTCATCTGAACATTAGAAAAAGTAGTTTTCTGTTTATCTCAACTCTGTTGTGATGCCATGCAATAAATGTGGAATTATGATTAATGCATCATAGCGTATATGGTCATAGATTAAATTCTTTTTTAAATGCTTATCAGTATTTTTTCTTCACTGTCACTAAAAGCATATCTGTGGTAATTCGGATTTTTATCTCACTTGTGAGATTTTGCCCAGAGTCAGTACACCTAACTGAGACACCTATGCCTTCTTAAGTGGTCAAAAAAAGAGGGATAAGAACCGCCTAAATGCAGACCAAGTTTCAGGTGGACTGTTTGCATCTGCTGCGGCTGGTGCCTGAATTGGCTGATCTACTGACTAGCGGGTCATTTGGGGCTTTCCCTCTTAACTTCAGCTGGCTGGCTGGCTTTCTACCTACCTACCTACAAATCTACTTTCTGTGGCACATTCACTTTCACGTTCTATCTATCTGCTTTGCAGTCTTTCTGAAGCAGAGTAGACTCACCAGGGTATGCAGGTACACTGACCATAATTTGCAGCTGACTTAAGGAATTAGTTACCTGATGCAGACTTCAGGTTTTTCAGTTGCTCACTAAATGTTCAATATTTTAAATTACTGTAAAAAGATCTGTTACTTTTGAAAGTCATGCTGAGACAACTATGTCAGCTATGCTTCCTGAGATTTAGGACAGAGAAAGGCTGAGGAAGAAGAGTGCATGACTTTATCAGGGCTACTACTTTTGAAGCAAACCTAAGAAGAGAGAATATCTCATCCTGATATTCCTGGCTGAGCTGTCCTAGTCAAGAGTATGAACAGCTGAGGGATATTTGGCCCAAGTGAATGTAATGGGAATGACAGTCACCTTAACTCCGCCCAGTAGTGATGGATTGTTTTAACTGTATAATGGCATTTCAGTATTTTTAGACATTCTAATATTTTAAGTGTTTGAAATCCCAGAGTGCATTACACTAATATTTAAAGCTGCGTTAGCTTTTTATTTATTTATTTTTCTCCTTGTGGTGTCACTACAGGACAGAGTTAAAACCCTTCAACTCTGACATTCATTTTGAGATTATTCCCATTAATGTATGCGGTAGTTACCTCTCTGTGATTCCTTTACCATGAATCACCGATTAACCTGAAATACAGTTACATGCTTCCAACAATAACTACCTCATAGCATCTGGAACAGTTTTCTTGATTTTTTTTAATTAAAGAAGTTCCATACAAACAATATGAAAGAAATGTAAAAGGTTATCACATATGAAGATTTCAATAACTTTATTGTATTAATAGGTTGCCTAAAATGATCTTAAGTTTCAACGGTATGTGATATTCTCCAGGATGTCCTAGAAGCTTTATCCAACTTTAAAGTATCACAAAAAAATTGGAGCATACTGGCTAGTCCAGCTAAATTCTGACTTACTTTACTTTGTAAAGCAGCTGGAGTATGTATGCTTTTATTTTGCCAGGATAAATCCCGTATTGTTGAATGGCTACTTTGTATTCTTTAAGCCTAACAAAAACTTTGAATCTCAGTTTAAGGCAAAAATCCTTCACCGTAACTTAGGCGTTTCCATATGAAAACATACAGTGTGGACTATGCAAATGCATATACCAGTTAAGAACGAAACACTTGCTCAAGCTGAATCTGTTGCTCAGGCAACATCTGTTGCATAATTTGGAAACTACTTACAGTTCTTTAAAACACCCCTTATTTTATTTTCAAGATTTATGCTTCCTGTGTTTTGATTTAGGACCTATTGGCAGCAGTAAAGAAGAATGTAGCTTTATTTTGCCTAGATAGACTGGATATTTCAAGAAAAAAGAATTATTGTGGAATACGCTGTTAACTTTCCTTTTAAGTTATGGTATTATTTTTAATAAGTGTCACCAAATCTTATGGAGTCAGTTCATCTACTTTGCAGTGATTCAACCTTTATGAAAGTGAACTTTTTATTTTTTAGATCAGTTTTCACATACCTATGGTCATGTGAATCATTCCAGTTTATCTCTACAAAGCAGTATCATAAAGGTTAAAAGTGCACAATCAGGTAAAATGTCATCAAAAGTATCTTCCGTAATAAAAGACTATTTTGAAAATATTTAGCTGTAAAACCATTCTGTAGCTGGAGTGTAGAATCAAAGCTTTATGAATTGGCAATGTATTTTCGTAAGATTAGTTGCTATTATCTGCTTATTGACACACCTAGGAGGAGATGATTTATTTTCAGTAAAAACTTCACAAACTGGCTATAGGCACTCTCTGTGGTTTTTAATCTGTCACACAGAATTCTTTCTAACTACTTCAGAGGTGTCTTTAACCAAGCCTGGTGTTTTTTTCCTAACTTAACGTATGACTCTTCTGTAGCCCTTCAGTAAAGATAAGTGGCAAAATAAGATCTTTACAGAGTGCTGCCGAATAAAATTAAAGAAACATATATAGTACAGCGTTTCTTGAAATGCAAGAAATTAAGTTTTTTTCATTAAAATTAAATGCCTGTAATTTGCCTATGTGACGTATGCCTATGATATCTTATGCATCCATAACCAACAGTTACCCGCCTGGGAATGAGCGAGGTGTTGGAAGGTTAGTTACACTCAGCGTGAATTGCTGCTATGATTTTCAAGGCTAAGGGGAAGTTATGGTAATTACCAGTCTTGACTACTGAGTAAGGAACCAGCCCGCGGGGGAACTGTTTCCCCAGTGGGCTTATGTGTTGACAGTTTTTTTTCCCCCCCTGTAGCTTTGAAGAAACAGTGGGATACTTTGGGATAAAGCCAAAGCCTGGTGAGAAGGAGATCACTCCAAACTATGTTTTCATGGTGTGGTATGAGTTCTGCAGTGACTTCAAGACCATTTGGAAACGAGAGAGCAAAAGCATTTCCAAGGAAAGGTAAGGTTCTAATAAAGTCATTAATACCATTTTAGATGTCTGGGAAACTGTTCCTTCTCAAACCCAACAAATTATACTCCTATATTTCACAGGAGTCATTGTTTTCTTTCAGATCTAATGGACATCAAGGAAAGATTATTCCCTCAGGGTGCGTAGGAAAATTCACCAAAGGCATGCTGTCCCCACAAAAAGATAAACACATATAATCTGATAAATTACACTTTTGTAACCCCTTCCAATTACTAGCTAGTAAAATGAAAGGAGAGCTGTGCTAATTTGTAACAGATTGCTTCTCTGTGCATTTTCATGTTGAACTAGCCTAAATGAGGCGATATTGCTGTCGCAGACAGTACAGACAAATAAAAGTGAATGCTTTTCCAGTTAATATACTGCACTTGCATCAAAGGGAAGCCCCAGAGATTCAGGCCACACTTAGCACAGTGTCGAAGCCCCACACTGAATTTACAGCACTACTTCTGACTTTTGGTATCCTGCTGAGGACATCAAACTACATGCCGCTAGATCTCGCCGCAGTCCCCTGATTTTATTAGTTTGAGTAAAAAAATAAAATATAAAACCTGCAATTATTTGCTTGATTTTTTAAAGAAGCTAAAAATCTTTTACAAATAGAAAACAATTCCATTACAAGCACAGCATGCTTATCGTATCTCACTCCATTTGAAAAGACAAAATGGGTGGTAATGCAGTCATGCTTTAGAAAAAAAAAGGATTAGTCACTTTCAGTGTGAAATATAAATCCAGGTATCTCCTTTTTGCTCTAAATCAATAGGAATTTTAGATTGGTGTAAAAGCACACTTTTAAAGGACAAGATATCGAAAGTATAAATTTTGAAATTGTCAACTCTATGAACATTGTTTTAAAGATATTATAGGTTTTAAACACTTATAAGCCACAGCTTTTTGCATCATGTATTTTATGATTAAGTTGATTTTAGAAGCTGACAGCTGTGAACATTTACAGAGAATCTTTCATTTTCCTTCTGCCTTGTCCAACATATTATGAATTAAAAACTGTAAAATAAATAGTCATTGATGGTATTGATATAATCACGCGCAAAGATCAGATCAGGCATATATTTTTTGCTGATTCATAATTTACCATTTCCATTCCATAAGCAGTTATGAGGACTACAAATTAATATTCAAGAGAAAATCTAGACCATACATCTATTCTTTTTTAATTTATGCAATTACTTTCTTGCTGATGACATACAATGATCCCTTCAAAGGAAGTCATTTTAACTGCCGTGTAAAAGTTTTAACGCTGCATTGAGACTCTTAACAAAACTTCTCAAAGTTTCTTGATACAACATTCAATAAATCTTTTTGTAAGTAAACTGCCGTTTTCTGTGCTTTGCTCTACAGAAGGATGAGGTGAGATTTTCTCATGGTTTAATAAATCTATAACTGGAATATAAAAATACAGTGCCAATATTTGAGCAGTTCCTTTAAATATACTTAATCTTGCTCATGAATGTAAAGCAATACCAGTAGAATGCAGAACACCAGTTACTATGTTTCTTCAGAGTGCTAACATTTTCAGGATTATCTAGACTGCTTTTCAGAGTTCACTTCAAATTATTTTCACAGTTTCATTAATCTTGAAAGGACAATTCATTGTCCTTTACATTCAAAATCTGAGTGATTCATCAAGACAGTGAGCTGCTGAAATGAGGAGCCTTGTGTCATAACTAAATTAAAATGACAGAAGAACTGTTTTCATCATCCTAACATGTCTGAAACGTGCTGCTGAAAAGAAGAACCTCATGAAACAACTAAATTAAAATGATGGAAAAACTATTTTCATCATCTGAAAATGTCTTACAAAGTCATGACCCTTTAACGGTTCTGTTTTACAAAGTGTGAGACTATTAGTTGACTGACTGCTGTCCAGGAAGGTTTGAAAGCAAGCTAAGAGTCATTGTGCTCATTGGTAGCTAAAAACCTTAGTATGACAGGAATGGACAGCTGTCTTCCATAGCTGCGTAGAGCTAATTAATTGGATGCGCTATTTGTTTTGCATTTTTAGAGATTGCAATTAAGAAAAGTTATGTTTATCATCAGCCATTTGTTTTGTTTTGAAGGGAATTTTAAAGAGGAAGAATTGGCGGCGTGGGCCAACATTTTCAAACTTGGCCTACAAATCGGCCTACCCTTCAAAGCTCCGGAGGAGCTGCAGGAACGTAGCATAAGATATCTCTGAATTAGGCTAGTCATGTACATACCTAAATAGGGATTTCATTGTTTAGATTTACATGAAAATGTTAATACTGGATTATATTTTGTCTCTCATCAAATATGGCTCAGAAATTTCGATATGTAATTATAATACGCAGAATTACCACTGAGGTGCCAAGCCAAATCTATCATTTAAAATGTTAGCTTAAAATTAGTAGTGGCAAGACTAGCCCAAAAAGTTCTAAGATTCTAAAGATCTAAGAGATCTAAAAACTAACTAGCTCTAAAAACTAACTGCTTTGGATTGTATAACAGACAAGTTAAAAATCTCTGCATTTCAGGAAGAAAGAGGCTAGTACCACCTTTAACTAAATGACAGCCTCAGCTGCAAGAGCTTGTTTTGTCTAAAAACTACTTGGCTTTTAAATGTAACAAAACTGTAGAAATCTAATTAGATTTCTATGAGAGCTTTTCTTAAAGTAAAAGAAACACTTTAATTGGGCTGCCCTATGCTTAACCTACCGTGAAAATAAATTAGCTGCCTGCAAAATATAGTTGAATCGTTGTCTCTTTCCTGGACAAAATCTGCACATCGTTTAGGAATGCAAGACAGAGTTGCAGACAGATAACAAACCTAGATAGATACAATAAATGACTGTAGAGATAAAATGAAGAAAATTTCCGAAATCATATTCCTGATAGAAATATGATGATAGTTTTCCTTCAGATAGTTTTCCTAGTATTTCCTTCCATATCAGAATGTAACCACACTACCATAACATTTACTTTGAAGATCACCTCTTCATCACTCCCAAATAGTTTCATGTAAATGCACCGCAATACTCACCACATGTTGGAGACATGTGAGGTTTTGTTCTGCCTAAAGATATATTTTTGTTATTGGTACCTTTTTAATTTGTACATCTGTGTGTCCAGGTGCATCAACTGGTTTTTTTACTTTCTTCTGTTCATAAAATTTTGAGATGCTAAGTGAACTGAAGACTAAAACAAAGATAGATTTTTCTGGTAGCAAGGCATATATCCCATGGTATACTGCATATAATTCCAGTCCCATTTCCTTTTTAGGGGACTGTTACCTTTTTTGAGTGGCTATGCCTATGATTTCAGAATCAATTTAAGGGTATATTAATAAAAATGTATATGTATTAAATATATATGAATAGTTATCTGTATGTCTATTAAAATATATATTCAAAATCTGTTAAGTGTAATTTTAAAGATTATCCTAGCAAAGCCTGAATATAAGGAAAAAGTATATATATAGGAAAAATACCATAGCTTGCAATCAGTATTTTTATTACAAACTGCGATTGTATGTGTCACAAGGATTATCATTACGTGCTGAGGGGCTTACCCTTTAGTTATGAAATAGTTACATATGAAATGAAACATTTCTGTTAATTTCTCCCACTGCTTACACTGCAAAGATAAGATTGCTACAATAGTCATTGTACTGGATTAAGCCATCTCTTTCAGATTGAACATAGATAAAAATTTTATCGCTAAGAAACAGAAATCAGAGGAGAAAAAGAGAAAACCAAGCAATTAAGCTTTACCACAGCAGCTAGAATCTGTTTTAAAATGCGGGCATTAAACTGCATGCATGTGTGACCAAAAATGAGGTTGGTACTAATGGTTATACTTACAGGTCTGCATACGATGCGTATATTAATGTGCTTTCGATGGGAAAGTAATTAAAAGTATTGGTTTTGATAATGTGTGTGGCTTGTATGCGGTTACACTGTGGTTTCAGTGTGACCTCCTAAAGTATCCCACAGATGGTTAAAATCTTGCCTGGAGCCTTTAAACAGTACAAGTAATTCATTCATAATTTTTGTTGATGCTGTTTAGATAGACATTTGATTAATGCATTATATTACCATTGTAGTATGCTATCATTCATGCCATGAATATTTCACAATAGTTTTGGAGTCAGGCCTTCTTACTTTGAAGCGGTAGTTAAACTAAGTATCGCTGAGCAGTATGGAAATCTGTGGCACCACCTCTCTTTTTTTTGCTTTCAAAGGGAAGAATGCTGAGCAGTCTCCTCTCAGTTTGAGGGCAGCCATATCCTTTCTCAGCTTTTCTTCTCTTTTGCCAGTTTTTCTTCCATCTGGCCTGTAAATCTGCGTCTGTTGTATGTCATGTATATGTTATCTAAGACAATGAACGAAAAATAGGGTGAGAGTCCAGATCTGCAGCCATTTTGATCTATTTACATTGTGGTAGAACACACTGTACTGAGCATTAGTCAAACACTCCCAAAAAGAATGTCATCCAGTTATTGTACAATACACATGTATGATACAAACCGAAAAGAAGAATGTGACAAATATTGTTTATTTGATGTGATAATAAACTACTGGTCTAACAACCGGCAAATTAACGTCATACCGTAAGTGAAGTTTTAAGGAAAAATTTGAAATATGACCATTAGGTGACCACAGATTTGTGCCGGGAGTTCCTTGCATACAGAGTTGCAGCTTGGGGAAAAGGCAGCATATTTCCGAGAACATTTGATAAATAAGTCCTAAAAGCTGGCATCATTACCGGGCTGGAGGCTAACAGTTCATTGCTATTTAAAAGCTCTTGGACTGATTATAAGTTAACTGTGATAGAGTGAGGGAAGAGAAGGAGAAAAGAAGGTGATGATATGATTGAAGGCATGAGTTCTGCATTTCTGCAGTTGCATTTTGAGTAGCTTTTGAGTGGCCACTGTAGCCTTTGTCTATACCAAAAGGGTAGCGTTGAAGTAGCTGATACATGAATTAGTGAAGAGTTTTACCAGATTGTTTAGCAATGCAGGCAGAGAAAGAAAAGCAGAATCTTTACATGTTTTTGAAATAAAGTTCTAGCTATGGGGCAAACTGAGGAGACAATTACAAATTACAGGACTGCATGGCAAAACAGTAGTGCTAGTTTCCACAGAGCATACAATAGATCTGTCAAGGTGCTGTGTGAACACTCTTTTGCTTTTGGAAGAAAAAAGTGTCTTTTGGGGTGTTACTAAGAAAGGACTAGAGAACAAAGTAGAAAACATCACTGAATCATATGAAACTACAGTGTGTCCATATGTAGTTCTGTTCTCTTCCTCTTTGGAAGGACATAGTAGATCTAGAAGAGATAAAAAGAGTGATAAAATACAGAACAGCTTCTGCTTAAGGAACAGTTTAAATAAAATGGAATTCTTCAACTTGGAGAAGAGCCTACTGAAAAGGGTCTGTACAAGCATGAATGCATAGTGATAAAGCACAGAGATCTATGCAAGCATGAATAGTGAATCAGAAATAGTCATTGCCTATCTAATGTACATCTAATACACATCTAATACAACAATTGAAGAGCATCAAATGAAACTAGCCGCTGACTGGTGCTTCTTTAGAGTAGGTGTACTTAATCTGTTGAATACTTTGCTGCAAGATGTCATTGATGCCAAAAGTCTACATTGCTTCAAAAAGGTGATAGTACAAATTCATGTAAGAAAAATCCATGAAGTGCTGTTAAATATGCAGAGAGTTTCTGGCTGGGAAAGCATTCTGGGGATTATCACTGAGTGCTTTGACTGTCCTTAAATACTTCCTAGATACTTGCTACTGGCCAACCTCGGGTGGGTTGAAGTCTATTTTTCATTTTTTCTTCTGGTTGAGCTTTTTGCTTTCTATTGGTGGTTGTTCTGCATCAGCGTCAAAGGAATTTGAGCTACAGGGACATTTTTTAGTCTCTCAAAGGGAGACAATGTTCTACTGTGTTATGGGTCCAAGATGGGTATGTAGCTTGGCTCTAGGTTGAACGGTTGATGTGGACTTGATCATTTCCACCCACATGCGAAGATTTGGACTGCACAACTATTCCCAGTTTTGTGGGAGGAAGTCTGAGCTTTATGCGAGCCATGGAAAGCTCAAGTGCCACGGAAAGGCCATCCTAAGCTATTTCATATCCACATAACTCACCAGCTGTATTGAAGGAGCTATAGAATCAAAAAGAATATCTCAAAAATATCAAGAGTTGAGAGAAAACTAGATAATTTTGTCTCTATGCGCATGTCTCTGCACATCAGTAGAGCCAGAACATCCATGAGTAGCAATTGAGTTGTCTAGAGGGGATTCTGTTTATCCTGACTGAGGGCTTTAGAGCAGAGACTGAGCCAGTTCACACTTCATTCTGTCTGACTTGAAAGGGAAGCATAAGTGAAAATGACCATAAGTTTATCAGTTTAGTTCCTGGTTTAACGATATCTTTTCCCGTAAGGAGGAAATTTCATGAGCTTGTTAAGGAAACTTCTTTAAAAGTGCAAGCTTATATATAGGTTTAGTTTCTGCTTCCTCTGTTATAAAATAAAAATAATTGACTATTTTCATTAGCATCATGTGATGTTAGAGACCTGACTTGTATCTGATTTATAGAGGAAGTCAACACCTGCCACTCAGAGACGGGCAAAAGCAAATGAAAATCGCATTGGTAATAGTAGAGATCCATGTATCATACTGAAGTCATGATTCTCCTGTTTAAAAATTCATTGTTTTGATCACTTAATTCAATTTTGTTTTCTATATTGTGTGTTAATGTGCAGTGATGGTTGGTGCTATGGTTGGCACCACATCTCCTATATTCGTTAGGGTATATTGACCTCTTTTGCTCACTGCTGAATGAGAGTAGTGTTTCTTTTGAACACATTCATGCTGCAGCTGGTCAGATTTCATGACTTAACCAACCTGCATTCCTTAACTTCGCTTTTTTAAACTCATAAACACACTGAAGCACCAAAAAATATTAATTCTTAATGTCTTGGAATGGAAAGTAGACATAAGCTGTGTTCTTCCCTGTTTAATGCTGCCCAAAACACAGCGTGATAGAAATATCTATGATTTCATTGACTCCTCTACTGAAAAGATTTTAAACCGTGCCTTTTAAAAAGCTTGACAGAGGCCTCCACTGTGATGACCCTGACAGAAGTAAATCTTCACCTGTTTTCTGTAAAGTCTAGCCGTTGCTGTTTTCTCTGTGAAAAAAGATTTTTTTTTTCAATGTTGTCATTATTCATGCTTAGACTGTTCTGTCCCTTGAGTTACACAGTCTCCAAGCTATTTATGGAAGATAAAATTATCATCTTTGTTATTGACATATCCTATCAGTCTAAGAAGAATTCATCGTCTTGTTATAATTAAGATATATTGAAAAAAGAATACTCAGACTTTTGTTAGTGTTTTTAAATGCTGGAGAAAGAGGGGAGAAAGCCTCACGTCATTGTTTTCTAAATCAGCACCTTCGCTCCTTTTCTTTCCATGTCGTGATTCAGCTGTTCTACTGTCCTTATTGGTCTTTTTTATCCTCTCTACTGCTCTTTCCCATGTTTTGTTGGTCATTTCTATCCCTTCTTGCCTTTCTCTTTTACATCTATTTCTGTTGACTGTTCTATTCCCCTTTTTTCCTCCGTGATTTCACATCTGTTAGCTTCAGTCCCAGTTTCTCTTTCCTGAATTCTCTAAAAGATGGCTAGGCTGGTGTGTCCATCTATGCTATTGTACACTGATATAAGAAAGAAATAAAAAACATCTTTTCCTTGAGTCAGTTCCTCTGCATGTCTCCAAACTCCCCCTCATGGTCATGCCACTGTAAAGGACCAGTTCTTGTGAACTACTCCCATATACATTAGTTCCCACAACAAAAACTTAGGAGAAGTGGGTATAGTGTGGTTGGTAGGATGCTTGGTTCGTATTGTTCAGCCTGTGCCTGCAAGTTGCAAATTGTCTCAGGGCTGGATTCTGCTACTGTTCATTCCAGGATCAGAGTCTTGAAGAGGATACTGCTGTAACACACATGAATATTAAATGAATTTCTCTAAATCTAAGAACTAATCAGTCCCTGTTATCTTACCAGCTGATTGTTGAAATCTTAATGATTTCTTTGCCTCCCTAAGAAGCCCTTTTATTAGGTAAGACTCTGCATCCTCTCCCAACTTATAGTTGGTGTCTCATTTAATATTCGTCTAACAAATGAGCTCAAGCAAGATGGAGTAAGCATTTTAAGCCCTTACTTTACAAAACTCAACACCTGTTTATACACTAGTTAGTTACTAAGGTAAATATTTTAGTAATGTTTTTGAATTCTTCTTAGCTATTTTGTTGGAACACAAGGCTTCATTGCATTTCCCGTATTCTCACAAATTCTTTTCCTTTTCACCTGATTTCTATAAAGCATACAATGTTAAAATTGGCCACCTTCATTAGTATCTAATATTGACCATTGCTCTCTGTTGAGTTACTCTCAAGGAAGAAGGGAAATTTAAAAGAATGACACGTACGTTTAATTTACATTTTGACATTCTGTCACTTAGCTTTTGTTTTGCTATAAATAGATTTGAACAAGTAATTGTTGAACAGTTAACAATAGCCAAGGAAGTTTGTACTTTTGTAGGAAGAAGTTCAACAATTTAAGTCTATATAAATTCTCATAAGCTACATTTAACACCTTAAAGAATTTTATAACACATTTAATAGTTTATTTGAAGTTAATTAAAAATAATAGTATGTTATGTATTATATCTGCAGGTTGGTTAGTAACACAATGTATGTGTCTAAAAGAACAACAGAAGATAATAAGGAGTTGAGTTCTGTCGTTTCAAATGTGCTTTTTTTGTAGTTTTGCTCTTTTTGTACTATATTCATCTCTAGACCTTACTTCTAATTTTCAGTATTTTACTGAAGAGCTTTTCAGGCAAAGTTATGATAGTATTTGATTTGTAAAAATGGCAGCATCACTTCTATTTGTACTAAGGAAAAGTTGTAAAAAAAAAAAAAAAAAAAAAGACAACAGAAAAGAGACATACCTTAGCTGAGTTAACTAAGTTTGTCTAGTCACTAGTTAATTGTTCTTTTAGTCATAAAGTGTGTGACATTGATTTTACTTGTCTGTTTCAGGAACAGACGCTATCAAATGGGCGCATATTCTACTCTAGATGAGGGTAAAGAATATTGTGTGTGTAAGTTTTGATGGAAGGCTATCATAACTTTTCATGGACAATTGAAATTACATTTTCATTTCTAGAGGATTTTTTTTTTCATGAAAGTGAAATAATGGACAGGAATATGAAGATTAAACTTTTGCTGTCCTTAACTAACATGTTTTATGATTTGGAATTTGGATAGTTTTGTATTATTTCATTTTTCTTGTTTCAAGAATGATGCTTCAAAACCAAATAGCCGGTTCTAGGATCTTCTCCATGTTTGGCAAGGAGCTATTTTTGTTTATAGGGTGCCACTACAGTGAGAGTACTTGACTGAAGTAATTGCTGAGCTAACCACTTTCTTAAAACTAGAGCCAGCTGACTTTAAAAAAAATCCTGAAGAATTATGTTCATCTTCAATTATGTACTCCTGTTTCTGAGAATGCCTGCTAATCTTATCAATCACATGTTAGCAAAGTGATTTTTTTTTTCCCCTAGGAGACCAAAGTGCAACATATAATTAGTCTGTCATTTTTATGAGCCAAATATCACTTGATTCAAATCATGTTGTTATTTTGTATTCTAAACTATACATTTTATTTAAAAATTCTAATAGGTTTCCTGGAAATTGTGCAACTATGGAATAAAATACACAGATCAAAGCTAGGCCTCAGTCAGTGAAGTGCATACTGTTCTTTTTAAGTGTAAAAGTTTATAATCCCTAGAATACTCCCTTCAGATGAAAATGTGGACTCTGAATGTTTAAAAACTATTTGGAGAATAGTCCTAGGGCCAAGGAGAATGTGACTGAAAAGAAAATGTGATCAAAATAGGGAAGAAAATTTGTAGATACAGCGAAAACTAATTGAGTATTAAATAGACTACAGATATTTTAAAAACTGTACAGAAGAATAATTTCATATGTGTGTATTTGAGGGTTTACTTTTAGCTTGAATCAATGTAGTAGCTAAACAGTGGTGGAAATAAGATTTCTTAAAAGTGATGTTACTGTTTCTTCTGTTCTTAAGCACTGAAAAGTGAGAAATCACAAACACCAGTAACTACCCAATGGAAGTTTCCAAAATGCGTAGCTTGGACAAGGACCGTTAGGTTCCACTGCTGAACACTGATAAGCACAATAATGAATTTATGAGTATGTTTTATATTTTTAAAAAGTTGTCCAGAATCTAGTTTGCTGCTAGCATTACAGTGAGGAAGGAAGTGCACATCAGTAACTGCAGCTATAATCCACATTCCTTTTTGCTTTTCTTCCAAAATTCCTCAAAAATTGAGTGTGTCAAAAGTGGTTTGAACTGGACATGGTATTTTAAATACTTTTTGACTAGCCACAGCACAATTATTTCTACTAGGGGAAAAAATTAAATTAGAGAAGAAAGTAGAATTTGTCAGTTGCAGAGTGCCAAGAAATGCGTTGTTTGTAGGAAAAGACTGATTTGGTGTGCATCAGTGAAGACTGGATTACTGAGTTTTCTTTGCTTGTTTGCTAATAAAAACTCACTTACAACTTCTTTCCCTCTGCATTTCAAATATGGAAGTATAAACTGGGTGTCCTTAGCATCAACATTTAAAGGTACTGATAGCTGGACAGATCCCATCTTAGGAGTGTCAAGAATTTTCCTTCCTTTTTATCACTGTTTGGGACATAATTTCCCCTGCTCTCTCTTCTGTATATAGGAGAAGAGAGCAAAGTCCTTATCTGCTAAACTCTGTTCTCCTTTTCCTTCTGATTGAACTTCTGATTGGGTTCTCAATGTTAAGTCCCAAATGAAACAAGGATTCTGCCTGCAAGACCCTACGAGTAAAAGGCAAGAATAGAGAATCAGATCAATTTTCTTCTTTCCCTTTATCTCAATAGTACTTTTAGTAGATTGGCCTTTAGCTGCCTGCAAGGCTGTTTCAAAAGTCCCTAGACAAGAACGTCTTCTAATTCACCTTTCCTCCAATCCCCACATCACTTGGTTGGTCAATCAATTCCATCTAAAGCAATGGAGAAAGCATTAAAGAAAACCTGACATTTCAAGATTTTCAGAGGAACTGGAATATGTAACCTAGCAAATGGTCAATATGATGTCCAGAAAAATACTAATTAGACATAATGAAAGATAGTATGGTGTAATCAAATCAACATAAGATATACTAAAATAGTCTATTCTGCATATAGAAGAGATCTAGCCAGCTAGATTTTGATTTTTTAAGAGGAGTGTCCTCTTACTTTCACACTGCGGCTGTTTTGACTTCATTTCAGATAAATTCTATAAATTATATATTGCATAGAGAACAATATGGGAGAAACCATTTGCCTCCTGAGATTTTCAGTGAGCAAGACAGACTGTCCTTTTGCTTTTGATTTTCACCTTGGTCATAAAAGTATTCTGGCCTGCTTTTAATACATTATTAAGTGCCTTTGAGTAGTAATTAGCAGTTTCTTGAGCTAATGTGCCTAAAGAAGGCAGTGGAAGTGGTTCTTGCAGGTAGAGGTGTGTACTAATCAGAGGTAGAAGAATTTCAGTTTCTTTGAATCTAATGAAGTCATCTCTGTATATTTTGTTTCAGAATTAAAGTGGCTCAGCAATCAGTAAGCAAGTTAACTGCAGAGAAGAAAGTTGAAACGAAGAAAATCAATCCTACAGCCAGCCTGGTATGATGTATTTCTCAGCATGACATTCAGAATATTATTTGTTACAGTATTCTTGTCATTCAGAATTATGATGTTTTTTCATTCTTGTTGAACTGTGATGTAGTATGCTTAGTCTGTTTGAATGTAGCAGATTAATATTCTTCCCAAGGAAAAATCTTTACACTTATGCCTGTAGTAGTTCAACAATTAAGTATAAAACTTAGTTTAGCTGTAGCTAAGCATGGCTCTGCTAATTTAGATATCAAGATATGACAAGAACTGCTTTTCTGGTTTCTTCCCCCACCACTAAAATCTCCTGTATTTTTTTTCATGCTGTTTAGTGTATTGGGGCTCACTGTATAAATTTGTCCAATGTCCAAGCCTTTTGTTTTCTTCAAACCCTTACAAAAATTGTTTGCTCTGGTGAATAATGGCAGAAGGGATTAAATTCCCCTTTTATTCCATGCTCTTCCCCATTTTTTTTTGATAGGACACAAAAAGAGGACTAATAATTTACACTGCATTCCCTTTGGGTGGAGATCAAAACCTTTTATTGTCTGTGTGCAGGATACATAAGTTATAGTAGCATCTCACACTATAGGAACAAGAGACCAAGGGAAGGAGATGTACACGAAGGAATCAGTGTATTATTTCCATTCCTGGAAGAGCATATCAGTTGCAGGACAGGCAGCAGATAAATCTGTAGCGAAAGTAAACTCCATTTCTCTGTAATAAGTAATAAACTGGTTCTAAGCCTTCCTTAAGTGCTCCAGGAATTAATTTTTTTGACTTAAAGAAAACTCTAATCTGGTATGACTAGTTCCGTACTTCTCAGTATTCTAGACCACATGCTTCTGGCAGCTTGAGAGCAGATGGAAAATTAGAGAAAAGAATGATAATAAAACTCTTCTTTTCTTAAACAACAGAAAGAAAGACTACGTCAGAAGGAAGCCAGTGTGACCACCAACTGAAAGAAGACACATGAAAATAATGAGTGTGTGACTTAATACCTTGCATGATGCTTTATTATGCCCATTCCCCAGGGAGCACCTTATATTAGATGTTGAATTCTGCTTTGCTGATCTGTTCCAAGACAATCCACTAAAGATTTTTCAGTTCCTTCAGAGGGGTTTGTACATTCAGTAGAGAGAATTCTCTTAGAAGTTGTTTACATGCAAATTCTAAATGATTTTCTGTTACTCTTCCTTACATTGCTTAAAATGTATCAATTTTTAATAGTTATTTGAAGTACTCTATGCATAATGCTTTAATATGGAAGAGCTAATATCAGAATTTTAGATGCTGAGTTAAGTAATGACTAACAACCTGTAGATTATTTACAGAGGCTTTGTGTAGATGATAGGAAATATGCCATTCAGGTCACAAGAGACTATTACACCGTATATTTTGTTACTTCAGTAGTAACTGGGGTAAAATAGATTGATGCTAAGTAATTTTATAGTGTCTAAGTATTGGATGCATCTTTCTAAAACTGATTAAATGTAATAATAGATTTATTCTGTATTTTAATATAATTATTTTTATAGAAGCCTCAGCTTATGTCATACGTTGAAATGGAAACAATATTTTGCACTTGAAAGGAATAGCTTCAAATTCTGTAGTTGTATGAGTGAAGGCATAACTGATTCATTACTTTTATGGTTTTGGCCTAACATTTCCTACATTCTGAACTCCAAAAGAAAAATGATAAAAATATATATTTTTATTTCACTGTGTAGTGAAACTATCATCAACTCCATAAAATAATGTATTTATTAGTCATTTTTCACTGAACTGAAACACAATAATGTATCTCCCTAAAGTCATACATTCATCATTACATCTCGGGTTTTCAATTCTATTGACAGCTTTCTTTCAAACAGTGAATATCTCACTCTAAAACATATTTTGCAGCCCACTCTTGTCTCCCTGGATTTGTATGAATTAAGTGTCAGGGAAGAAATAAGAGACTCTTTCTGTCATCAGAGAACATTATAACCATTGCGTATAAAGTAATATTTAGATCCTGAAAAAACCTAGAGAATATCCACTGTTACATGAAGATTTTTACTGCATTTAAGGAGATGTCTTGCAGCAGGAATTAGTTTAAGGTGAAACAGAAAAGTGAGTTAAATACAAGTACAGTAATGGCCTATAAATGGGAACAACAAACTGGAGAAAACATACTTCTAATTGCTGTTAATAAGGAAGAAATTCCCTTTCTTTTGATAAGGGTATCTAATTTTTGTGAGCAATAGAGAAATTAGGTGAAGCAAAAAAGTACAAAAAGATAGCAGGGAGAAGGCATTAATCCTTTGCTTTAGTAGACAGAAAGAATATACATGAGAGAAACATTTTGGGTTATCTGCATAGCAAATTAGAGAATCTGCGATGAAACGTAGGGTAAAGTCAGCACTAGAAATGTATGCTTACTAAAGAAAACAGCAGTTATGGAGACCCCATTCATGAATGTAACTTGAAGATTTCATATATTGCAGGTTTTTAAAATAATTATGTCTGTCATTCCTGCATAAATAAAAATAAGGGAATCAAATTTGCCCTGTATGTTTTGGAATTTCTAGCTGCTACAGAAACTCTTGAGATTTGTAGGTATAATTCATGTGAAAGCAGTCAATAGTAGACCAGCAAAGATAAACTAATTTGTAGTTTAATATTGTTTTTTGTTATTAGTGAGGACATTTGTGGGGAAAAAAAGTTTGCTAGGTATTCCCATTGAAGAAAAGTAAATTCCAAAGATCTAAGTTTTCAGTCTTCCACCAAATAGGTAAAATACATTTATTTCCGATATTATTAGTGATAAACAGGAGCAATAATGCTTATGCAAGCCAAAGAATAACAGTAAGCAAGACAGTTCTGATGAGTCTTTGAGTACAGCTTTGATATGGTTTTCTACCTAGCATGAAGATGGTGTTTGTTGCCATTTGAGTTGACTGGGAATTTTTCAGTGAACTGTTTTTACTTGAAAAATCAATCAACAAGACTAGTAGTGTTTGTGAGAAAGGATTGGTCTTGAAAATTCTCATTGGAAGTATATTATGTAAAAAAGGCTTTAAAATTTTGGTGTATCCCGTTTCAGAATTTCTTAATATGAAGTTTCATTTTTCAGTTCCAATAGACTTTTCATTTAGAAATGTTGAATAATGTATACAAAAAGGGATTAAAATTAAAATTATTGATGTAAAGCATTGATTGATCAGACTTATAATTCTTTTCCGAACTATCAGTTTTCAGTTTTGAGAACTTAGTATATTTTTCAGCAGTCTCAGAAAATCAGATGACAGCCTAGAGACATTATTTTCATTGTAACACACAAGTTAGTTCTGTGAGTACACAATAGATGTAACTTTTTTTTTTTAACTCTATCATTATTGTCAAGCTTTTCAAAGCTTTTTGTAAAGCAAAGCATTGTTTAAAAAGTATATTACACAGGAAGTACTTACTGCCCAGGAAAGTGGTATACATTGCTGATTTATAAAATGTATTATTAGGAAAAAAAATCAATATAGAAGCATAAGTCTTAATAATCTGTGAAGCACTCTTTAACTTATTTACAGTATTGTCACTTACTGATTTTAAAATGAAGCATCTTTTAGCACCTTGGAGATATTTAACAGTATGAATTATATTTTCGTGATGTTTTTATTAGTCTATGAAAATTATCCAGGTGATTTGCCTTGACTAGCCCATGGAAACGTTTTATACTGTGTGATTTATTGTAGAGTTATCAATTTATCAGTTGAATAACGTTGTATTTATTTATTTAAATTAGAATCTTTTTGCACCAAAACAGAAACTGTATGGTCTTCAGTTTCTGTACCTATGGAAAATTAAAGTACCATGACTGGAATGTTCAGAAACCAGACAGAAAAATAACAGAACATTTTAAGCAATTTTTTGAAGGATAAAGTTTACTTAGGATTTCAGCCTTTCTGAATTGCTGAGGATATCTCCTCCAACCAAGTTTGAATATCTAGGATATCTCTGATCAGTCTAGCTAAAAGTCTTACATGGAACGTGCAAGAAATGTTTTGTTGTCTATTTGCTGCACAGTGTGCTTATTGTCTTGATTTTGCAGTAAATCAATAGCAATTTTTTTCTTATCCTTAAATATCTTTCCTAGTGGATGAATACTGAGAACAGTGAAAGAGACTCTATATTTACTCAGTAATATCATTTCTTCTTTGCTTTAGGTCAATATCTTAGAAATGAATGCCTTAATCTTGTGTGGGTGAGGAATTGCAGAAATACCCAAACAAGTTAGAAATATTCATCTCATTACATCATTGCTGTGTTTTTGAAAGTCTAACTCCATAATCTGTGTTTTAGGTACCAGTCTAAGCTTATAATTTTAGAAGATCACATCCACCTTTGTTTTTATTCATTCTTGGCCTTGTCTGGATCTTGTTCAATTTTGTTATGGATCTCAGTTTTTTGTTCCTTTTTTTTCACTTCTTTGGAATTCATTAGTGCCTGTTAGTGGGTTTCAGGATTTGCAGTCTGGAAAGTTCTCTTTGGCGTTCTTCTTTTGAAGATAAGCCTACCTATTTGCATATAAATGTAAGGAAAATAAATAATAAGGAAAAGGAAAAGGTAGCTTGATTATAGTGAATAAGTTGCTTCAAAGAAAGAAAATATTAGGAACTAAATGGCTCCTTGAGCCAGCAAGGAAAAATACCACACAAAAAAGTCTGAAAATTAAAACCAGACAAATTAAAAATAAGAATAAATTCCAAACTATTAGTAATGATGTTGGTTAACCACTGGAAGATGTTCACAAAGGTAGTTGTGGATTTCCCAGTTGTGATGCTTTCAAATCAGGATAGAAGAGCTTTCTGAAAGGTTTGTGTCTAATACAGCTTATTGGACTCAGTTGAGATGTACCTAAATGGCATTCTATATCCTCTGACTTACCAGTTCACATGATCCCTCCAGGCATGAAAATCTGAAAGTATGTCATTTTAGATCAGTTTCTATAAAGCTCTAAAAAACTCTAATAAAATAATGATTGCTGAAAAATTCTTATCCAAGCAAGATGAGCATTTTGTTGTGATTTTAAATTTAAAATGTCACAAATAGTGTGGTGTAGAACATAATGCAAGAAATTATTCTGAAATGTTAAACGTAAATGTATTTGTATTTCAAATTATTAATTGATTAATATCTGTCTATTGCATCTTGTGCTACAACATGCCGAATTTATATGCTGAAGAATACGACGCTGTTTTGGAGACCCCCAAGCTAGCTCTGAGAAAACTGGCATGTCAGATTTCACAATGTGATTCTACACAGAAACCTGGTTTCCTAGCATCGATTGAAGATTTTGAGCATATGCCAAGTCATTTACCATGGCTATGGCTAATGTGAAGCAAAATTTATTGAATGGTTTGTCCTGTTGGTGAATTGTTAGATATGGCCTGCTAATATCATAACCAGACTTTTGCACCGCACAATAGGGTTTGAACTGTGACAATTTTGTACAATTATATCAGAGATCTGAAGTTCAAAACATGCAAGCAAAATTGATAGAGCTGTTCAAAAGTAATTATTTTTGCAATTTTTGTTCAAAATGCTTGAATGACCAATATTTATTTTCTCTCTTTTTTTTCTTTTGCAGTTTTTTTTAATTTTCAAAAATCTGCTTCTTGGAAACATTACTAAAATTATTAGTTTTTTTCACTTAGTGAAAATGTGGTACACATATACTGTGTAGCATTTTCAATTTTTGAGGGGAAAACAGCACTGGAGAAAATTGTACATTTTTGCTATAAAAAGATGTCTCTAGAGTGTCTAATGAACCATTTTAAACTAGTTTTATGAAAAGCTTTTTCCATAAAAAATGATCTCACATATTTTTAACTAGCTTTAAAAATGCTTGTCTGCTACGGGGGTCTTGTATACTGTCCTGTTTACTCTTACCACATAGGTTTGTCTAGACCTGCTTCCAAAAGTGTGTGCATTCTTGGAATGTAATAAAAAGCTACCTGCCATGTAAAAACAAGCCAACACAGGGAAAGGAAAAGGTTTCTTTACTGCTCCGAAACATCGGTACTACTGTTCTCACCTTAGGTCTAGATACAGGTTGCGTTGCAACACCTCAGTCGTCCTGTGATTTTTGAGAAGGAATTATTTCCACCACTAAGCTCTGCTTAGTGCCCTGCGGAAGGTCCAGTTATGCAAGCTTTGTTCAAGGTGGATGAATTTCACCCTACAAGGTAAATATTGGAGCTCTGGAAGTTTTTGGAGACGCAAGGACAAGGCTGTTTGCATGGAATCTTTGCCATTAGCCATTGATTCCTTACAGCATGGTTTCTGTGGTGTTACACTGCACTTGGATTCCCTGGGCCACAGTTGCCCCAGGGACTCTTGGAATGGAGACTTTGGAAAATACAGTCAGGACTGTACGTTGTCAAAGAGGGAAGAGAAGTTATATCATAAGTTATATCTCCAGATTAAAGTACCAACTAGCAGAATCTTTTGAAATAGCAGAAATACTGCATAGTAATTGTTTGTACCTTTTAATTAGACTCTGTATATTTCAGAAATTCTGCATTCTTATAGCAACTGCATTCTGTGCCTATGTTTTTATTGCTCATAGGATAATTTAATCTGAACAGGAGCCTTTATATTTTCATACAGTTTTACTGTGCTGTGTTCACTGAAAAGCTGACTACAATGAAAACTGTTAAAAGAAAGATCCATTAACAAGGTGCAGACAGGCCATTGCATTTCAAGTTTCCCAGTAGTGCCCTGCCAGTAACCCTAGTATTTTCATTGAGGTAAGAAGTAATTTAGCTGCTACAACATCTGGGTTCTGAGCCTTGTGTAATCATAAACTAGTAGTTGTAGTTTAGGGCCAGATTCTGTCATTACTGGTAGCTAGTGTCTTCACTGCAGTTACAAGTTAGCTGGGGCAGAATATAATCCTGAAGATGGGGAGTTTTGTGTTCTCATACCCATTAAACTGTCATTTATTTGAGAAACAAAGATTCCTGAAGCGTACTGACACAGTTTGAGATTCATGTAGCGTATTCGCTCTGACATACAGCATCCTTACAGGTTAAGCTCAAGGGACTTTAAAAGATTTGTTCAAGAAAGAGGAACTGTAGTGCCTGTGCACTGATTGATGGTGTTAATTAAATGTTCTTAGGAATCTGCAACAAGATGATTTTTGTCAGTCTTTTTTGTGAAATGTGAATTGCTCATTAGAAGAATTCCAATAATACGTTCTCTCCCTGGCTTCTCCCAGATAGATCAAGCATATAGTACTGTTTTTTTTTTTATCTTCTCCTTTGACATGCTGTAAATATATTCCATTATACTTGGACAAAGACTTGTCATAAGTAACTATCCGCAGATAGCATGTTGTAGAAACTGCAGTAACTATGTAGAGATCACAGGAGACAGTGCCATCTCCTGTTGTCTGGAACATCCACAGTCAGCGAATAAATACAAATATTTTATAGTACATACTGCTTATTTTTCAGTCAGTTGTAAAATCGTTTAATGAATGTATTGATGTTATTCACTAAAAACTGGATAAAGGCCATATTCTTCGTCTTATACTTCCTGTACTTTTTGCTTCTGTATTAGTGTATGTTTTTGTGACCTAGATATTTTCTAGGTTTTAGGGGGAAAGATACCATTTGATGATGAATCAAAATGGAACAGGATCACAGTTCTGTATTTCTTTTATATCTGACAGAAGGCTGAAGGAATAAAACTCGTTTTTTCATTCTTTGTGGGAAAAAAGTACTTTTTCTGATTCCTTTATTCATTCCAGTCATTCACTTTATGTTACAGTCCAGTGTGTTTTAGAATGGCTGTGAAGAAATTAGAGGGTTCAGGTATGAATCTCCTGCCTTAAAGGTTCCCCATAATGTTCAAATTCAGCAAACTAGCATGAGGAGCTCCTGCCCTGTCATCATTTTTTCTCAGCAGTTCATAGAGTTCCCCACTGTCTTTCTTTTATCAACAATAAACGCACATACTTGCAAAACTGGTTGCTAAAGGTCAAAAAAGAAAAGCTCAACTACTGGGTGAGGAGAGGTCGTTTAGCTTCCAAGACACAATGAAGATTTACTCAGACTTTACTGAGCATGAGTTGAACTTCGCTAATTCACCTAAGCTGACCACAGCTCAGTTTCAAATAATTAGGCAACCAATACAATGTTACCATGCATTTCTCTTCCTTAGAATTTGAATAAAGAAAGGCTGTCTCTGTGAGAGACAGAACTTGAGCATTTAGTTATGTAATCGAGGCTTTGCTCTCTTTGAGACCAAAAATGTCTGTGATATGAGAATTATATCTTGTCAAAAGACATAAGAATCAAGTCTTCTGACATTATATTTTATACGTATTTTCCATGACCTATCTAGGCGCCAAGTAAAGAGACTCTGTAACATACCTGAAAGCTAAAAGGCTGGGAAAAAGTGCCTTGAAAGTGATATAAAAGTCACTATTTCTTCCTAAAGGATTTTCATTTTAAGAAGTCCTCACTTCCTGTTGAAGGGTTGGGGGTTTTTTTATTTGTTTTAAATAAGCGATTATATCACATAATCAAGCCAGCTTGTCTTGGACAAGCATCTAAAGAGGCTTGACTGTTAGGTAAAAGATTCAAACTCTGTGCATACTCAACAGGTCCTGCTGCTAGCTACTATAACCTGAACAGTACAGATTTATCTGCGTATAGCTTGAAAAAGAGAGAGACTCGAGAGGGAGATTGAACAGATTTTCAGGTGTCAAGGTCAGAGAAGACATGTCAATGAAATGAATTCTTGTCATATTGCACTGATTTTCAATTGTCACTGATTCCTGTTGCAAAGGAAGAGGAAGCTCATGAACTGTGAGATGGATATGGAGACTTGCTAAAAGTACTGTTTCCTTGTAGGAGCCCTCAGCAAAGCTGTGACTGCCCAGCCAAATTGGTACCCTGTAAAATGCCTCTTTCAAGTGTGAATAGCGAACATTCCTGAAGAACAAATACTTAAATTAAATTTCTTTGTTGCTAGGCTGAATGTATTTCTCCGGCTACAGTTGGCATATTTTTCAACACCAAAAAGAGTCATAATTCAAAAGGAAAAAAAAAGTCCTTGGAGCAGTTGAGTCCAACGAGCTGCTAAACAATGAACTTTATATTATTTCATTGGCAATGAAACGGGGAAGAGGGGGATTTGGGGTTTGATGTTGTGCAACTCTCAGTGGTGATGACTGACAGAACAGGTGGAGTATGAAATATCTTTTTTTCTGCTTCTTATTTATTTGTTATACTTTCACTATCCAACGTACCATCTGGCATAGGGGCAACGGGGAATTCGGGAGAAAAAAAGAATAATTCTCATGATAACTGGCAGTAAGTTGCCCATGGGAAACAGAATTATTGGTATAACTTTCCTAAATATATATTAATTATAATGACACTCCATTTTTCAGGTATATCAGCCTCAAGAACAAAAGCTGCCCTGTCCAAAAAAAATTGCAAGAGAGCCATATACATGTGGGAGTAGAATTAGTAAAATTTTAATATCATATGGGGCAACACAGGAAGGCTACATCTAGTTTTCAAAAGTAATTTAGGCACATTGGAACCATTCAGTAGGGCTTAGGCTTCTAAATGCCCAGATTGCTTTGAAAAGGTGATTTCAACTTGTACTTTTTGATTTTGAAAATGTACCCTGTCATTTTGTATACAATAACACTCAGCTATTACTCTCTGAAGTATAAAGCTAAAAGCTTAGCCATGTTCAAATGTTACAGGAAGGAAAAACTGAGAAAGATTATTTTGGGAGGAATGCGTTGGCCTCCAGAAAATGTTTTTAGTAGGATTCAGTATGATTTTCAACTTTTATTTAGATATTTTGAAAATGTTTTTTGTTTTCCTTTCCAATCATTTGAGTTGAATAGTTGTACTGTTGAACATTATTGTTGTTGGTACTCTTTCCTCTCTTCTCTCCATATGACTCAAAACCATCAAAATATGGGCCTCTTTGGCCGTTTGACTTTTCTTTGAAGATGTAGCAAAATGGCATATTCTTTAGAAGTGCTATTAATATTCTGTGTGTACCTAGCAAGTTTCACAGACTTAACAGGGCTTAGTCTCTCATGTCTGTATCAGGTTTGCTTGAATAAAATCAAAGTTTTGTCTAAATGTTACCACATACACTCAACAGTAATATATTTGCTGTCATTTGAATTGGGCTCAAGTTTGCACTCCTCATCCCACAAAATGTATGGCATAAATAATGGAATATTAGTATGATTTAGTATTTTATTTTCAGGAATCAAACTCCTTTGGGTAGTTCTTGACTAAATATGTTATAAATGTCCAAAAAGAATAAGCTAATTAGATGGAGATGCTTTTTCCCCCTTCACATTGTAATAATAATATATATTTTATATATATATGTGTGTGTGTGTGTGTGTGTGTGTGTGTGTGTGTTTCTACTGTATGTCTGAAAGTTTAATTTTCTCAAAAAACAAGATGTGCATATGATTAACTTTGTAAAAAGTAATGGAATGGAGTATTTATTTTTAAACTAAATTCTTATGGAGCCATTCTCTGTAAATAAAAACCTGTATTTTCCTCCTCAGTACTTTTGTTCATCTTATCAATTGTATTTTTGTATGTAAAATATATTGTTTAGATACTGTAGGTTTCTCTGCTTAGATAATTCTGTCTAGGTGACATGTTTTACTTACTCTGCTTCACTGATACAGCTAATATTCCAGTTCCAGTGTGCTTGTTAAAAAGAGTCTGTTCTGGAAAGCTGCAAAGAATTAAAATATGTGGCTTGCAAATATAAATTTGTTGAAGGTATTTTAATAAATGTTGATTTTGTTTGTGTCTCAAACAGTTTGCACACACTGCTGTGGATGTAGATTTCCTTTAGTTCTGATGCTACTTTTGGCAACCTATGACATTTCCAATTATATGATATTGAAAAACTCTTAAATGACTTTTAATAACCCATGACATAATATCAAATGAATAGATAAAATAGTATCTCAAAAGTATGTATCTTTCCTGTCTAATATTTGAGCTTCATTTTCTAAGGAAAAAAAATCTGTACATAACATTATCATTTTCTCTATATTTTAGTGTTAGTTGTGTTACCCTAGACTGAGAGACTGGGAAACATTACTGTGGACCATTAGGGATCTTTCTTGCATTTTCTGTAAAGTTGGAACAGAAAATGTTTACATGTTAAGTATAAAATAATAGCAACTGACCATTGAGGGAGTACAGAAACTGAAAGCATCTTGGTCAGCATGGTAGGCAACTGTCTGAAGACTGCTATATACGCTGAACAGCATCAAGTTTTTTGTTGGCATCACAGAAATTTAAAATAGAATTTGATTCTTTTGTAGATGTTTCTGAGAATAGCATTAGTATGCTTGTTTGAAAATTGTTATCCTTAGCCAATCAGAGGTTGGAATCATCTCTAAATAGAGAGGAAGAAATGATTAGCAAGGCAAAGATAAGCTATGAAGAACCTTGAAAATCATGACAATCTACTCAAAAGAGGGTGTCAGTGGAGATACTGAACACATCTACAGTTACATGATCAAAACAATGCCTTGGGAAATTGCCTTTACAACAGCATTCTAAGCCGGGCAAAATTGCCTTTCTCATTGCAGAAGAGAATATCGTATTAATTAAGACTGGAATGGACAAGAGCCTGAACAAGGATTTCAGCTATGTAAATAGGTAGGAGATGTCAAATAGAAATAATAGCCAAGATTTAGACATTAACTAGAAGTGAAGAACTGTTTACAATCACTTTTCTGTAGAAGAGAAAGGTAGAGATAGCTATTGGGAAGACACGATGCATACTTAAATGCCACAACAATGAGCATGCTTGTTTGAAATGCCTAGATGGTCACGGAACTATTAACGCATATGTAAAGAGTTAGGTCATCCTAACTAAAATGACCTAAGCCAGAGTAATCTATTTTAGAGAGACACTTGCTCTCTTGGTCATTCTCTTATTATTTATTGCTTATTTTTTCTAACACAATGAAGTGGTATACTACTAAGCAGATGGATGTGACAAGCTTTTTTTGCTTGGAATCCTACTGATATTAATGAGTGCTTTGCCAAGAAATCAATGACAGGACTGCTGATCTACATGACCAGTAGTTCAGAACGCCGATCTAGTGCTCAGCCAGCACCTAAATTTGGCCCTCCAGCCTAAAAGTAATGCCGGAGTCCTAAAATTCTTGAATTGGCCTTATGCCTCATGGAATCCAGGAATCTTTCAGCACATCACACGATCTAGCCAAACAGCAGTATTTGCTGTAGTGCTGAGCCAGTTATCCTGAAGGTGAAATATGCAGGGAAGCAAATACATCAGACGAAGTGAATTTGCAAGAATAAACCTACATAATAACACCCAGGTTGAACAGAAGTCCCCTGACCCTAAAGTTCTAAAATAAAGGCTACTGTTTCAAATGTTCAAAGCTCTCATCTGATATAAACCTTGTTTTATATGCTCTAGAAATCTTCATTGTTTAATTGTTTGTATATTTCAGCTCTAGCATTACTGAAAAGTGATATTTCTTAACTACAGATTGAATTTCTGTTGCACTACTGTTAAATACTGTAATACCAATTGTCTGCTTCTAGTTAATAGGCAGATGAGATTTATACAATTCAATTGTATAAATGTAGACCTGTAAATATTACAACCATTTATCTATGGGGGTTAAAATTGTAGATAAAACCATGCACCTCTTTGTAACTTATTTTTATTATATATGTGCATGTGAATATAGTTAGAAATAAATAAATAGGTATATTATATATATCTTATACAAGCTATACTTACATACTATTTATATGACAAAAGAAATTAACCTACAGGGATCTAGAATATACAGTAAAAATTTCATACACCCATTATTTCAAGAAAGGATAGTTGGAACAAAATAAATATTATATTAATAATTGGAATACTGTAGTGGTTATTGAAATAATTTAAAAGTAAATGAACTGATGACAGTGGCATTTGAGGTTTACTTCTGAGACAACTGTAATCAAAGCAGACTGGTGAGTTCTATGTGCAGTTTTTTTTCATGAGGCACATCCCAAGGTGCTTTGCAAAATAATAAAATTAACAGTGCAAATATTGATAAATACACTAAGTCAAACAAAGCAATTGCTGGTCTTCAGAGTGCCAGTACTGAAAGTCAACAGACCAAGGGATTCCAGATGCAAAAAGTGCAAGCCACAAAGACAGCTAAATAGGATACGTGCCTTTCACTTCATGCTGTATTTTTGGGGAAGGTGAAAAAAAGTACATTCTATTTTGCAGGTCTTGGTTTTGCTTTTTCCATGACTGTTTCATTTGATTTTGTTTATTTGCTCTAGCTTTTTGCATCTTGCAAATGAACTGTGATATTTTCATAAATGTTCACATCTTTTCTGTAAGACAGTGAATGAAGAGGTGTATGGGCTTCAGAAGTTTCTTGTTTCCATTTAGGTTGTATGAGGTATTGGCTACTGCTGGAAGTAATGCTGTCAGTTGTTACATAGACAATTCCCGCACACTTAAGAAAAGTTAGGATTTTCAAGTTAGTACTTCCTGTGTATCTTTGACAAGATACGCTAAAGCTCTGCAGCCTACAGATTGCAGCTGAAGACAGGCTCAAAAGCAGAGAGTGGTGATTTAAGTTTTATAACTTACTGTTTCTGAGTGAAACTTCTTTAGGCATGCTGAGCCATCATGAAAACCTTGTGCAGCATCTTAAAAAGAGGGCAAGGAGTGGGTGGGGTATAATTTCTTCAATCTCAGTGTGTTACGCAACTTTTCTCTCCTTTCCTTTTTTGTGTTGTTTCCTGTTTGTAATTTTTTCAGTCTTCCTCTTTCTGCCTCCCTGTTTTAGTGTCTTCCTCTTTCTGCTACTTTCATGTACGTTTATCCAGCTTCCCCAGATGTCTGAGGTGTATGAATTCCCAATGCATTATTCCTCTTAGAGTCTGGAGTTCAGTAATTTTGATTTGAAAGATTTAATAAGCATCTTAGAATCTTAAAGGAAAGCACAATGTGAAAGGTATTCTCTGACTACAGAAATCAGTTCCTACTAGTAAATAAGAGGCAAGAGTTAGAGGGAGAGAGAGAGCGAGCGAGCGCGAGAGAAAGGATGTGTTTAGCCATGTGAACGTTCTTGTTTCCTGATTTACAGTGATTTACAGTCGTCATCAGCATCTCTCCTACAATGATCTTTTTTTATTTGCTTTATGATATACATTCCATAACTCCAAAATGATGATGCCGATCCAAGAAGGATTTCTGAGACTTCTTCATACACACACTTCTGAAATATGTCATCTTTATTGCTTATACAATAACATATTGTGGGCAATTATAACGATATCACGAAAATACATCTTCTTTCTACTCATTCCTCTCCATTTGATGATACTGCCACAGAAAGCAAATTATGGGACCATACACTGTGTCCTAACAATAGAAAAAGCACCTTAAGCTTTTAAAAGAAAGGCCCCATTTCTTCTGGTCTTAAGTATCTTCTAAAATATCAAACCAAATCCATCTGTGAGTCTATTGTGAAACAATTACATTAAGAAAAATGTGAAGGGAAATCAAGAGTCCTCAGAAACTGAGAGAAGAGTTAAGATTCTTAAAAACAGAACAACTTGCATGTGAATATGAAGATCCTATTCAAAGCTAGACAGAAAATTTGGATTTTTTCCAAAAGCAAGATTAAAGTGGGTTCAAAATAAACTTGCATCACACAGTGATTCTAGTTTGTCTTTTCTTTTAAGCAGCGCTGAACAGCTGAGAATCATTCACCTTACTTTAGCACACATTTTTTTGAAAGAAAAAGGGCAGAGGCAATATTAATTTTTAAGCAATGTGAGCACAAGAAATCTGATGCCAAACTGCCCTTTTTGCTCCTGGGATTGTGCTGAGCTAATTCCCAAGGCATTCTTCTGAAAATGTATCCTTTGGATTAAAAAAAGAGGCAAAAAAACACCCTCTTGGATCCTACTGTTTTAGTTTTCCCTGTGTGCATCTTCTGGTTTGATTTAGGAATGTACTGCTTGGTTCCCATGTGGATTGTTGTTGTAGTATTTATTTTGGAAGGAAAAGTGAGTATATGGTTCACGCCTTAACCTTGTCAAGCTTCCCCCTTACCAGCTTGAACTGACACCATAGAAATTCTGAAAGGAAAGGCCACAGCCAAAATTAATCATAAACATTAACCATAAAATATTACTCTTGACCTTACCAAGGGGCAGACCTCTAGGAATAACATCCTGCTCCTTAAGAAAATAACATCCCTCTCCAACTGAGAGGAGCAGACGGTCTCGTCGATGCGTGACGGACGTGCTGACCTGTGCCTCAGGGAGTAACATCCGATTTCAACTCAGAGGGTAATAAGCACTCCAGGCCTTACATTATGGAAGTTCTTCCCCCAACACAGCCCTATACATAAGCGTTGGCAGCTTCCGCCTTATGCATAGAACAAGTCTTATCCAAGACTGTGCTATAAGGTTAGCTTTTTATGCAAGGCCAAACAGAATGAGGCTGAAACTAGAAAAATTGTATTTGCCACCCCAACCTTCCAAACTGTTTGGACCTGCATGAAAACTATATATACTTCTGACACCACACATCATTGTACAAACAGTGAGCCCTGAGGAAAGACTACAATCCGTTGCTCCTTTGCGATATTCCACTTGACTCTGTTCTCTGAATTCTTTTTTCTCAGAGGCACAATCCACAGGTAGAGAAGCCATTTCCATAGCTGTCGTGCAATATGTTGTTGAGTAGCAAATCAAATTAATAATAACCTTAGAAATCTGAAAAGCCCAGATCCAACAGGTAGTGCTCAGTACTAACTTTATTTGGAAAAGAAATAAGAGATTAAAGAACTCCCTCTTTTACTGAAAGTAAGCAGAGAAAAGACTTGTGTGCCTAAATGAAGCAAGACTTGCAGCAGTGAATGAAGCAGCTCCTAAACATCACAAAGAAATCTACAAATGGAACTATAAACCAGATGATTGTTTCCCAAGAGACGTTGGTTGTACTGGCACTGACAGTGACAGATTTTAGCAGCAAGATGTTGAATTTATGTCCAGGATGTACTGCAGAGATATTTCTGGTTTTGCATTCTTCCCTGAATTCATTCTCTTGTCAGCAAGGACAAGATGGAAGGAGCACCAAGGAAATGACTTTGTAGAGGGTTCTTCTCAGAGAAAAAAACAGAAAATCCCCTCCTCAAAATCACCTCACCGAATGATTTTGATCTTCCATTTTCCATATGGATCATCAGTCCAAGATGGAAACCGAGCTGCCTGTTGGGGCAGACAGATTAAGTGGGAAGAGAACTGAGGGAAGAATAGAATGTTATTCCTAAATGTTGGTAGTTTCAACAACGACGTGAACATGGTGTTTTATAGAACATTAAAGGAAGAATTTTGCCTTATAACCCTTTTATTCCCCCATGCTGAGACAGAAAGCAGGGTTTATCTCATTCATTGAATCAGGTTAGTTAAAGAATTAACTTCAAGGTTTTGCAGTTAAATTATTGCTAGGTTAAAGCTTATTTGGATTTATTTACCACACTGAAGTGCAGACATGCTCCTAGTGAGTGAATGTGGCAGATTTGATAGAGATGGTAGAGGTTACTGCAGTAAGATCTCTTGGGTAAATTCCTTAAGGCAAATGAATATTTTCGCAGGAACTGATTTGTACTTGAAGATAGGTGTAGCCTGTTCATATCTAACAAATATAAACTGTACCCTCCACGGATGGCTTGTTTCTGGCAACACAATATAACTCAAATTTTTTCAAATTGAGTATACTTCTACTGTCACGCTAATGCCAATACATCACTGCTGTTATTAATAAGCTATTTATACAGATTCTGACAGTAGACTAGGCTTCATCTTGGAGATCAGTACCTAACTCTCATATTTCTTCCCTCTTGCCCTCTATTTCTTCCCACCATCCATCACACTGACTCTTACTTCCTATCCTATCCTGTGAAATAGACACTACCTTTTTTTTTTTTCACCAAGAGTAAAACAGATCAAGGTGGTTCCATGTGTGTAAAGATAAATGTTGAGACTCACATCTTTCCTTGTGCGGCTCCCATTAAATTTCATTGGGGAACATTTGCACACCTTTCAATATGAGGCACAAAGGCTAATGCTGCAATAGATTTTCTGGGTCGCGTAACATCATGCCAGTTTTAGGAAATAAGTGCTTCTGCACTCTTCTTAATTGAAATCATATGCAATTTAAAACACCATGTTTTGTGACTTGGTTGTCCAGTCTATTCAGATAACCCATCCTCTAATGGTTCAGGTGATATATTCATGTCTAAGAGAAGATTAACAAAAGACATCCTGAAATTATGTAAACAGTACTTCAAAGTATTCATAATAAATAAAGATAGTTGACTAGATATTCTAGGTCTGGAGGTGTGGCAAAGGAAGATGAGGCATGAAGATGCATTTGTACCTAAGGCAGTTGTCACTGGGAGAGATTTTTGCTTTACCTAGCCTCTTTCTTGAGGTGAGGTAACAGGAAGTCTTCTCAATTTGCTTAGTAAAGTGATAAGAAGAGAAGAATATTTATTGTCATGTACCTGTGCATTATGTTTTGTTCTTGATAATGGAACTAAAATATTGGTTCTGAATGGTAGAAGTTTTATTTTGTTTTATAAAGAACATTACTGCAGGAACTAAAGTTGATGGTTGAGGAATAAGGAGGCTGGTGTCTTCTGATAGCCCTTCCACACTAGCTGTTTAAAAAATATTGCCAGGAAAGCATTTCTATCAGTTGGCTAAACAATGAGAGTTTCATTGGCAAAGTTCAGAATTTCCTTCAGAGGAAAACAGACTCTGACTTTTTGAACTTTCAGACTAATGGGCTGAGCAAAGTGAAAAACAATTGTTTAGAGACATCATACATGGATCTAAGGGACAGATGGCTCTGAACTGTGCCAGGGAATTATGATAAGACATGCAGGCTACATACCAGGTTTTTTTTTTCCATTTTGCTTTTTTTTAATCACTGTTCTTTCCCTTACGTTTGTTCTCAGTCTCACTTGCCTTTCATTGTTTCTCAGTAGCAGTGAATATATGAGGCATTCTGCTAGAAACCTGAGACCACTTAATAATAAGCCTTAAGCTGAGTTCAACCCACATTCACAGAGCAATGGCTTCCTTGAACCTGAAGATCCAAATTGAAGGCAAGACCTCTTGGACGTTACAGTTGCTCAGAGGCCTCCAGTGATGTCCATTCAGGGGCAGCTTTCCTTTGAAAACATAGTCTCTACATAAAGAATCCTAAAAGCAACTTGATGGTGAAATTAAAGACCTATGTAGCTTACACTCCCAATGCAAGGAAATGGATTAACTTTTCTTTCAACTCCTGCTGCTTAATGTTGATTTAATATATTGTCTTGACTTTTAATAAGGTTATTGAAAGATAAAAGCTGTATGAGGAACTGTGTCACAGATGCAACAGTCAGAACTTCATATGCAAAATTAAAAAAAAAAATTATAATAAAAAGAAAACTGAATATTGCTTGCATAAAATCTGGCTTTGTTTTGATACACAAAAAGGCAGCGTTCCACACTGAGTTTTTCATGAATGTCTTAAGTATATAACGCTTCTGATGCCACCCCAGTTGCCTATATATAGATCTGTCTTGTGTAAAGAATTTAAAAAGCATTAGAATGGAGAAATCAAAGAGACAATAAATTTTAAACCAATCTTATTGTCTGCAGCCTAAAGTGTTATTAAGATCAAAGTGGAGCAAACATCTGGCATTTGCCTTTCTGCAAAAATTAGATCAAATTACCTACCATAGGATTTAGATCTATTCAGTAAGTTCTTTCCATTGTACACATAGTTTTCTTTCCCAAAAGCTAACATCTTCATCCATTTGGAGTTGAAACAAATTAATGACAAAAATGGAAATGTAAGTTCCTCATGAACGTCTGTTCCCTGAGGGACATTCAAGGTCCTCCAAATCCTAAGAAGAGAGGTTCAGCTAGCCTTCATCTTTGACATGAAGTATAATTGTCTAGGAATCAACTTTACTGAATACACACAACCCAGTCTTCCTCCTTGAAAAATAAAGTATTTATGTCTTTGTGGTGATTATTTTCATTGTTGACTTTATGTTAGAATAATCACTCGTAAAAGTGCTTTGTTAAAAAGCACACTGGTCTATACTTTTACGTAAAAACTTTGCAAATGTACATTTTAAAATATACTTAATGCATTCCTTGGTTTTGATACCTTTGTTTAGAGAGCTAAATATCAAAAGTATTTTATATCTGTATAATACACTATTTTGTTCCCTGAATTGAAGAATACACTAAGCAAAGCTAAGACTGAGAATACCTATCAGTAATTTAATTCAGTAAAGTTTAACATAAAATAAAAAATATTAAAGTCTGCAAATTCATCATTAAGGAAATCAAAAAATCTTAACAGTGCTCTGTAGTGATGCCATGCAGTAACTATAAAATTATGATTAATGAATTTTAGTGTTGGTGTCCCAGATGAGCTGTAACTGATATTAATTCTTTCCAATTGCTTTCTTGCTGGAATCCATATTGATATTACTAGGCAGAAGGATTAGATATAGATCTCAATTGTTCTAGAGTTGGAGATATTAATTTAACCTTTGTTCTTTTGATCTCTTGTAATATGAATTGGAATATAGCTGTTTCCATAAGGCATTCTTTGAAAAAGAAATGCAAACAGGGCCATTTCACATTTTATTTGCAGATCTTTTATTGGGAGTCAGTCTAACTTCTTTACTTGATTCATCCGCAAGCTATGTGACTTACATCTGTATCACAGCAAGGAGAAGTTATTGCATATTGCAACTTAGAAGTTTATTTTTTTAATGTGATCCCAAGAACTCTTCTTTTATGTCAATATATAAGTTGATCCTCACATCTTGCTCCACAGTCACTTAAAAGAAGTAGATTATGAATTTTATTTCCAATATTTTTAGAAAATAGGAGAGTGAGCAAGTGACAGTTAAAATTTCTACACTCCTCCCCCCACACCCATAAAAGCTAAGAGAGGAATTCAGGCAGCCAGAACCCACACATTGTCAAGGGGCACCTTAAAGGCATCAGCTACATTCCCAGGCAGCCAGCGCAGACAAGCTTCAGATGTTTTTATGAAACTGCATTACAAGGTAGCATCAAAAATCTGCACTACTGGGATTGGTTGTGATGTGTGTATATTGCTGTGTATTTCTGGTTGATGTCTCAGCTGATAAATAAAAAATAGAGCAAGGTGTCTGCATCTTATTATGATTAATCTTTTTGATACCTTAAAGCCAAGATCTGGTCTTTATTGAAAACCTGTAGCAGTGATATCTCCAGTGTTTTGACTAAATCCTAATATACATTAATTTTTACACTCCCTGCGTTTTCCTTTAAAATCCTTTGATTAGTGCAACTATTCAGATAAGCAGAATTACTCAGAAATAATTTTGGAACCTGTATTGCTGCTATTAAGTGACCGTTGTATTTCAGTAATTAATGAAGCACGTTTGAACCATTTGAAGGGAATAAGAGCTATATTCTTTTAAAAGAGAAGAAAACTGTGTGTAAGTGGAACACTGGCTAAGCAAATGTTCATACTAGTCTCATCCTTCTAGCAATGACTTGATGTTTCTTTTTCAGGAAATCTTTTGGAACGAATAGCTCTAGGTTCAAGCTTATCTACGGCACAGCACAAAGAAACCTCAGTCCCCAAAGGTACCACTCTCCAGTGCTTCCTTCTTTGCACAGGAAAAAGTAAATTACAAGGTTAAATTACTGCACCAGTTTTGCAAATTTTCCTAGACAGGCAATGCTGCTGACAGGCAGCTGGAGTGGAGCCACGATGCTGCCTGTTCCACTGACCCATCCAGAACACGCCATACCTACTGTGCGCATGTGTTGCTCAGATGTCTTGCACATGCTCAGCAAATCTGACATGCTCTTGAAGCCTTAGTCTTACGTGTGTGCCAATCAACTGCACAGCACATGGATATCAGAGCACACAATCACAGAAATCACCAGGCAGAAATCTAGCCTCGGTTACAGGGAGGAAGGAAGGAAGGAAAGAGTCTTATTTCTGTTTTCCTGAAAACTTACTAAGATGTGTGGATTGTCTCTCTCTGGTCTTCTTTTGTTCAGTGTCACCATCTACAAAGCACGTGGGACTTCACAGTGGATGCATCTTCAATTCAAAGTTGCTTTGTAGGCCAAAAGTAAATTGACTGTCCTAGTTTATTAGCATAAAAATAATACCACCGTAGTACTAGAAAGTAGTAGAAAGATAAGTCCGAGAGGTTTTTCTCTGTTTTTCTCTTTGTTTTAAATCTTCAGATAAAGATATATATGCGTATCTTTTCATGGAAATGTATTGTGTCCAATGGTACCCATGTCTCAGACCAGAACAAATCAATTGCCTTTTAGAAATAACGATTCATAAAATTTTAGAAGCACAGAAAAGCTAGACGTGAATGAAAAATTAAACAAAAAGCAACAACAACAGCAACAACAAGCTTTAGAAGCTTTTAGACAAAGCTAGACCTAAAAAACCACAAGCAAACAGTGGACTGGTCAGCTTTGTGTTTCACAAGGGCTTAGCGTGAAGAAAAACACACAGGCTCTTATCACCAGCCTGCTTTTCAGAACTGAAAACTGGACATCTGAATCTTTTCTTCGGTTATCTGTGGGTGCTCCAGGAAGACACTTCCTGCTGGTCACTCATAAGAGTGTATATCTAACTATGTCCTTGTTATTCCTTTGAACTGAAAGGTATATCTCTGAAAATTGTTAGTGTTATATGTCTGTTCAGAGGCCTATGTGAAATGAAAGACTATTCTCAGTCCAGCTGAGTGAGATGGTGGTCCCTGTCAGAGAAACTTTCATCCCAAGGGCAGAAAATGGCACCATTACTGAAGACAGTAGGTTGGCACAGGGATCTGGACTGACTGATTGATTCCCTCACGCATCTAACAAGAGTGGCAGGTGAAATGATATAATCTGTACTGCTATTGCCCATCTCCTACCTGCTGAGTGGAAAGTGCAAAGTAATCCATTCTCTGTGGTTGCAGTCTTTCCTCAATGCCAGCCTTCCTCAAGTGCTGTCAGCAGGGATGGAGAAGTTAAAAGGTAATGACAAACCTTTCTGTACTCTTTATCATTATTTTTCATCCTCTCGGTCCCTATTTACAGCTTCGAAAGTGTTGTGTTGCAAAAGAGTTCCCGATACTTTTTTAAAGGTGGACGTGAAACTGATAAACAGGCAGAAAACTGAGGTAAGGTATAAGGCAGGCTCATTAAATCCAACTTTAATTCTACAACAGTTCAAGTTTGATTTATATTTGGAACTGTCACTGTATGGTTTGCAAGGGGAAAACTGTGAGTAAAGATTGAGATTTTCCTTCTGTAAATTGTGGAAGGGTAAGGGGGAAGTGGTAGATCTCATTTAAAAACCTTATTGAGGTAGCCGTGGTGAATGATGGTGCCATTGCTTGTCTCTGTGTCTCACTGTCATAATGTAAGTCCTTTTATAACTAGACGAAACCACAGAAGTCAGAGTAAAGTACAACAGATCCAGAAAGAGCTAGAAACTTAAGGAAGAAATAATAATAAAAAAAAACAATAGACATGGGCTAGAGAATTTTTTATTTATTTGTTACTAGTAGTTAAAATGACGTACAAAATGCTGGGAAGAAAAAACTCCAATTCTATTCAGTTACAAAATAATTAAAACTTCATTTTAAACCAAGTTTTGCTTTGTGAGACCAAGCATGAAAATACTGCAGCCTTAGGTTATATAGTCCATTGTTTTTAGAATAAAGCAGATATTTAAATACATGTTGTGGCTGATATTTAATATCTTGTATAATTGTAAGTTAGCAGAACTTTCTTACTCTCAGGCAATAACTAGCAATTCATAAAAGTTCTTTGTATAAAATTTACATATTTATTGGGGGGGGGGACGTGCCTCAAGGGGAATTCCTTTGTGATCTATGCATAGGCTGTTTTGGAACATAAAGATTTGTAAAATTTTTATCCATTTTCCTTTAGAATGCTAACTTAATGTTAAATCAAAGAGCTAGTAATGTCTAAAGCTTTGCTTAACGTCTAAGAGTTTAGGGACATAGTAGCCTAGGATGAAATCCTATCACTGTTAAAAGACAATAGTTCTGCTATCAACTTCAAATGAAGATAAAATTTCATTCTTAAGGTTTGCCTATTTATTGCAGAACCATTAGCTAGTATATAACTTTCAACAAAGATCGACATCGGCCCTTGCAGCTCCAAACCAACTCAAAAAAGTAATTTAAAGGAAAACAACCCCTGTAAATTATCAGTGAAAAAGGATTTGTATTAATAATAACATTAAATATCCATATCTTTCTGTTTAACTATTCACATTCCACACAGTGGAAATCTACCTCCCATAATTCCAGATTTTAAAACTGGATTTTAAAATCCATGAATAAATGTGTCAAACCTACTGAATGAGAGTACACCAGATGCAATGCATTTTAATAATATGAAACAATGAGTTGCAATCTCTTAATCTTACAGATGCAGTCCTTACAGCAGTATATTTTACAGTAAAAATATATTAATTGCAGAGATGTAGGAGATGGCCAATAATTGCACAATACATTGTGTAACAGCTGTGGCTTTAATATAATGACTGCACATTTTATGCATCTGTGACATGCCACTGTATATTTTTCCCTTTGGACATGCTAACAAAAGCAGAAATTTCTTTCTCACAGTTCAATGGACAGAAATACTGTCAAGATAATCAGCCTGTGGCTGAGAGAGGCATTTGGTGTGAGAAAGAGCAGTGGCACTGATAGTAGATACAAAAGAATATTGTGGCTGAATGGTAAACTAAGTCCTGGGCTATAGAAGACCCATCATACAACTAACTTGGACCTTCTTCTCATTTCACTCATATCAGTAGGGGTTGCTTTAAGGCCCAATACTAACTCTACCTGAGACAGTCGGCATAGCAGTATGCATTTGCTTAGGTGCAAAACTGGAACAGAATTTGCTGTTAGGGTCCCCTAGGCATGGGTCTCGGCCGGGAGGTGGGCAGCTCCTTCAAAAGCCAGCGCCTGGGAAAGGGTGAGCAGTTTGCGCATCGCGAGACACAGCCAGCGAGGCAATGGCTCGCTCCCACCAAACCCCTAGGAAAAGGGAAGTGCTGCAGCCCCGGGGCAGGGCTGCCTCTCAGGACAGCCAGCCTAGAGGCCACCTAGATAAAACAACTTCTTTTGCAGGCCCTTCTGTGCTCTTGTCGAAACCCACACTTCTGATCTAGCTCCACCACCTAATCCTGAAGGCCCGAGAACCCAGGGTACTCTCACAGGTGAGGCACATGGAGCTGCTGGAAGTCATGTGTCCCCTTTCATGTTTTTCCCCCTGAAATGAGAGGGGCAGTTAGCCCTTAATTTTTAGGAAATTCTCTTTACTTAGTCCAAATCCTGTTTAAATGCAAGTCTGTGGTAAAAGATGTAAAAAGAGAATTATTGCTGGCAAAGCTCTGCATCTCTTTTTCAACAAACTGCATGCCTGTGGCGGAGCTAAAATAACAATAACAATGCAATGTTTACTAGTCATGAATGTCGTGTCTTTTGTCTCTTGTGTGGTTATTGCATTGGCAGTCACATGATGCTTGTTTTAATTTCTGCTTTGCTCTTTATGTGCTAAATTACTGCCATTTTGTACTTGATCTTGGTTAGCAAGATTTCTGCGCTGTGGTATGTATGTTTTTGTTTATGTGTGTGAAAAAGAGAAGAAGCGAGTTCAGATACACACAGTGGAGTATGCATACTCACCGTATGTATGTATAGATACCAATGAATAAAAGATACTGCATATACATATATATGTAAATATGAAGAATAACTGATATCTGAAATACAAGACACCAAATGGATCTAGTGGCAGAAGAAAGGGTTTTGATCAACTTAGCCATTAGAATTCAGAAATACATTTATAGTCTTGTATATAGTTTCTCTTTAATTTATGTAATATATGAATAGGTCTATAAATTAAAGCAAAACGTAAACAGAAGACAATATCTCTTTCTGCGTCTTGCTATTTATGTATCTTTCTTTTTCCTCTCTTTTATATTCCCCCATCTACTTACTTTGACCCTTTTTTTCCTAACTTGCTGTAATTCTGTTAGCTGTCCACCTATACCGATTTTTTTCACACTCCTGCTTCCCCCCGTTGTTCTGCCAACATGGCTTTTGGATTACAGTTATTTTTTAAAGAAGTATGTTAGAAACTCCCTACACAGTTGTTATTCTCTGTGATGGTTTGCTATGGCTTAACTGCTTTTAGCCTACTTTATATTTAAGAGTAGATTCATGCTTTCCAACTTATTGTCCACGCACTGTGACGTTTCTCTTAATACGCTAAAAGCAAATAGCATGGCAGGTGAACATTAGCAAAAGCCACAGCTCCACTTTCCCAGTAAGTGGCAAAAATGTGGACGTGCACTAGAAAGCCTAATTATTGTGATGTTGAGGCTGTGGGTAAATAGATTTTAATATTTCATACCCCTGTTAAAAATAATTTTGCCATAGTGAACATTCATCTGTTTGGCTTATACACATCCCTTTTCTTTCTTGCACACAAACACACACATGCATGTCCTTCCCTTATGTCCATTTTTTTTCTTGTTTTTTTTTTCAGGTAATTCACTAGGTTGCTTTCCGTTGTGTCCAGCCCGGAGGGTATGCTAGTTTATGCCGCTCACTTTCACACTGGCAAGGATTGCATACAGTCAGAGTGCAATCAGGATAATATTTTCCTCAGATTAGTCCAAGTCGATAGATATACACCGGCATTCCTTAACTCGGGTGATTCTTTTCTTCTTTCTAGGGGGCTGAAGCTCAGGGCAATTAAGTGTAACAGTCATGGTGGTAAATTTCTTGGGCTTGCAGAAGGAACAAGACTGGAAAGAGCCTTCCTCTTTACGGACATGCCTTGGGATGTAAAAGGAATTGCACTGGCCGTAGCAGAACCGGTTGATAATGGTACGACTGTTGCAGCCTTCTTCATGGATAGTTTGTTTGAGGGGTTGAGTTTTACACCAATCCCGTTTTAGGTATTTGCGCTCAGTGATGTGCAGTGCCTCCTGACTAGACTCCAGCACCTCTTCGGCAGGCATTGAAGTGCCTTTCCCTCGCTCTCGATGCCTAGAGCCTGGCTGCTGCTGTGTCTGCGTTTGCTCTGAATCATTGGGCTGATCTTTGTCAGGAGGTGGGATAGCACCTTGAGATCCACGATTCCTCTTTCTCCCTTCTGCTGTCGGTAACAGAAATCCCACCAGAAGAAACACAGCACCGATGGCATACAGTGGGCGGACCATCCTATATAGAGGAGGTTGAGAAAATAAAGCACAGTTGTGGATTTCAGACATCATCAGAAGTCAAGTATGTAGCAAATCTTCAGTTCTATAAAAGAAATGTGTGTGTGTGTGTGTGTGTGTGTGTGTGTGTGTGTGTATACATATATACAAAATAAGCCAGGTGGAAAGCTATTTCAGAATTAACAGGTAGTTAAAGCTTTCATATACGGTGATTCAAAGTCAGAGGTTAAAGCAAGTCCAAATGGATTTTAGTTTTGTGTAGCATGCATGTATTTCCAGCTCCTTTCTCCATGTATATTACCCTGTTTAAGAACTCCCATTCCCTTCCTGTACCTTACTGACATTATGGATGTTGCTCCTAATTTACGCTGGTGGAAGAAGAGCTATATTATATACCATGACATATATATATCATAAATATATATATAAAATTTATATATCATTTATATTACATAAGGATTTCTATGAACTGGTTATCTGCAGTACCAGAGGACTAAACTCTTTTACTCAGGAGATCTGTTCCAGTTATATGTTCCTAAGTCAGACTCAGAAGTTTTGTACAGCTTCTTGCATAATATACATACAACATATGATGTGCATGCTGTATCCACCTGCTGTTTGAATTACAGCATCCCAAGCTCTGTCTTACTGCACTGTATTGGTCTGCTGAGTCTAAGTGTAATGAAGCCTGAGGTAAGCAAGAGATGTGTAACAAGACAGGCAACTAACATAAAAGATTATATAGGTATAAGCTAAAAGAGATGGGTCTTTACTTTCGAATTACACCTTCTCACACATTACTCTGAATTCTTGATAGATAGTTACACAGATGCAGTAGAACAGTGTTAAGAAGTTTTGAGATCTCTGAGTTTGTCATGATATACAGCATGTTATTGAGAGGCCATATGAGGACAGCAGAGTTTCATGCATGACATTAAGTCATGAAGGGTTGCATCACACAAAAATGCAGTTTGTGCACACAAAACCACTTCAAGTGCTGTAAGTGGAGACAATTGGGCTGTTCAAAACTGCACTCTTGCCCCAAACCGAATTAACTAGTGGAGGAAGAGCCTTTCTCCCCTTCCTTGTTCTTGGCGGCCCAGTTATTTTCCACCATTTCTGGTAGTTCCCAAAGCTCTGAGCTCTTTTGGCTGCTCAGTTAGCTCAAGAACAACAAAACAGGAGGAAAGTCATCAGTTGTTACACCTTTCAGAAGCAGCACGCTCTCCATGGTGTTTCAGAAAATGAGGGATGTGGCAGCCAGCAAGACAGCTCGGGGTGCGGGGAGACTCAGGATCCTCCTGGGATGGGGTGGGGGGGAAGGCTTCAAAGAAGTCACCAGAAAGGGCTCCTTGTAGTTCTATTTTATGGTTTCTTGCAAGCAAAGAGGCATATACTTTAAAAAAGGAAGAACTGGGAAGAAAAAAGGAGAAGTTGGTTTCTTCTACTTGCTTAGAGTGTTGTAGTTGTATCCCTTATTTGACTAGTTCTGCCAATAAAGGGCAAAATAGTTTCTGAAGAGTCCTGCTTACGTTACTATCCAGCAAACATATATGAAACCAAGGGCACTTTCCTGTACTATTTTACCTGCTCTGCCTAAGGTAACGTAACTGGGCAGAAAAGCAGTCAGATGTCAGCTCTGCAGGGGCAATGTAGTGACTCAGGAGAGGCTCAGGGTGAGTATTACCACTGTAAAAGACATATATTAATTTCTCAGTTATTAGGTCTTTCCAGTCACCAAATCAAAATAAAATTTGTATTATGCTGTTCAAAAAGCCCTTCGCACTGAAGAGGCTGGGAAAGGACCTATAAGGGTGGAAAAGTGTTACAGGAGGTCTCCATCATATTTAGGGACTTGCTTGTGGATATAGTTTTGTAAGTGTTTGTCTATGGGTTGTTAGTGTACCTAGAATTTATAACATGCATGATAAATATATGCATTTGTTTTATTCATTTCAGTTTATGTACATGTGTGCTACGTTTAGAAGAAGCTTCAGGCGTGAAGAAAGGGGGGTAAGAATGACACTATTACTGGCTCCAACAGAAAACACAGAAGGGCTGCTTTTAATATCTAAATGAAATGTTGCACAGAACATGCAATTTTAATAACCTTACAGCTCTGACATAGAAAGAAAAATAAATGTTGGGAATTCTAATTGAAGACTAACATAGCATAACTTCAGGGGTGAGCTTGGACTTCACATTTGCTGTCTTTTTTCTGTTCCTGTTACAATCTCAATTTTATTTAAACATGTTTCTTTTTATTTTCCAGGTTTTGTCTTTAAAATAATTTTTAAAGAGCAGTTATAAAACAGCGCTAACTTCCTCGAGAGATGAGAATGACTCCTTCCAGAGCTGTTCCCATTTCTCCCCAAACTGTATTTTGATTTTAATATTAATTTACTAGACATAGTGCCAGAGCCTTAAAAAAAATAAGAAAAAAGTCATTGCATGCAACAGAAAATAAAATGCTAGTTTCTAAGCAGTGCCAGGAAATTTCAGGTATTTGTTTAGTGTTCCATAATACAGTTGATGTTTTGCCAATGCACATATTCCTGAACCACTTTTATTTCTAAAATGGGTTATGTTGCTCCACCTTTTTGTTTCATAAATGTGCAGTTGGTTACATAGTCATTTAAGGTCTAGTCCTCTGAAAATGAAGTGTACTTTGGGACGGGAATTTGGGGAACATTTGATGGTAATGTTTACAATTGCAAGATCTGTCTCCCACATTCAAACATCTTTATTAAGCATGTGTTTAACTTTAAGGAAATGTAAGCATGTGTTTAAATATAATCCTAAACTGGGAGAAGAAAGAAAATTTTTCACCGAGTTGGTTTGCAACCTTAAAGGTGGAAACTATACTGCATGCACAGAAAAGAGATTGCGATTCACACGAAAATTAGCAACTTAGCAAAAATGTTTGTTATGGTCAGGTCCAAAAAGTATGTCTAAGAATAAAAGTAATCCAATCATTTGGGACTATACTGTAGTTTAAATGTAGACCCACATAAGAGACTTTGCTAACTTCAAGAGCCTGATAGGAGCTCGAGTGGAGCTTGAGCTTTGATACCTCTTTGTTAGTAATTTATTAAACACTTCTTAAAAAACTAATATAATTTTTTTAAAAGCCAAATGGCAAAGAAAAAGGAGGTGGTATGCGTCAGTAAGGAAAGCAGCCAAAAGGCAATGCCCGGATTCTGCACCATCTCTAGTCCCAAAGCAGGGTATTTGCTTATGAGAGAAGACTACATCTCTGGCTACATTATGGACTAGAATGATTCATCCTCCTATGAATTAGTGTTTGAGAAAGGGTTCCCTAACATATTTTTTATTACTGTAAAAAATTAGAAGAAGGGACAGTACAAGATAAAGTAACTAAATCAGTGTTATCATACTCAAAGTTTTATCAAAAAGAAAACCCTTCTTAAGTAAATGTTCTTCTCCTTTTCACATCCATTACCCTGGAAAATGTAGTAGCAGTGGAGCTTGGGTAGGAGCTGTGTAGAATCAGGCTTTAAAATATTGGATTTGAAATTTCTGCAAGATTTTCAGGAGCAAATTGGATGATACTGGCTGTTGCAGAAGCATTGGCAAAATCAGAATGCTGATTTGAGAATCCTTTGAATGGACTGATGACCACAAACAAGATGCCAAGTTAAATTCCTAGTTATTTTCCTGCAAATCCACGGAGAGATCCAGTATCATTAATATTTATTTTTCTAAAGAGTAACAAAGTACTTCAAAAATCTATTCTTTCTGTACTTCACTGCTGAGTTTAGAGTTCTGCTTTTCATCATCATCAGTTTTATTTTTGACTTCAGACAGGAGCAGAATTGGGCCCTGACGTTTATATCACCTAATTTGCAGATTATCTAGAGTCTGGGATCTAATCATGCAAGGCAGATGAGGAATTTTGTGGATTAATACTAGTATCAGTTCATATAGAAGTATAATCCCTTTCTGTTTTATTACTTAATACAATTAAGTTGTAAATTTTTAATTTAGACATTTTCTCCTGTAAATTAGGAATATCCAAATGTCAATTTATAAACAGCATTTCCCTATGAGTTCCAAGGTAGATTCATAAAGTTATTATCAAAATTTTTTCGCACAGAGCAACTTGTTTAATAATGTTGGATGGAATCCTGGTTCTGTTGAAATATACCGCACAATTCTCACAGACTTCAGTAGGCTCACAATTTCATCTGTGAACCATATTTATTAGGAAAATATTATGATAAGTCATGGAGGCATGGGCTTCACAGAAAACATGAAAAATTATCTGCAGAAGACCTAATAAAATAGATGTACTTGGTGGCTTCAAATACCAGCCAAGAAGGCAAAACATAACACTTCCACTATTGAGAAAACTGCAGTGGTTTATGTCCCAAAGGATCAGAATAAGTCTATGCCTGGTTTATTATATATGAATTACAGAAATATTCTCATGCAATGTTTTTACAGACCATAGATCTGTATTTTTAAATACACAAAAAGGCATGGCAATGGCAGTTCCTAGAGAACCATAACGTTTTCCAAAATCAAGTTAGCAAAACTAACATCTCTATTTGGTAGACTTTGGTACATTAACATTTCAGATAATTCCTTTTTGAGAGTCATGGAAATGGCTTTTCTGAGAAGTGTAATGAACACAAGCAGCAATACAGGGGAAAAAAAAGAGAAAACCGAGAACTTGAAAAATTCCACCTTTAAGAAAGTATCGCTCTGTAGGACATCCTACAGGATTAAGGAGAAGTCGAACAACATGGTGGGCATGGTTGGGGCCAAACCCAAACGCAAATTCCCCTGAAGATGCCCATGGAGTTACACAGATTCGCTCTCGAAACTCCCTCCAGAGAGCTTTGCTCACAGATCTGTAAAAACACCAAAATAGGTTTGCTACTGTGAACAGCGATGCGCGCTGAAAGAGAGAGTCTTCAGAGTCTTCAGAAAGTCTTTGAGGGACAATGCAGTGAGAAAAATAAATGCCCTAACACTGCTTGGGACTGAATCTTAAAGAGGAGCAGAAAGATGCGGGCACTGGCGCCCTTTATAGCGTCTCAACAACTGCATGCTCCTTCGTTATTTCTCAAGCTTTTTCAACACAGTGGGGAGCGGGAGGAGAACGCAGCAGTTCCCTTGCTTACAAATCATCACACGTAGTTCAAAGCAAGCTATGGCTCAGGGTTTACTGGCACTAGATCCAAAGGTCTCCATACGTCTCACCAAACGTGTAACTAAACCCAGTACCATTTTAGTAGACAGCACTAGCCAAATGCACACCGATGTTTCGGGAATGTCGGCGTTATGCAAAAAAGAGGTTTTCCCGTGCCTTGCACATGCCGGTGCTGATGAGCAAAACAGGGTTCTCTTGTGATCACTTCAGCGAGAGGAACTGAAAACAGGAAACCAGGAGCGAGGCGGCAAACGCTGCTGACGGCCAGGGAGGGACGTTGGGGCTAAGAAGAGGGGACTGTGGCCGCGCAGCACAGCACCAAGGGGCGCTTCGGGTGGCCCGCGCCCCTTCCCAGCCGCCCCGGCCCCGCACGGGACCGGACGGGACGGCCCCGCCGCAGCAAGACGGGGCTGTCACAGTCCCGGTGCGTTGCGCACAGCCGTGCTGCGGGCACCGTCGGGGGCTGCGAGGCCGCCGGCCCGGCCCGGCCCGGCCCGGCCGCCCCGCGGGCGCGCACACGGACACTCCTCGAGGCGGGCGGCAGATAGCGGCCGGGGTCGCCTCCCCAGGAGGCTGCTGCCGCCGGGCTCACCCGACGCAGGGCGAGCTCTGTGGAGGTGACTTCCCAGCTCCCGGGACTCGCTCCAGGGCACTATATTCAAACGGTGGAGGCGGGGGAAGAAACCTCCCCCGGGGGGAACAGTCCAGCGCTAGGTCGCGCCGCCGAGAGCAGCGCGGTCGGGCCGGGCCGGGCCGGGCCGGGCCGAGCCTCCTCTGCGGCCGCCCCGTCCTGCCGCGCAGGCGAGCCCGAGCCGGGCTCCGCGGAGCCCCGCGGTTGGGCCTGGCAGGCCGGGGGAAGGCCAGAGGAGGCTGCCGCCCCGGCGGGGGGGGGGGGGGAGGCGGCCCCCTCGGGCAAGGCTGCACTGGAAAGAGCGCGCTACGGGAGCAGCGGCAGAAAGAGGCAGGGAGCCGTCAGGGCAACAAAACCCCTGCGGGGTCCGGGTCAGGTGGGAGGGCAGGAGAGGGGGAGACGACGGAGGGAAAGGCAGAGAGGAGCTGAGCGCGGCACCAGAGCCGCCGTGCCTCCCCCGACGGCGCCTGAGGACGCGCGGCGGCGCTGGCCGCGGGCGCGCAGCCGGGACCGGCCCTCCGCTCTGCCCAGCTTTCCCGGGCGGTGCGGCTCCCGGCCCTCGGTGGCCCCCCAGGTGCTCGGCCGCACGCCGGTGCCCTCCCCGAAGGAGCAGGATCAGAGGCGGGACGGGCCTGAGCGGCGGCCGGCTCGGCGGGACGGGACGGGACGGGACGGGCCGGGCAGCGGCGCCGCCGGCACCTGGGGACCTGCCCCCGCCCCGCTGCGCGCAGAGGTCGGGCTGGGATTTTGCCATGTGCCGGCCGGGCGCCGAATCCAATTTGTCGGGAATGATGCTGTAGGCGGAGATGAGAGGCAGAGCTAACTGGGCTTTTGTAATCCCTGTGTTTGTCTAGGGAGAGGGATGTAATAGCGCCCTAATCCCCAGTCCTGCGGCGGAAATACCGTGGTGTCTGCCCCACGGCATCTGACAGGCGGGACGGGTGTCATTCTCCGCTACATCCAGGCGCCCGGGGGTTTTGCTCGGCACCGATGAAAGACTCCTCCCATCCCCCCTCCCCGAAGGTGGGAGAAAAGGATTAAAAATTTTTCCTCCCACAGAGCCTGGCCGTACTCGGTCGCTGCTGGCCCTGGTCGCGCCCCCGCCGTGAGTGCCCGCTGCGGCGGTCCGCGCCGCGGCACCCGGCCCGGCTCACCTGCTCGGCGGCGGCTCCTCGGCGGGGCCCGGCGCGGCGGCGGCGGCGGCGGCGGCGGCTCCTCGGCGGGGCCCGGAGCTCTGCCCGGCGGGTCACTCGGCGGAGCGGGTGGCGTGGGAGCCCGCAGCTGCCCGGGAGTCCATAGAGAGGGAGTCTCGGATCCTGCCTACAAATTGCCGCAGCGCCGAGTTGTCTCCCATTTAAATGTCTGCCAGCTGAGATCTGCACTCCAAGCCCCTCCAGATCATTGGACAAGCGCCTCCAAAGCCCGTGTTATCCGCCCCCTTTAACACTTCCATAAACTTCCACCAGGGAAAGCTTTCAGTCATCCAGATAAACACTCTGCTACTTTCCTCTCTTAAGCGAGTCGGTGCTAAAGGTCACTCCCCCCCCACCGCCCCCCCCCCAAGGAATTGTTCCTGGAATGCACAGAAAATTCACATTTTCCATCCCCATTAAAGTATGACATTTAAGAAGAGTTAAATATCTTCCACCCTCCCCCCACCCCACTGCCCGTCCCCCTTCCATTCATGCTGCACCGGGCCGCTAGCTGCGCGGAAAGCCGTCTGGGCGCTGGGGCGCTTGCCTGCCCCGAGAGCAGAGCGGCCGAGAGCTTTCCCAAGCAGAGCCGGCGCTGGTAGCCCCTTACCCGAGCTGCTCTGGCCGGGAGGGAGGCAGCGAGCTTGCTGGGCCTCGCTGGTGTAACTTGGCGTTTCTGAGACTTGCCTTCTGCCAACGTGCCCGGAGTTACGCAGCTTCGGCAACAGGGCAAGGAGGGGAATTAAAGCACGCGGCTGCCGATCCGCGTCCGTGCTCACAGCTCTTTATCAGTGAGAGACTTTTTTGGCCCCACAAGAGGCGGGACACCTAGGCTGGGTTTTTCCCTCTCCTGTCACGGCGTCTCTCGCGGAGGCTGCGGGCTCCGCGGGTGCCCCGCGACGGGCAGGGAAGGCGGCGGAGCTGCGCGCAGCCTGGCGCCCGCGGCGGCTGCAGGCGGCGGTGCCGCGGCGGAGCCCTCCGCGCCGCTCCGCGGCCCCGCGACCCGTGCCCGCCGCTGGCAAAGCGGCCGCCAAGCGCCGGCCAGCCCCGACGGGAGCCGAGGGGCGGCTCGGAGCGAGGCAGAAGCTGGCGAGGGCCGCGTGTGCTTGCGGACTGACCCCTTCGCCCGCGCAAAAGGGAGAGAGCCGCGCTCTGCCCCGCTCTGCGGCTGCCCGGGCTCACCCCGAGCCTGCAGCCCGCGTCGCGCCGGGGCACCGGGAGGCCGAGCCCTCGTAGCAGGGGGCGGGCGGGCGGGCGGGGGACCTGCCGGCCCCGCAGGGGCAACCCGCACCAACTCTCGCCTCCCCTCCACTTTGTAACGCGGAGGGTCGCAACGCCGCGGAGGGGAGGGCGGAGGCACTAGGAGCAGGAGCGGTCCCGAAATGCCGGCTGACCTTTCGGCCCGCTAACTGAACGGAGAAGTTGCTCCGCTGCCGCTCCCAGAGGCGGGCACGGCGCAGCGGCGCCCGCCGCGGGTACCGCTGCCGGCCCGCGGGGGACAAGCGCCCCCCGGGGGACAAGCGCCCCCCGACGGGCCGGCAGCCGGCGGGGCAGGTGGCACCGTTAGCAGCGCTTTGTGTTGTCCTCCTTATGCGCTGGGAATCACTGCCTGCGAACCGTAACAGCCCTGCACCTCACTGACCTCGCCGTGGTTGTCATCGCATGCCTCGGGCCTCTTATAAACGCAACAGATCTCGCCTGGGAAATGAGGTTTTTGTTTTTGTTTTTGTTTTGGCCCTGTTTATGCAGATGTGCAGGATAAACTAAAAATCAAAGGACCTGCTACTTTCGGGATGCTGTGTTTAGGTAAGATGCCTAGCTTCTGACTTTTCGGAGTATTTAGCTTGCTCTTTAAGGGCAGAGCGTGGCACCAATGAGCGCCAGCTGCAGAGAGGAGTGCTCAGCATGTTAGTAAACTAGGCCCACTGCTTTACATCAGAAAAAAAGGTACATGAGCTTAGTGATAACTTGAAAAAAAAAATCACTTCAGTTGCTTGGCCAGCAGTGTGTGCAAATGCTGCTGAAGCAACAGGGCAAGCAGCAGTGGTGTAATGGTAGGTGGCAGCATGAGAGAGAAAATGTGTTGGTTTGCAGGGGCCATTGAAGTTCAATTACAGTCAAGGGGAAAGGATTACTGGCAAAGAATCACAGTAAGTGACGTCTAGATGGATGAAAAGAGAGGCCTAGGGAATTTTCGAGATTTTTCTTTATTTTGCTCAAAAAAGTGCTATTAACCTTCATAGATGTTTTTAATTAGCTAGGGTCCTTCCCTTGTGAGTCCAGACAGAAAGTCACACGTCTCACCTCTCAGTATGTCAGCAGACTTTATGCTCATTTTCTTTTTCTCTTGGTAAGCTTCTAAGTAGTTGTACTTACATCCATAGGTAAAGGGACTATTCCCCTCTCTTCCCTTCTTTGTCTTGCCTGCTGTCTTTCTCTGAGTAACTGCTCTTGAGCGGGGCTAGGGGTCTCTGGGAGCTGCTCCAGCTGCCCCTCTCCTAGGGCCATAATGCAGTCATTTGGCTGGTGCGAGAGGAAGTTCGCTCTGCAGTTGCCCTGAGCTGTTGCTCCTGCCTGTGCCCGACGTTGGCGCTGGCACTGCATGTACTTCCATGCGTTGCTGCTGATCTGCAGACAAACTGCCTCTTTGCTATATTCTTCTAGAATATAGTTCACGTGCAGCTCTGGCATTCACCTTATTAGATGATGATACTTGTGGGCACCTACTGGAGGGCGGTCATCTCCGCTTCTCAGTGCCTCACTGCACTCGGGCATCTGGCTGGAATGGTGGACCTGGAGTAGGTCTCGGCTTGATTTAAAGCAGACCAAGAAATCTTTTAGGATGCATCTCCTGATGTAGAAGCTGTATTCCTTCCTCAAGACCTCTCCCGATTTCTTGCTGATGAATGCTCCCCACCATATTTTCCCATCTGTTTTCTTTCCCTCTGTTTAATCCACAGTGTTTCAAGTCAGGCATCTTAGGTCCAGAAAGATAAATCTTCAGGTTTTCCGATCATTGCAAAGTAGAAGTTTTCCTGCAAGATTTTGCTTGCTCATTCATAAAAATAAATCAATCAGGGATCAAAAAAGTGTGTCATTCTAGTTGCGTTTGCTTGCTTGGGCTGAACGAAGGTAGAAGTGGAAAAAAAATGACTTGGCAAAAAGGAAGAAACACTTATATGTCTATTTTTATTTCTTTGTGGTCATGGAGAGGTGTAGGGAAAGACTTCTTTTTCCTCATTGTTCTGTTATCGTTAGGTATTCAGATCATTTCCAGTATGGAAGTTTGTATTGACTTTACTGCGGGACTCTTTAATGAAACATTCTCAGAGTTTACTCCAAAGATTTGGCTGGACAGGTGAGACCTCATCCAAAGACAAGGTTCTGTTGTCTCCTGGCTTAACAGGCACCCACTGCTTAAAAGAAAGTTACCTTCCCCTTCCTCCCACCCTCAGCCTTATCCACATTTGAAATTCTGTTGATGGTCTAACCAGTTCAGCTGACTGGAGCTGGAATACTACTGGGCTTATTTTCTGTAATTATTTGGCCTAGGGGGAACATGCTTGTTTTTGTGGCATAGGTTTGAGCTGAAGAGTGTGGATGATGCAGGGTTGCAACAGCGTGTACTATGAACCTGACTGGATTCAACTACCCGCTCGCTATTGTTTTGGAATTTTTTGTTTTCGTTTTTTTTAATTTCCCTCCCATTTCTTGCTGGTATTCACTGTATGAGTTGCTCTTTGTTTTAGTGGAGAAGTAAGAATTGTTTTAAGCTTAAAAGAAGTGCTGTACTTAATTCTTGCAGAGAAAAAATGTTATTGGGCTGAGCTCCTGTCTGCTACTGCTAACTTTGAGTGCTTCTCAGTATAGCCTCACTGCCAGGACAGTTGGCGCCTTATTAAAGCCTTTGCAGAGGAGCCAAAGACTGACAGGGGCCAGATCCTTTTCTTGAGTAAATTGCAATAGCTAATAATAACTTCAGGGAGATGTAACTGATTTATGCCAGCTGAGAATCTGGCCCTAATATACCTAGAAATCAAGCGTCTCAGTCCTAGACATGTTCCTCTAGGTCAGATGTAAGGCAAGCTGTCTGGGAGAGACTGGGCACATCTGAACTGCTTTACTTGATATTTTGACTGTTCTGTGAAGAAGAGAAAGGAGCTTGGTTGACAGGGCTGTGAATCTGGCACTAATTTACAGGGAAAAGAAAGCTAAAAGAGTACATAAAATTCAGCCATTAGTGACAAAATCACCAATGTTTTCGATGCTTTATATAAGACAGCAACCTGAGATACTCCTTTCTTCTGGTAACGTTCAAAAAGAGTAATGTCAAACCACTCTGTTTGTGTGTTTTGAAGCAGAAAAGCAGAACAGATGAATATATGTATCTACCTACCTAGCAATGTGCCTCAACTTCTTGTTAATACAGGGGCAGTGATGTTTTGCTGTGCTTTTTGCCTTTTGAGATTACAGTGGTGCAAGAACTTCTGAAAATCAGGGAGCAAAATGTTAAGGAATGAGTTTTCTCCCCAGCACAACCTTAACTAACTCTTCTCTTTTTGCTGGTGACCACATTAGAAGCAAATTTTGACTGTCCCTACTGCCTGCTGCTTGCCATCTGTCATCCTTGGAGGGACGTGAAGGTGTGCAGTGGTGGGGCAGGGTGATGAGGGTCGGTGCGCTTGTTAGTCTGATATGACAGAAGATGTGTGCGCTTCACAGAGGTCTTGTTTCAGAAGAGCCTGTTGCCGGACATGCTCTCGGAGATGACGGTCTCCACATTGTGGGGACTGTCAGCCTTCTGGTCCTATACCCAGCTGATTTTCCAGGCTTTCCAGAGGGGTGAGATGAGCAGTGTCTCAGAAGTAATCCATGAATTAAAGAATAAGGAAAACCATATTTAGCATGCGTTGAGTGGTCTGTGCTTCACTTTGTGCCTCACTCTAGCAAAATTCAGTTTAATTAAGGAACTGAAATATTTCTCTTATTTAAATTTTGTAATTAACATCCATGTGTCTGGGGCTTCACCTCACAGACTGAAAAGAAAGCATTGGATGAATAGCATACCTACTGAAAAACAGCATTTTAGATTCAAGCTAACAGAACATCCTTTTAATGTATAGACTGCCATCAACTGAATGAGAGAAAATTAAGCAAGGGAAAATGTTTATTTTGGGTTTCTTTGGAAATGAAATATTTTGATTATTTTTCTTTTTTTCCCCCCAATTTCAAAATGTCGTTTCACCTAGAAATATACCTACATTTCATTTGCAAATGTTCAGAAATAAAACAATGGAAATCAAAAGCAAAAACAGTTTCAGCATAAAATCACTAACTTCAAGTACCTAAATACTTTCAAAGTCTGGGATCCTACTCTGAAAAATATGGCCTCCTGGTATGTCTGAAAAGCTTTCTTGTTTAGAATATAACATGTAGCTTCAGGTTGTGGGCTCGTAATGACCTCTGCACCTAGGAGCCATGGTCACAGACCAGAATTCCACTGTACTACGTGCTGCAGAAATAGAACAAAATATATTCTCTGTCCCCCAAACACCTACATATATAATACAATCCATATGTGACTATTTTTCAAAAGTGATTTAAAAAAATCTTGTTTTATTAGGGTGAAGTTTGATGGCTGGACAAATATGATCTTTCATGCTAAATGAGGAAGTATCATTTGTCAACCTAACCTTTTTTAATACTTTTCACATTTTTTTTTGGTGCATCTCATTTATTTGATGGCTATAGAATAATATAACAAGAAAATGAGAGCCATAAAATACCCATGAAAAATTCCTCTGCCCACATGGGTTTGCTTTTCTTTTTCTTCTGTGGAAAGGCTGTCTTACGAATCTGTAGCTGTAAGGAAAGGAGGTGTTTGCTGATAAGCTTTGCTTTCAGGATAGTTCTGGAGCAATGTGATACAAGAAGTGACTCAGCTAAGCAAACTGAGTTTGTGCAAGTATAAGAAGCCCTTATAGTCTAAAGTCGTAACTGCGTATTATGAAAGGAGTCATCTAAGGAGCTTGACAAGTTATTTGCTTACATTTTGCACTCCAGTGATATGACAGCTATGAAATACAGTTTCCAGTTATGCCGCAAAACTGAAAGACTCCTTTCCCGCTCCTTACTACATCGCACGTGCTGACAGTAACATTTTAGACAGATTACATAACACTATTGAGATATGTATAGCTATATACAATTCCTTCAAAATAGTCTTTTCACTCTTTTCTTGCTATAATGAAAAGCAGTTTGTCATTGGTAACCACCTGTAACTCAGGATGTTACCATTTCTCAACAATCTAAAAGATAAGGGGTTCTCTGGGGCAGTTTGGGAGCTTTTGTGCAACATCCATAGTGCACGCAATGTTAGCTGGCTGATTAAAGTAGGTAGCTGGAATTCAAGAAATGAGGGTCTTTCTTCTGACTTTGCCACTTGCTGCCTGTAGCAAAGAAAAAAAAGAGTAATAAAGGAAGGAGCACTATCTAATTATGTAAGAAGGTTTGAAAGGCTTTTGTTTTGGCTCTTTTTTTTTTTTTCCATTGCCCTCTTTAAAATTCAACTCTTATCTGTTCTTTCTGTTTTTCCTGGCAATATCTAGGTAAAAACGGAATACTAGATTAAAAAAAAAAAAAAAACTTTGCAGGAACGAAGGAGCTGAAGCTCTTTTGGCTAAGACAAAACTTTGTGTAGACTGTGTAGAACTTCTGCATTTTATATTTGAAATCAAGTGTAACAAAAATGACTACTGTATTATGGGAAGGAAAGAGCTCTTAAACAATTGTGCTCCTTTAGTATCAGTTGTCCACTTCTCTGAGTTAATACTAATGCAGCAGTTCCTGAAGAGGTAGGTAGAAAGAAACAGAACTCTTGCTCATTCCCATATTTTATTTAGATCTCTGTATATTGAGGACAAGACCTGTACAGGAGGCACAAATAACCCCTCTGTCACCTTTTTCCTTTTTTAACTCACACTGATTTTCTCACGACTCCATTTCCCCACCTATAAAACTGCAGTAGGGAACAGAGTTTTCAAAGGAGCCAGAATCATTTTGACTTAAATCCTTAAAGCTGGTTAGCTATCAAACTTCCAGTGAAATAAGCAGTTAACAACAGGAGTCAGGATTCAAATTAATCGAGGAAGATGATTTTTTTTTTTTAAACTTTCACCTTCTCTTTTGTGTTTGCATAGGAGTCTGAATGCATCCATTTTTAAATGTCTAAAAGCTTTTAATAGGGAAGAAGGCCTTTTTACTTCGTAATTCTGTGCTATAAAAAAATCATATTTCCAGTGAATAAGCCAAGTTTTCACTGTTATGGACAAAAAAACTTCTAAAGGCAGACAAAGTGTTTTAACCAGTTGTAGTTGTCTAAAATAACTGCTAAAGATAAGATTCCAGTTCAGCAGTCTTTGTTGATCTGAATAGCATTTTAACTATACACGTAAATGCGAACATATAATTAAGTGCTTTGGTAAGAAAGGTGGACTTCTGTGCATGCTGAACTTCTTTACTAAACTCTAGTTTCAGACCCCAGTCCTGTAGGGACTTGCCAGATGCTTGATTTTATCTTCAGTGGGACTATTCAGAGTGTACAAAATGAAGTGCACTCAAAAATCTGAGAGGCCTGAGTCAGGCGAGCCTTTCTAGAAGACCCCAAACCAATTTTTATATATGTCTTTCCCCTGTTAAAAGGTCCTCTAGTTGATGTGCATATTACAACTCACAAACCTACAAACCTAGAGAATTTAAAGTATAGTATAATAATAAAACACAAAAATAAAAGTCTACTTTGTATCTGTATGGTTACAAAAAATTTCCTCTTTCAAAAATTGCCAAAAAAAAAAAAAATCACTTCTGGGAAACTACACAAGCAAGCCTAGGGCCAAATCTCTTGTCTTGATATTTCCAACTGTTCTGTTTTGCTTCTTCTGTTTCCTTGTCAAAAGTATCCTGTTTAGCCTGTTTGGCTAAGGGCAGTAGGATATTTATTCATTGATCTTTCCCTTTCTTACAGTATCTTGAATTCTAATTAGAATTTTCAAGTTCTTGTATATTATTCCCCAAATATAGCCACAACAGACATCTTTCTTCAATTTTTGTTGAGCTGTTCAGAGTAATGGAAGAGCTGTAAAGATCTGAAAGATCTTACTTTCTGCAGTTAACCACACTGCCTATTAATTCTTTATCAGCTGCTTTCATTTGGAATTTTTTTTTTTTTTAAGGAATAACATGCAATTCAGAGTGCCTGGAAAAGCATAAAATCACTTGACGTTAAGCGAGATTCTGTAAATAGGTCAGGAGCTATCCTCTAGGTGTTTATAATGAATCAGGCACCAAACACTTTGAGCTTTTGGATGCACTTTTAAAAAGTCTAAAAGTGTAAACACTTTTCTCCACCCTCCCCAGGAAGTCTTAATGCACTAAAGACGTAAGTAAAGAAGTTAAATTGCAAGTGACCAAATCAATCACACTTTAGATCAGACTGTGGCAGGGTTTTTTGGTTCTGAACCAGATGGAACTAGACTCTTTGTGAAGGAGGTATTATTATTTCTTGACATGGTTTCAAAATGAACATATGAATTCACAGTAAAAAATACATATTTTTCCTTTGAAAAATATAATAAAACATTTAGAGGAAAGAATCCCTGGGAGCTGGCGTCACCAAAAGCTATCAGACACATTTAAAAAAGAAACAACACACACACACACACAAAACCCTCATAGCTATTTCTTGTTCTTCTGATCTAACCAAAGAGAAAACAGAAACGGACAGGAATATTTTCCTGTGTTGTAAGGCAGAGAAGAAACCTTCCTTTTTAGTACCATAAATTCTTGGGTTCAGAGTTTGACTCCTTGTAAGCCATTTTCATGTAAAAAGCACAGCTATCGTGTTGTAAAATCCTACCAGAAACAAGGTACAATGGTTTTTGCCTTTATATAATTAGTGAGGCAAATCCAGGGTGAGGGTGCAGGCTATCTGGAGGTAGAAAGCACATTTTTATCCAGTGGAGATGGAACGATTTGTTCAGAAGGCTTTTGCAAATTAGGGAGGAGATGACTACTGCAATCAAGTGAAAGAAATCCTCCTTCACTCATAGTGAAAAAACATCACAGCAAAGCGTGACTTCTGTCTTCCTAAGTCAGAGAAGTATTTTGAAAGACAAAATACTTCTATGTTTTAACATGTTTTATCAAATTGCTCATTTTATCTAGGTCCCTCTCGCTTTGAGAACACTACCACCAGCTTCTGTGAAAGCTTTGAAAACCTCTTCAGCATTTGGTCCTAAACATTTTAATAGGGAGAATGCCACCTGAAACCACCTTGAAAGGCCTTATTTCAGCTGGGTGGGGGAAGTTTAAGTCTTAGCCGCTATATTGCAAATGCTTATAACAAGGCATGTCTCTTGCTGTAACACCATGAACTGGGCACCGTAGCATCACTGGTCAATAAGCCGTCTCACAGGAGAATGTTTGCGAGATCAAATTTGTCACTAAAGTGCTAATAGTGAATAAGGAAGTGGGTTTTGAAATGCTTCCGTTTCAAAGGATGCAAGGTGATCTAAAAGATGCTTTTAAAGTCTTTACTAGATTAAAGAATGCATAGTCAACTAGAAGGACTCTTGCTAATTCCCGGTTCTTGTTCTTGCAATTATTTGGGTGGCCTCTAAACACATCTCACTTTCCTGTAAAAATAATGCTTTAAAATAAGTCAAAAAGAAGCACTATATTGTTTCAGGAATCAGAAGGGAAAAGACTGTGGCTGCTACCTACTCACTCACAGGGCTAGCCTTGGACAAGTTTCTTACAGAAACCCGAAGGAGCTGGGTGCCATGGCACTGACCTCGCTTCTGGAGGGCTGGCTCCCAGCCTGGAAGTCACAAACTCGCCCTAGATTGAGCTGAGAGCTGCCACACACGATTTGCAACAGTGACTTCTAGTCTGCAGAGCAAGGAGCTACTTTAGCTAGCTAACTGGAAACACCGGAGATGGCTGTTTTGAATCACTTCTGTCTCAGGAGCATAGGTGTCGAGCTTTGGGTTGAAAGAGGCACTGCTCTTCAATTCAAGTTTCGAATCCTGGGCCCTTTTCCTGAAGGTAACCATCTAGGCTGCTCTGAGAGCAAAATGTAACAAGGGTCGCTCCTCTCCTTCCAAATGAGGGTAGGGTGGCAGCGGAGAGATGCCTATCCATTCTCTTTCTTTACAGCCGCTTGCTGGAGGCATAGCCACTTCCACACCTGCCTCTCTCTGGAGGGGTTTGAGCTTGGAGAGTGCCTGAGCTGAGGCAGGTGCCTGTTTGGAGGGGCAGACTGCCTATGCTGTCCCTGCTGAGGCTGTTGAGCAATTCAGAAAGCAAATAAAGGCAGGGAGCGAAAACAAGCCATCTAGTGCGGGGGGGGGGGGGGAAGGGTGTTTGGGGTCTTGGGGTCTTCTGTTCCTACTCTAAGACTTTTTTTTTTTCCTCCCCGTGTCTGGCTAGCTACCTAACCAGTCCTTGGAGGACGTGCTAGAGCCCAAGTGTTGTCCTATCCTTCCTCACGCTCAGCCTGCCCTCCTAACCTCTAGATGACAAATTCATGTTCATTCTTGATCCCCTTCTCTGGCCCCGTTAGATCTTTGATTCTTTTGCCACAACTTTACCAGACACACTTTTTAAAATTAAACTATCTGCTTCTGCTGTGGTGGTTTGTGCAATGCGTGGTCCTGCAGGGATGTGCGAAGTGGGTCCTTACCAGGTTGGTTCCTGCAGGAAGTATAGGCAAGAGATTGCCAAGTTTGTGGATCCAGGCTAGGTTTAGGACTGAGACAGGTATTGAGCTATGCAGATTCACTGAATTTCAGACAGACCTGGGCATGCACAGAGGTAGAAGTTTAGGTGCCTGAGGAACTTTACTGACAAACGTAGTTGTGCACGGACAAGGGGGGACAAGATTTGAGGATCGCTCACTTGGACTTTGGTATTTGTATTACATGCAAGTCCCATTATGGACAATTAAGCTTTTTGTGGCTCTGACTCTTAACCTGTTCACTTCTGTTCACCCATCTGTCAATTGGAAATACCTTCTAGTTTTGTAAAACTCTAGTTTGAGGACCTGTAGATAGACAGCAACAAAGATGCAAAGTATTTTTAATAAGCAGCTGATATTTTAGGGGCAGTCTGTGAAGGATTTCTCTTCAAGTTGGTGGATAATTCCTATCATTTTGAGGGGCCATGTGTTGCTGCTAAGAACATTAAAAACAGTGGGCAATGTTAGTAACCACAGGAATTAGAAAATAGCCTCAACTACTAGAGCAGAGAAGAATTCATGTATTCTAAATTGAAAGAAACATACTCTATTTTTATACCTTATTACACATGCCTGCACGCTGGATAACTTACACTCATACGAACACTTGAAAACAAGTTCTTGGATAACCCATAACTTGGGACTCATAGCCGTCGCAAAAGCTGCAACAATGCTGGAAACACATGAGCAGAGGGAAGAAGCTCTAAGGGATCAGAAGTGGGGCTGGGTAGAAATTCCAGGGTAAACTTCTCTTCTTGTTAATTGTGCATGCACATGTTACCATGTATGCAAATAACCCCCATGGCAGCTGAGTTACTGGGTTGTTGGGGAATTTAACCAATAACCTATTGACTATGCATAAAATATAATAATGATACTGAATAAGTTTTGCAATTGACCTCGTCACTGGTTGCAGTGTTCTTAACACGCAAGAAAAAAAAAGAGAGAGCGAGAGGAAGTAAAAACTAACCAATGCTGAATTATTAGTGCTACTTTGGATGACCTGACTTTTTGGGGGGGGAGGTATTTATTGACCATTTGGAAATTCAAAATGCCACACTACTGGTATTTTATTTTATTTTATTTCCAAATGTAGAAAAGTGTAGAAAAGATCTTGCCCATGAATAACCAGAATCACATTTCCCTGTGTCCTGTAAGGGCTGTCTCACTACAATTTCAGCCACATATAGAGGACTTTTGGGCATTAGAATGAAGATAATGTACTGAAGAAGTGCTAGTGTATTTCGTTTCTCAGAATAAAGAATTAATTAAAACAGAATCAAGACTGAATTCAACATCAAAACTGTATACCCTTCTGTGATCTAACTCTTAGATATTCAGATATCCAGAGCTTAAAAAAAAAAATCTATCTGTAATGGGGATCTTTGGTGACTCCCCCCTAAAAGTTACATTGTTATATGGTGGTTAAGTTCAGAACAAAGCTCTGGAATAAAAGCAGACAGCGTTTATACATTTACAGTCAGGGCTTACTGACCTATAAATGAATGACACCCAATCAGGGAAGGAGGGGGAGTTTGGGACTATCAGCAAATTGCACATTATTTGTCTGCTTGGTGCTTTCTCCTTTACCGCATTCAGTTTACAATGACGTTCAGCCACTGACTCTCACTACTGTTTTTCTTGGAGAGCAGAGTAGGATGAAGAAACACTGCAATTAAATGTAAAAAACACCCGTACAGTGTAATAAGAGCTGGATTCCACGTCTTTTGGTAATAGGAATTATCTTTCAAGGGAGAAGGAAAAAGTAAGAAGAGGTGATTCCAGTCTACCTAATCTTTAAAGTTTGAAGCCCTCCTCAATTCCTACCATCTCTGATCCCTTCCCCCACCTCTGCCACACACACAAAAAATAGATCTTGTTAGTCAAACAAGATTTTAAAAACTCTTTCAGTTCCAATTGGTAATGCCGCTGCCATGACATTCACAATCATTTAAGATTTGTTATGCTCCCATGTGTTGAACACATGGCTAGCAGCTATTCCAACCATCAAGATTCACGTAATCGCTGCAAAGCAGTTAGCATCATAAATAAGGCAAACATGAGCAGACACTACATACTTCCTTCTCATGGTGAATTAGGACGACGAACTGGAATTCAACCCCATTCTTCACCTAATGGCAGAAGGCTCGAGTGTGGCAGACCCAGGCTCTGTATGTACCTGGGAAATGATTCACTTAACCCTTTCATGATCTCATGTAGAAATAAGTCCGTTTGGAAACCTTGGCTTAGAACTTCAGTCCTGGGCCAGTCAGCCACACTTGTGGTTCACAGGGTCCTCCGCAGTGGTAATTCCAACCTCTTCTTCTACCTTTCTTTTTAGTTTTTATTTACTTTACATCTAAGTAGGTCATTGTTAGTGGCTGCGGACTTCAGGCAGCTTGCTGTCTTCATATGTGGTTGGAAACGGTCTTTGGCTCTGGGAACGCGTTTATTCACTCACGTTGTAAGGGTGAGTCAGCTGCGTCAAGCTGCTACTGTCACTGACTTCAGTAGCTGTCACAGAATGCACTGTCGTTGCTTTTTAAGGGAAGGGCTAACCTTTAAAGTGAAGCAGTAAGGCAGTACTTATTTAAGATTATGGAAGATAATTCCATTGCTTAAATAAAACCGAATTTGCCTTTTTAAGTGTATGTATATGCACGCATGTGGCATTGGATTTGATACTGTGTTTGTTTTTTTTTTCTTTCTTTTCTTTAAGGCATATCAGTTTCCTTTCCTATTTCCATCAAGCACAGTGAATATATAACTCAATCTAATTGTCAGCTACGCTAGCCAGAAACCTTGGATTCAGGTGTCTGAAAATTGAAGGTATTGTCCTCTAATTCACTGACAGTACTAACAGCTTCTGACTTGGGAGCTTAGATCTAGCTAGGCTGCAGTAGCTAATAAAGCAGTGAACACACTCATCCCCACTAGTGCCATGTGAAAGTGTGCTTTCCCTGTACATTTTACATCTTTCTTTGGTTGTGGTAGCATCTTCTGCATCTGGCCACCTTCCCTTTCTCCTTCCAAGCAGCACATAAATCTGAATCTGTGAATTTGACAGAACAGTTATCTTTGAACTCTTTATCCTAATGATCCAGAAATACCAGAGCCCTGGTTTCAGTTCTTACAACCATGTAAAGAAGAAGTACTTGTATAAAAATTAATTCATAGCACCAGTGTTACAGTATTACAAATGCAAAAAGAGTTGGTCTAGTGAGCTTAGAAGCAAAAAATGGCCAGAAGATGCCAAGTTTGTTTTGGGTTACTTTTGCTATGGGCTTTTTTTTCAATAAATTTAGATGTTTCAAAAATTCATTTTTGTACAGCATGAAAATGAAAACAAAGCCTTTTCAACACTTTCACACAGCTACTGGTTAGAGGCCTGATTTGAGGGCATGGATTCAAATCTCTTCATAGTCCAAAAAAAAAAAAAAAGAGTGCTTTCTTCATCCTCGACTCCTGGTATTTGGGGAAAAAGGGGGCTTAAATCTGGCTTTGTCCACTTCAGACTCCTAAAACTTACCTGATTGTCCATGCTGCCCATGTCCTCCCTCATTTTATCAGGTGAAGATATGCCTCAGTGAAAAGCTTCATTAAATTTTTACAAAATAAGATTCAGGTCAGCTTTACTTACAGTCCTGTAAGTAAGTGACATCGTAAGTGACTCTCAGGACATCACATTCCCAGGAATGAGTTCCTGTGGTTTACTCATAAGTTGCTGAATTGATAAGATTATCAACATGGTTTTGTTAGGTGATTGCAAATGTGCCAATGAAAAGAAGCGTATCACTTTTTCCCCTTCTTAAATAATTCACGGAGCATTTTTATGTTGCTTTCTTCTGTGGTAAGTTTATAGCTGTATATTCTTTACTACTGAATTTTATGTTAAAAGAACACATTATCTTAAAAATGTGTATCCATATATATGTGTGTGTGTTTATATACACACATATACCCCCAGAGTAAGTTTGGTATCATTAATTACATAGTTTAATATGCTCGATAATGCTTTATTTTTTTTTACTAGCATCATAAACACTGCTTTACCAGACAAAAATAATGTTGCATGGCAGTATACTTTACTCTGTATAGCTTCTTTCAAGCAAATTGTATCTCAAAAACACACTTGCAGTTTGTAAAATACCTAAAAACATTCTGATTGCCAGATAATGAAAATTCTAAGCAATAGCAATACAGGAGCTACTTAATGTACAAGTATCATAAAGGCAAACAGATGATGATACCTGTGAGAGCTGACCAGCTGTTCACCTCCTTGTAAATATCTTTTTGGTGGTGTGAGCTCTTATTGAGGGGGATATGTGGTGTCTTTATTCGTTGATTCTGAAAGACCAGCACTGTGGGGATTCTTTGTATAAAAACGACATCTAAATGTTTGAACATGTTGGGAGTGTCTGACTTTTAGCTCGCTTTTGTTTTTTAATGAAAACGGCACTAACAATCCCAGTTAGGAAGGCTGCTCTACCATGGAGCTGAAATTAGAATCATAGTATAATAGCTATATTTTTGTTGAAATTTCACAGTCATGCTGTTGAATTTTCCTGGCCAAACACTAAATCTGCTGAACGGAATGAGCAGATTGCTGCTTACTGCGAGACATTTGGTTTCATCTAGCAGGCAGCTCCTGTAAGGCACGTCGTCGTGTTGTGCAGCGTAAAGAGTTTCATTTTGTTTGTATTTAAAGACAAAAATTTCTAAGTTGTATCATTTTTTCTTTCGGCTGCTCAGTGCAGATCTAGCGCAGCTGGGCGGGCAGCTCCTCAGGCCGCGCTAGGGTAACAAAGCGTACGGAGAGGGATCGCTGTACTCCTCTGGCCAGTTGGCAGTGCCTGATTATCACATCGCTACGCAGCCGCTTAAGCTAACCGAGCTGGGGTGCTGAAAGGCATCGGACATGGGATTTCTGACACTGTTAAGCAAATCGTACCTCCCTACCCCTCCCTCTTTAAGCCGTGCAGTTACCACATGTAACCTTTTATTGTGTGCTGGTCCCTATTAAGAGCTTGAAAAATGAGTCACCTTCTCGCTTGTTGCTTTTCATCTAGGAAGTGATTAAAATGGATTTTACTGTAGCTAATAAAATAAGGCCAGTGTGTAGCTCAAATTACTTTAAAAGTAGATAAGACAGTTGAGTATCTAAAGAAATACTAGTTTCTTAGGAATGGAAATCCAGCCCTTGACTAACTAGACTGTGACTGCAACAGTGTCTGGCTGTAGGACCGGGTAGAAGGGAATTAATATTTTGCCTACCGTGAGCCACTGGCTGTCAATGGGGAGTTCTGCTTTCAAATTCTTGCCCTGCTCTACAGCCCCTTCTGTTCTGGAGAGACTTTATAACGATGATGATGGTTAGTCATTTATGCATTCTGCAGCTCTCAATACCTGAATGAAGAATAAGCAGGAGCACAGATTAAAGAGTAAGTGTAAGTAGCAGAGAAAACAAGCTCAGCCACGTGAACAGCTGGGTTACCCCGTCCTCCGTTTAAGGCACTGGAAGTTGAAGGAACTCAGCATTTCACCTTTCACGTCACACGCAGTTACAAATCTCACTACATTACATACTCTTTAGAGTAATTTTCTCTTCTAGCATTCTTTACAAGAAAACAGGAACTATGATGAAAGACATTATAATTTAGCCTAGAACGTTACAGAACTGTGCAATCTACCCATAAATAATTTGAGAGAGGAACAACTCTGTGAATACATAATTTATTATGAATTATTCACTAAGTGCTAGGACAGGAGAAGCAAACGCCAGGCACAGATTCGTGATGTTCTGTTAACTTTAACCTAATGTGGAGAGGAACTTCAGTTTCCATTAGTTTCTTACATATTTTATGTAAGCGGTCATTGTTATTTTGCTGCGTCTTTTTGTAAGACTAGTGAAGGAAAGTATAGAATTTTTCAAAGCTAGAAACTAATGTTATTTTCCATAATCCCAATGCCATTTGTGCACGTGGCTTGTTTGGTTTTTACTATTCCAGATGCATCCTGAAAAATAACAACATTTTATATCATGTTATATTTTCAGTGCATCTTTAGGAAAGGGGGAACTCAGTTTGCTGCAGCATAAAGTTCAGCTCCTCAGGGAAGAAGGCTATTTAAGCTTCCTGGAGCAGTTTCAAGAGCAGTGATGGCCCCCATTGTTATTAGAGTATCGTAGCTTTTCAGAAGACCATCAGATGGATGATCCTGCGTTTGGAGTCAATGTATGTTGATAGAGCTTTAATAACATAGACGAACGTCTCCATCTTCACTTATAATATTCCAAGGACACATAATTTAAGCACTTCATAATTTACAAATGTTGCTGTTACTCAAAGTGAAAAAAAAGGGAGGAGGATTAATTTCTAAAAGTACCATTGATAAGGAAATAAGATATGGAAGTGTTCAGGAAAGGTGTGGACACAGCACGATTAAAACTAACAGAAAAATATTCTAGTGGCTAAACTCAAAAATCAGTTCTTTCATTTTTAAATTAGCATAGCAATAATTGAGACAGATTAGCTTATGAAATATTTTGGAAACTGTCACTTTGCAAACCTTGTAGATTGCTTAAATGTTTATTAAAATAGACCAAAAGCCAAAATTCTCTGGGTAAAATAAATACTTTGTCTTTGCTAAGTAACAATATTTGTGAACAAAACATAAAACTATAATTTTCATGTGTCAAACATAGTAAAATTTAAGATTAAATGTTGGAGTCGGACTGGGCATTTTTTTACCTCTCCCTATTTACAAGCTGCTCATTAAGACCATTTACCTCACGTTAGCTATTAAAATGACTAATATTTTTAAAGTTTGCTCCATGACTAAAATAAAAACAACAAAACTGTCCTTTTACCATAACTTAACAAAAAGCAGAACCGTATTTTCGTTATCTAGGAGAACATACTGTTATAAATACAGCTGTTTTTCATCTACAATTATATAAATAATAAACATGCTGCCATTCACAAGGATTTTAATAGATGATTATATATAAGCAATATTATGATCTAGCAGAAGATGGCATGAGTCTTCATCATTCTTTTTTATTGTACTTATTCAGGACCCTTGTCTTCATCTGAAAAATGTGGAACAGACTTCTTTGCTACAACATTATCCAGTCGCTGTCCTTGCAGATACGGGTTCACACTCTGGAAAAGTTAAAAAATAAATAAATAGATAGTGTGTTTGTGTGTGTGTGTGTATATAAAATACATTTATATATGTGTGTGTGCATGTATATGTATACATATACATGCACACACACTCACACAGGCGGACATATTAGAAACAGGGAGATCTATAGAAGGTAGCTAGGAATAGTGGATATATATATTTTTAATCTGTCAAATATTTATGGGCTGAAAATAAGAAATTGCTCCCAGGGAGTAAATCTAAAAGCCAGTCAATGCTTTGGTTTTTTGTGCAAGAATTTAATTCGGACCACTAAAAAGAATAAATGCTATATACTCCACAGTGTGGGCAAGTAAAGGAGGACTGTCCAGCATGTAGGACAGGCTGACTTAAACACTGTCTTTTTGCTCCACTCCCCCTTTTCTCAGTTCAGCAGAGAAGTAGCAGATCTCTGAGCAGATTCTCTAATTCTTGCAGCAGGACAGAACTCGATAGAAATGGACAGGTAAGATTCAGTTTAAATCATTAGTCTCTGATGGACCTTATGCTGGGGATAAATGAGATACTGCAATACCATTTTTCACCAAAGTCTCTTCTTCAGCCCATCTCCTCACCAGTAAACCCCTCCTCACGTCCTTTCTTGATGCTGAGATAAAAACTCTTCTGGCACAGAAACACAGCCAAGCAAGATTTTGGCATAGGAAATGGCTCTCATACCATTGCCAGAACAAGGGAACTCTGAAAAGAAAAATCCCTGGAGAGGGTTTAACTTCACTTTGCACCATGTAAGCAGCACAACGTGAGACTGAAGATGAGCAGATCCTGTCTTAAACCTGTTCGGAGATCATGGTAACGTAGAAAGCCTCTGCTTGAATTTTATCTATACCAGCGAAATAAAATGTATTAATTGTATTTGCATCTATTAGCTAGATTAATGGAGCTTTAAAATTAACTTAAATACTGTTTATACCCACTTTCAGGTCTCTTACAGCGTCACTGTAAACAGAATTCAAGTACTCTCTTGTTCATGGATATGGACAGAAATTGTAGTGTGTTGGGTTTTGATGTCAATAAATATTATTTGCCTCTCTAAGGACAAACTCACGAGGATGTGCGTTCTCCGGTGTCTTCTGATTCTTGTCAGGCTGACTATATCATAGAAATTACTTTTCTTGAGGTATTTCTATGCTTATTTCACTAAAACCTACGATTCAGAAGTAGGCAAAAAAAAAAAAAACTTAAAACATGGATAAAGTATTTATTTTGAAATATCCCAAGTATTTGTCAAATCTCTGGAAAAGAGATTTGGGATTTATCTTCACATGAGTCTAAGCCTTTGGGTTTTTTCATATTTGTTGAATTTATCATTAATATTTAATCATACTGTAGCGCTATCCTCCTTGCTTTGTTGTATTATTTACTGATTGCTTTGCCTGCTGCAAGTGGAAAAAAAAATGCTAAGAGCCAGGAATGAATGTGGAAAATCCTTGAAAATAAAACAAACACTAATTTGATGCTTAAAATTAAGGCTTGTTAAAAATAAGACACATGTAAATGATTTATTTGTATTTGTTTAAAGAAGTTCTCTTTAATGTTAATTTAGTGAAATTCAGCTGTTAACATTAACTTCTAGGAATTATTTGAAGATTCTTAGGAAGATTAATTGGTCTTTTTCTGGAATGGTACTTGCTTGCTACTTTTTGAAATAAAGTAGAACAGAATGAGAACACATAAAAAGTTTGAACCCTTCTCTCAACTGACAAAAGAGAACACAAAATATAAAGCAAAATTTTTTGACTAATTTAAATCCCATACAGCTGTGCTGAATTCGGAATAATATGGTTCACGAGGACGTTTGTGCACAACTCCAAATCTCACAGCAATGTGACTCAGTTATTATAGAAGAACTCCTGTTATGTTCACAATATTCTTAGATTCTGGATCAAACACTGGTCACATATAGAAACTGAGAAAAGGCAGCATCACTTCAGTTGAGTAAGAGGTCACTGTGGGCCTCCTTGTCTTCCGCAGTAAAAGTTGCAAAAAATTAACACAGTAGCAAATGCTAAATATACACCTCTGCCTTCTATTGAGTGCATGTATGGATTATATATATGTCTGTGTGTGTGTTCTTATATGTATGTGAGTTTATATATATATATACGAACACGTACACATACTTAGCACAAGTAGTTTTGTAGAACTGAGTAGTGCCTCAGTGACTGTCACTCTACAGCAATGCACAGACACAGCAGTTCCTCTACATGGACAATGCAGTTCTCCAAAGGCTACTTGCTCCTAATGTAAAACTGGAAAGCCGTGATTCAAAGGAGCAATTTGTTGCCAGATATTGTCCTCAGCAAGAAACTTCTTTGTGTGGGAGGGCATGGACCACAGAAGGTGGTAGGAGGGGTATCAGATGGGCTTTTTGAGATCTAGAAAATTGCAGCCTGCTGCTGACATCTCAAGGTTAGCCTTTTTGCTGATAAAGTGAGAATCGTGAACTGCTCATGACTGTATTAGCAATCATTACTGTATTACTCTCAAAACAGTATTTTAAATACTGAATTTACCCTTAAATGACATGCCTCTGCTAAGAAAATAAATCTGCTGCAAAGCAAGGAGCTGAAGCTTTGCCTACGAAGTTCTAGGCTATCCCTGGCCACAGAGCTGTCATGCCTCCCAGCCATTATTTCTTTTGTATCCAGTTACCTCAGTCAGCACACAGACAGAAAAGGTATATATTTTCTTCTTTTTCTCATGTATATATTGCACTAATCCCACCTGATCATGCTATTCTGTTCTAACTATTAATAAATATTCCACATAAATGTTCTCAGAGTAGATTCTGCTTACTTTACAGACTTAAAATAAGGTGTCACCACTTTTTGCTTTTCTGTTAACAAACCTGAAAATCAAACTAAGCAGGAGGCAGATACTAAGCCTTATTAAGTAAGTATTATACACGCATGTATAAGAATCCTCAAGCTAGACCATTAACTTCTGATTGCAAAATGTTTATTACTGATGATATGTGATTCATAAGAAATCAACTCATCTTCTCGCTTTCTGGCAAAGACTAAGTTTGAAAGTTTTAAAAAAATCATCTTATGCTTTAGTTATTCCAAAGTGAATCTACTCCATTTACAATATAAACCCTGCTGTCATATTTTACAAAGTTATTTTTTGGCAAAGAGTTACACTTCAAAATGTAAAGCTCTGTTTTCTTCTTGCAAAAAAAATATACCAGCGGCAAAGCTAAAGACTCTGCCTGGATGTGACTTTTTGAGAGAAGAAAGGCTTAAACTATTGAAAAAAAGAGAGAACATAATGAGATGGACTGTGCAAAAGTTCTCTGCAATATGTGGACCTCCTTCCTTGTATTAGGGCCAGCAGAATGAGACTCCATTCATCTTTGTTGGTCAAGCTGCTGAGACACAGTGATATCAGTTTAATTCTGAGGTAAATCTAAGTGTACTTGTTATCAGTCAATCTAGTTACATCAATGATGACACCAATTCTCCCGTCATTTACACCCAAGCAGCTACTGACATGCATGAGTAGCAGTAATTAATTTTACCTCTATTTTTAGTGGGAAACTTTTTTGAATTTAGTTTAAAAGAAATTCAAATAATTTAAAATGTTTTTGCGCAAACTGGATCAAATTAAAAAGACAGATAATACAAAGTTTTTTAAATTAAAGCTTTGCATTCAAGTGCATCTTCTGAAAGCCCTGCAGCAGGCTATTTAGAGAAATACATCTTGTACTCAGGATTGCCACGGAGCCTGTTGTGGTAGTTTGCCACAGAGATGCCTCAACTTTAGGCATTATCTAAGTTATCAGGCAGATGCATTAAACCAATTATTCATTCCACCAATATGAATTTAATTTTTATTAGCCCTATAGATGACAGAGCGGCAACGAAGTGTTCTAATAGTTACCCTCTTTCTTCTTTTTGGACCACCATTAATCTTCTCAAAGAGTAAATTCTTGCTCTGGAAGGGAAAAAAGGTAGCCATCAAATTCATTAAACTTAAATTATTTTTTTTTTTAACAGTATTAATGTTTAAATATCAGCATGTGAACATTTTAGAAGCAAGTTTAGACAGGTTTGTAAAGTTAAGGGAAAGATAAACCACAAACAGACATTTGGATACTGCTGCTAATATTTTGCAGTTCTTCAGGAACGGTCAGTATCAGTAACAACTAAAAACTCAGTAGTATTCCTCTAAGTTGTACTGTATGCCTGCCTGTGTTCAGGGCACAAGCGCTTCAAGTACATGCTGGTATCATGATATAGATAGGATGTTCCACATGTAAAACACATCTACTTATTAAAAAAAAAAAAGAGATAGAGAGAGAGAGAGAGAGAGAGAGCGCGAGTGAGAAAGAGTCCTGTCTCTGGTACATCTTGACATTTGAGGTGACACGAGTACAGGAGCAAAAATGTTTCCTTTTACAAGCAATTTTCTAATTCCTTTTAAAAACTACAGTCAGTGTCATTCCTACTGTTTTGTTGTCTTTGCTTATTTCATTCCAGATATCAACACTTTCCAGTGCAGAGTTCTGCTGAAATCAGTTCAGTGCCAACCCTTTCTTTGTTTAAGTAGTGCCCTCAATAAAGTTTCTAAAAACCATTTGGTCTATAACATTTTTAATAGAGTGAACCTTTTAAAAACTGCCAAAAACATCTTGGCAGAAAGGAAAGTTATGATGATGAGGGGAAAAAAAAAACCCCTCTGACCATAGTTTATATAAGTGCATCCACATATTGTTATATTTCATACAAGTAGTGAATTCTAATAAAGTCTGGAATAACACACACATGCTCAACACATTTTGTTTCAATTGTGTATTATGAAGAAAAACAAAACCAAACTCTAACCTGAAAATGGAAGGAGAGAAGAATTACATGTATAAAAGCAGAACACTGTATAAACAAGGCCATTAATTCTGCTATAAACAACTGACCTAACGCTGGTCATATAAATAGAAAGTGTAATTCTAGTGAGAGACAAATTCACCAAACATTTCTACCCTCTCTGCAGCCTTGATATGAGAAAAAACAAACATTTTCAAGTGTTACAATGTAATCTGCCAAAATTGTCTGTTTTGTACTTCTCATGTACATTAAACCCCAAATTCATAAGGCCTATTTCTTGCCTAACCTCAGTTATTTTATCTCAGCTGTGCCAAAAGGGAACAGAGATGAAGTTGGCCAAGGGAGACATTCTTGGCTAGTCACTTATGCAAACTCACGTAGGGAAACTTAACATCAAAAACAAAAAAAAAAACCCACAGATGTGTAAATTATTCTCTGCAGGAAACAAAGCATGCTGAAGTTTCTCTCTTCATAAACTTTTTGACCTTATACTTTTCATTAAAAGGAAAAAATATTGTTTCTGAAACAAAAAGAATGTCATGACTACTGCAGCTAACATTCCTATCACTCGCGAAAATTCCTTCCAATTGAACTGTTCCTGCTCAGGAAAATCATATTTTGCTTAGTCTGTCTGCAAATGTTTCAAGACCACAACTACTACTTTTAAGTATTATGTGCAGAGCGAAGCAAATGAGATTGTGGACCATGAGCTATGTGTGCGCTTGTGTGGTGAGAGCGATTGTGAAGATATGTGCCACCACGTAAAGGCCTGATAAAGTCAGCTGCTTGATTTTCTTGGAAGAGCTGACTGTTCTCGTCCTCCACCTTAGAAACATGGCAAGGAGTTTCTGAAGATAAAGATAAACCTCATCTGGAGGCATGCTGCACTTTCAAAGAGGAAATGTTGATTCAGAAGAAACATAAAGGGGGAGTCGCATCAAACCTTAGGCCCCCCAGGACTGCGGGCATCACTGCGGCATAGTGGGCCACTGTCCCCTTGCTCCTGGAGCTTCCTTCGCACCCTGCCCAGGCACCTGGATTAGGTACTATGGGTTGGGATTTGGGCTGAAGAATGCCAAAGTTAAGACGCTTGTAACTGACTACCGCCAGAGAGATTTACCTGTAGATCTTTCAGAGGTCACTGAAATTAGTTTACGTCAACAATAATTAGCAGCTCTGTAATCTGGACCTGCACAATTATTGAGCAAAACTGATAAGGAAAACTGCATTAGCAAGACCACACACCTTGAGGTTGGGCTTTTTCTTGTCCCTAAATCAGTCAATTTACAGTCTATCGCTAATCCCAAGTATGACAATTTCTATTACGCCACGCATATTACACTGAACTAAATAATCTGCATTTACTGCCTGAAATTGAAAAGGGGTATCAGACCTACCATATCCCTTCCTAGTAATCTTCACTACCATCCATATATTTATAAATCTGAGTTGGTAAAGAGAGAGGGATGCACTTAAGATTGCTCACAATAATTGAAACTAGAAAAAAAATGAAATCTATGAGTGACTGCTTTCAGGCTTTCATTAAAACTGGGAAGCAAGAAGTGGCAACTTCTTTAACACGGAGTTCAATTTTGTGGTGTATTTTTATCCCTCCTTTCCATTTATCTTTCTTTGTACTGGCTTGGGTCCTTCCAATGTAGCTGATACCCAAAACCAGCATTATTTCTGCCCTGAGAATGAAATGTTATTCACTGCTTCAGTAAAAAGAAGTATTCTTGAAAAACCATCACCTTTTAATTTTCTATTTGTACTGAGTCATATCAGAAAACCTTGCTGAACTTCCCTCCTCTTTTTAAACCCGCTCCAATGTGGGAACAGTTAACGCTTTGGGTTTCAATACACCTAAAAAAACATTTATATGAAAAAAGGTAAATTGTCTTCATGAAAGTCTTTCTGGATGCCAAAAAGACTTCTTCAGATGCACCAGTTAAGAGTCGAGTTGCGAGATGCAGAAAAGGCATCTGCTGGATATAAAATACTTTCCTCCTGCAAAGAAAGCCTGAACTGAGAAAATAAAGCATTTTGTGGCCAGGTATCTCAGAAACTGTTGTTGCATACTCAGGTAGAAACCTCCAAAAGTCCTCTGTTGAACCACTCCCATTGCCCCATTGCACATTTTCCACATATGAGAGGAAAAAAAGATTCTCCACTATGGTGGAAGGGAGGAGCTGTGCTGCTTGGCCTATAAACAGAGCCTGCCCTGAGACTCCCAGAGGTGAGTACGTTGATATATGGAGTGGTCTATCAAAGGCAGGAGAAGGAAGAGGAAGAATTTTTCTACCTCAGTACGTGTTTAGCATGATGTATATATTCAAACTTTCAAATGCATTAGCAATTATTTCTATATAGTATTTAGCATCTACATAGAATCATAGACTTTACTGTGAGAACTTCTAGAATTACTTTATCCTTACAAAATGTGTCTGCGCTGCAATTATGGAGTGCTTCCTTTTACCCGGGGTAACGCACAGGTCCCATAGCTTTGCAAGCAAGACATTAAGTCACTTTCTATTCAAAATCAGCAAACGAAATAGCTGTTTCTTTCCCATTATTCACAAACAAGCAGATCTTTCATTAACCTGCTAACGTAATTTGGGTAAGGAATTCATATTGGCTCTTTGACAGGACGTGTCCGCGGGACTGTGACTGTGACCGCCTCAATCCCTCTGCGGCACCAGGAGACCGGGAGAAGCTCCCCCGAGAGCTGAGGGCAGCTGCCGGCTCGCGTAGGCCCACGAGACGCTCCAGCTTGGGGGGCTTCGGACTGCAGTGACAGCCTAGTGCCTTCCACAGCACCTGCGATTTTGTGGAAATGTGTACAGTAATTGCAATAGTTACATCCCTTATGGGTATCTGGTCCTGGGTATCTCTGCTGGTGACTGCGAAAGCAGGAGCCAACTACTGGCACAGGGGCTTTTTGGGGGGGAAGTTACCACTCACAGCTACTCACCATGCAGCTCACAGTCTGCTGTGTTCATCTTTTATGACCTATCTAATCCAGATGCCAGCAAGTGACCTAAAACTGAAAGATCTCATCTGCTTTATCTCTTTATTGCTCCTTTATAAAATCTCAGTTAGCTAATTTTTAGAGTGCTTTTCTGTTCTTATTTTTCCAGAGGAGGAAGAATAACAAAAACAGCTATAAAAACAGATATCACTATATTTCCTAATCTTTTTAATGTGTAGTAATATACAACAAGGATGCAATTGGGGCAATACTCCTGAATCTCGGCAGAACATTTGATCATGTACGTTACCAGCTGTTTCATCTCTAATTAAAAAGATCTGGACTTGGCTATGCTGCAGCTAGATATGATTAGTGTTTGGGACCTAGCAGTCTATTTTAATCCGTGTGAGTGGGTAGTTTTTTCCCCTGAATTAGTAGTGATGGATGGAGAAATGTAAAAAGGCCAGTATTCACTAAAGATTACCTACCATTTGTTAAGTATATATGTTGTAGATGACAATATAGTATGTACCCCGATTCTGAAATACTGCAATAGGCTAAGGATTTGCAGAAGTGTTTTTATAGTCTTCAACACGGCATTATGAAAATAAATTACTTATGAATAATAAGAAAACTAACAGCATTATCTGGCATAAATAATAAAGTTCACCATCTGGTGTTTTTAAAATGAAAACCTTTGATGGTAATTACTTAGAATGCAACAACAGTTTCCAAAATTCGGATTTTGGCATGATTCTCTCTAGAAATTTAGCACTCACATAAGTAATTAAGGCTATAAATCTTATACTGGTTTGATTATAAATGATGAATCATTGTCTCATGATTACAGCAGGAGAAGAGGCTGCCAAACATGTCCATTTATCGATATATGCTTATGGAAGACTGGGTTAGCATAATCTTAAGTAAAGTGTTATAACAATGTATAATGAGATTTCATGATTTGTTCTAGAAGCATAAATTATGACCATTGTTATTGTTTTCCTGGCGCCTGAAGATGGATTTAGGATTGGACATTTAACTGATGTAATCTAAGATTAAGCCGCAGAGCTCTCTTTGGAGCCTCTAGCCTGCAGAAATAGTCTTCCTGGAGTTATTTAAGTTCTTGTATGCATAGAGCAAGGTTTTTGCCCTTAGCATAGCTGTCTGTATTTATTATATGCAATGTATAAAATGGGTTTTTTTATAACAACATGGTAATATTGTTCCAACACAACATATTGGTGTTCTGCTGTCATGCAAGCAAGAGGGAACGGAAGGGGAAGAGACGAGGCTGGATCACTCCAGCGAGCAATGCCTGGGGGGCTCTGCTCCTGCTCGAGGGCAAGCTGTCCACCACTCACGCTTCCCGCCGACTCCCATCTTGTTCGTACCAGGCTCCAAAATAGCCTCACTGAGCTCTGCCTGGCAACGGTTCTTCTGAAAGGTAGTGCACAGCCTGGACAGAGGAGGCAGGATCAAGATCCCCCAAATCCTTAGGCCACAGGGAATCCCTGATTGTTAATTTTCTAGGCCTAGATTTTTAAAGCTGTTTAGACATTGCTGCACTCTATAACATCTAAGCCCTCATTTGAATAACCTTTCAAATTAGGGCCCTGTTATAATCTGAACTCTTCTGCTAAAATCCGCACTAATTTTGATTACATGTTCACTGTAGTTTGACTTGCGCTTTGTTGCATTTATCAAGCACATATATAGTTGTCATGTTTTCAGACAGGCAATAAGACAAGGATTTCTGTTTACTTCTGATGGGCTTTTCATCAACCATTTTCCATTTTTCTTAGCTGCTTTTTCTATATTTTTAAGAGTAAGTTCATCTCTTTAAGCAATTTCCCTTAGCGTGATAAGTTTCCAGCAATGAATGTAGTCCTCTCCTTGTGGCTTCTATCCCATGCAGCAGACAATACCCGACACGACATGCAGCAAGATAAGGAAGAATCATGTACTCACCCACTTGCCCATGTTGGGATAGTCATGCTCTGGATCAAAAAGGTGTTGGTGCAGTTGGTATTCTCTGCTGAACTCTGCTGTGTCTGGGGTGTTTTCTAGACACCCATCGTCAACTATAAAAGCATGTTAGAAAGCACTGAGTAATTAGTAACTTTAAAAACTCATTAGGAACGTGCTCATATTTAGGGTCAAAATTCTTAAATGCAGTTATGCAATAAAAACATTTAAAGAACTGGATGACTGGAAAATATAAGCTTTTTTTTTTCTTTTGAAAGGAGTTTGTGAGGATACATTTAGAAGGTTTTTTTTTTTTTAATACAATTAAAAGAGAGTTCAGAACTAAACCCTATTATTTTCCAAGTCCCCACACCCCATTTTGTTAAAATCAGTGATTGAGACTAATTTCAGGTAGAACTGCATGTTATTCTGATTCAGGGAGATCCTATTGTTATTTTTGAATGCCCACAGGAAGTGATAGAAATTGTTTAAGCAATACTTTTGAAGCTCATGGTAGAATGACTCTGTGAGCAAAGACAGAATTTCCTTTACCAAGTAGCTATTCATGGAACTCCATTTCTGGTTTGCTGCTTGGTTCAAAACGGCTGAAAATCATTTACAATTAGAGGTTCCCTTAAAAAGGTAATGTGGCTGAACTTTTATGCAAAAGACACTTCTGAAGATTGGCAACTGATCCGGGATATCCAGGAACATCCTTTAAATCATCATGGATGGCTCCACAGATGGTGCCATACCAGACAGAATATCCTTTTTAAAATTTGCTTATGGACTTCTTACCAAAATGGAGTGGTCTTTGCTTTAAACAAAGATTCAGAAACACTAGCCCAGAGTGGCTCTTTGGATGGAATCTGCCCCTGGAGTTCCCTCGTCTTCACCAACGTTGCGCGCTTGCAGCCTCAGGTCCTTCTCAGGCATGCCCAAGGGGATCCTACCACCCGGGACCTGAAGCTGGGCATCCAAGCAGTGAGGTCTGCTAGAAGACAGACTCTAGAAGATAACACCTGCGAACTTTCCTTCCTGTCCTTGTGTGAACATCATGGAAAAAGATTTGCAGATGGATTATTTTTTTCTGTAGATGTAAGAGGCAGTAAAGGCTTAAATTAAATATGAATTAAAGTCAATGCCCTGAGGAGGTTAAATCCAGTAGATCTTGCTTGCTTTCTTTTCTCTTCGGGCGAAAAAAAAAAGCCTGCCAACAGGAAACAGGGAAAAACTAACCATCCTGGCTAATTAACTCAGGAATCATTTAACTAGAAGAGTTTAACTAGAAGCACTAGAAGTTATTTCAGTCTCACTAGCAACGGGGTCATCCCAAGCCGAGAAGCAGGTGACAACACAGATGTGCTAGACCCTATCGCAGTGTCTATGCCTTTTGTTAGAAAACATGAAGAGTAGCTGGACATACATGTGCCCTCTGTGACTGCTAGTCAAAAAGTCTTCAAGCTCAAGAGCTTGAGGCATAGGTATTCCCGCTGTGGAATGTGCATATGCAGACAGTGACTGGAAAAATTGTTTTCCATTAAGCAAATCCACAGACCTGATTGAGGAAGGCCTCTGGTAATTTGTATGCATAATACAGTTTTAACAGTCACCACTTGAATTTCCATTTAAGGCTCTGAAAAACACTTTACTCTAATCCTGGTAGATATTATCTCCACTCACGGCGTACCTATGTCAGAGCAGCTTATCTGACTAGGCAGTGCTTTCTTAAGAATTCTCTGCATGTTCATATCTGTTTAGCTACCAACTTTTATTTCACCTAAAAAAGAAAAATTGAAGAGATTTTCAAAGTCAATTCTCTGGATGCCAGGTTTTTATTTTAGTTATCTTATCACTAACTGAAGTCTGATGGGCAAGCACACAAGACAGAAAATCCATGTATGTGCTTGTATGTAAGGAAATCTAAAAACATAATTTGTAACCTGTCAAACAATAGCTATATTAAACAAAAAGGAAACTTAGCTATTATTGTGAAAGAGATGCAATCATCATCACCAAATGGGCTGTAATAGAAAGCAGTAGTGAGGACTTTTTGAAATTTTTTGCATTTTTGAATGAAAAGTGCAAATACCGTTTGCAAAACTTTTCATGACAAATACTTATTTTCTGATCACTCCTAAGCTAGTTAGAACATTTTTTAATAAGAATACGGACACCTGCTTTGCATTATCCAAGTAACATAAATGAAGACTAAACAGAAAAGATTTTGAAAGGATCTCTTGGTTCACAAATGACAAATGAGAGAAAATGGAGTGCTTATTCCCAGTTCCAGCTCCCATGGCAGCCAATGGGTGTTTTACTACTGCTCTCAGTACTAGAAACCGTTCCTTGGCTCAAGTAACAGGAAAAAGATCGGTTCCCTTAGGGTATGTCTATATCATGCACATGTAGTGCTGCATTAAAGATCCCTGAGCGCTAGCCACACGCATGGCTTAGTATACGCATAGCTCCAAGCTAAGGGATGTATTGAGTGTCCCAGGCACAATACCACTTTGACCCTCGGAGGCTGTATGACCTCTCTTTCAGAGCACGCTTGCTTGCAACGAGTTAGGGGATGTCCACGTAGTTCTCCATTTCTTGGCATAGACATACCCTCAGTGAGCTATAAAGCCATGTGGATTGGAGCCAAGGTATCTTAAATATTGACTCATGGTCTGGGTTGGAGATCAGGGCAGACAGTTTCATTCCTCTGGCACAGTGAAAGTCTCTAAAATAAGGGTAAATCTCATTTGCACAGAATGATGACTTTTTTTCAGGGGCCAGCCTAAAAAAGAACTCCCTCTAGAATAAGACACGCTCATAAATCTCACCATCTTCTACTTGAAGGTTAAGATGATTTCTTTGACCTCACCTTCTGTAGCAGTCATACAGCAATATCAAAGTTGCACATAATGAAAAAATAATCTCATCTAAAATACCCGATTGCTTACAGTTCGGCTGCTAGGGTGGAGAATGAAAGAACACACCCATGACCGAACAAGCGTCACTCTCCTTAGTACAGCACTGAAAGACTCAGCGGTACGGTGAGTAGAGATGTATGAAGGCTCTAGCAGAATTACCTGTTTTTCCAATGGGGCAGGGATTTGGAGGATCAGGATATCCTTGATCTTCACTGAAATCCTTTGGTACGTTGTCGCCTGTCAGCTCAGCCACAATATTTGGGATATTGCCATAAGGACCCAAGTGCTGGAGACCCTCATGTGCACCACCTAGCAAAGGAGATTTATATACGTGGTCTTTTTAAAAGATTAAAGGTGTAAGTGCTTTAGTTTCTTCAAGTAAGATTTCGTGATTAGACTTAGATTTAAAAAATATGTCTAAATGTTTCAGAAAGGTTAGATTCCAAAAACCTCTTTCAGAGGCACAATCCTGTGGCCTAAATCAGACCACTTAGGTAATGACAACAAAATTATGAGATAAACTCAATCACTTATTATTAATCTCAGTGTTTTTTTCCCTTACCTATATAAGTTACAGGTAAGAAAAAGAAAAGAAAAAGAAACTTTCATGATTAGAGACAGTAATGGAACTTAAAGCATTTACAGCACAATCATCCTCAGTCACTGACGATGTTCCTATTCACTTCAGCAACAGAAGTATTAGCAAGTAATAATGAAGCAAGATATGGCAAGACAGCATCATTCCAGGAAAACAAAGCTAATCACATTGTAAAAAGAAATAATACTGTGCAGAGCCTAGAATTCATAATTTCATTTTAATATTATGTACAATATTTATTATAATAATGCATTTTTGATATTAATAATTTATTAATAATATTAATAAATTAATGTATGTGAAAGGATCCAAGAAATTATAGCACATGTGGTTGTTTACAGCTAGAAGAAATATTTTTAAGTCAAACCGTTTCTTAAATGCAACTCTGAGTTTCCTGCAGTAATGGTAAAAAACGATTAAGAGTCCATACGTTTCATGCAAAGCTTGTATATGCACGCCTACACTTTAGTCATTATGGTATAAAACATCACATTTAGTAACTTTTGAACCTTTACTTAATAGATCAGTTCTAGATTCAGGCTTTGATATTTGCCCTACAGCACTCTAAGGAGCTATGGTTTGTAGCACTGTGATAATGAAGCAGGGTTTTATAACCTAGCAGTGAAGGGCAAGTAAAGGTGTTTTCTGTTCTTGGGCAAACGCGCACAGGACTGGTGTGGCACAGCGAGCCGCAACTGGCTTAGCAAGAACAGAGGAATACAGAGATGCATAAAGGGCGAAATCCTCATTTAAGAACTTGAACAAACAGGACTGGTATCCTGCTTTACTATTTTTTAGCATTAGTCTTTTTAAGCATTATTTGAGATAGAGGCAGAGGAGTAACAGTGCAGCTCTCCTTCCTTCTTCCACGCGTCTCAGCTTGGGCTCCTTGCCTTTGCTGACTACAGGCTTCCAATAAGGTTTTGGGAACCAAGCACAGCCCATTTTCTTTATATTTCTTTCTACAAATATTTATGTGCTCCAGATCTTTTTTGCATGCATTACTGGCCAAATACATCTAAATGCTAAAGTCCAGCTGTTTAAGGAGTTTTCCAACGACTATTTTACAGTATTCTTTTGAATTTAAGATGAATAAAAACTTAGTTTCAAATAAGCTTTTTTTCCCCGCCATAAAATAAACACCACACACACTGCAGCAACAGCTAATATAGTTATAGAGTACCAAGAAGGTTGTGTGACAGCAGAATAATTTTTTTTAAAACCGTATATAATGAGGGATAACAAAATACATTCAACACAGAAATTCCACTAACAAGGAATGAGAGGAAAAAGAATTTGAATAATGGAAAAATGTGAGTTAAAGAGTGAATGCAGACACAACCATCTGGGTAAACAGCATGGTCATTGTAATATGTAGACCAAATAGTCTCCAAATTTTCATAGATCCAAAAGATCGGAATAACGCTTCTGAACATGAAAGCTGCTCCAGAAGAATCAGTCAAGTACTCCTGTCCAGACTTATAAATAAATAGTACTACCATAAGATGCATCTTTGATGTGGCTAGGCATCATGAGCTAACCTAGTCACTTTCAAAAATTGCTAACATAAGGTAGTCTTAACAAATTATGCACCCATTTCTATATTTAGGAATGGCAGTTGAGTCAAGTTGACTAGATTTTGCAAATAAACAACTGGAAGCTGACATTATAGCACCAGAGGCAAGTTAGCCTATCAGCACATATATTCCAATCTTTTTTACATGACAGACTAAAATCTAATGAAAATGCCAATTTTTCTTCCTCAAATACAAGTTTCTTATTCTGTAATGCAATGCTTGAGGAAAGTTTTACAGATATGTAACAAACATAAAAGTAATCTTATAAAAACTTTGCAGCTATGTGTTATGAGGTTTTCCCTTGCAGCTGACCACGAGACTTTGTACTGAAACTGGAATACAGTTATACACACTATGAACTTTATTAACGTTTACAGACCATAGTCAACACAGAGATGATGCTTGTAAGAACAGTACAGATTCACAGAACTGCTATAGTGATGAGATTAAAAAGAGCTGTCTTATGATACCCAATGTATAGCATAAAATATTTCTTTTGTACAGAGCTCCTTCATATGAAGATTGATTGCATATTTGTACTTAAAAGCATCAGGTTATGATTCTGCTGTAAACTACAGAACCACATAATCAATACGTGTTTGAATATCCTATATACAATGCCGTTCACTGCAGGACAATCTGTCAGATACAAGCATATCTACACGCGTACTTGGTGCAGACCTCTTGGCACCAAAGCTCCATCCATAAAGAAAACAGAGGTACTTAGCAGGCTCCAGTGTGCTATATATACATGTAAGTTTAAACTGACTGCCAAGAATTCACTTGACTGAGTACAAAACAATCTTTTTATATTAATATAAAGGATTGTTTCCTTTAGGTATAAATGTTCAGGATTGCTTAAGGGTTTTTTTCTTTCTTTCTGTAAGAACTAGAGACAATAGCACCTGCTCTGGTGCCATAATTTTGCACACTCGAGTGATTTAATAGCTTCAGCAAAGCTCATTCCTTATAAACTGTGATAAATAGTGCACTCCGTAAAGACTGCAACAGTAAAAAATGAAATGCTATGACTATAGCGACTAGGGGTATTATGTAGAGTATCCCACAAACTGCATTGGTTTTGGTACTGTCATGTTACTGATTCGAAGAAACAGATTAGGATTATATACACTACAGCTACTAAGTCCAAATATCAGGATACAAAAATAACGCTGTCATCTAAAATGACAGCATAAGATGGGTCTCTTGAACTTGGACCAAACCTCGAGGCACAAAACAGAGCAAGAGCAAAAGCAAACAGGACCAAATATTGGGGAACCTTCCCTAATTTCCTATCGCAGGGAAGCGTGAGAGATACCACTGTTAAGCCATTTGGCGGGTTAGAGCAGTCCTTTACTGAGAATGAGTAGGATAGATAAATTCATGTTTTTCCTGTCTCTGCTTACGCGTTGCGTGAACTGGCTTCTGTATGCCATATACAAGCAAAAAACTCAGCTCCCTTTCATGTGCAGGATGTTTGTGTGAGCACATGTTTATTTTACTTCCCTCTGCAGAATAAACTACAAGAACTATTGGTTTAGGTCTTTCAGACTGAAGTCTGTATTTCATAATTAAGCTTTGGACTTCATTTAAACTGCTGTATATATGTAGGCATCTTCTGGCCCTGATCTCAGTGCACATGACATGAATTGTGGCAGAGTGGAAAATAAAAATGAAATAACGCATCCTCCCCCCACCTTCCTAATTCTGGAAGGGTCTTTAATCATTTCACCAACTGTTACTATTAGCTCAGCTTGACATACTTGGAACTGACTAAAAATTTAAAGTGCACATGTTTTACTTCTTTCTTCTGTAAGAGCAACACTGTCTTTATAGGTGCAAGGACATCACCCTCTCTGCTCCAAACAAACACAAAGAGCTACTAGTTTCCTGCCAGTTTTGATTACTTCCCCCGATACAGCGCACCCATCCAGTGGGAGAGCTGTTAGTCCACTGAAGTTCCCCTTGCTGCTACCCACCTACTGCAGCATAAAGCACAACTGAAACAAATCTGCTCTCAGAAGCAATCCTCCACATCGGATACCAGCAGCCAACACCGCCTCCAGAAGAGTCGTTTTAACAAAGCCAGTGAGAAAGGATTTTCAAAAATGCAAAATGATTGTAGAACATTCAAAGACAAATCTGCCTTTCAGTCTAAGCAGAATGGTTGCCCACCCCATCGCGTAGATAGGGTTACCGCTTCTACAACTTCAAAACAGAGGTGATTTGGCCGGTCTTAGAAAGGCGAAACAAAACAAAACAGAATGTGAACGTTACGAGTAAACAAATCACAGATCTCAAATTGAAGCCTGTTAACTTTCAAACTCATGTTAGCTGCCCCAGTTTTTTTATTTTTGCTTTTAAACGTCATGGAGCAGATTCTTAAAGTGTTCGAGCCCTTCCTAGATGCAGAGAGGATCGGCCTCCCTGAGTAAGAGCTGTGCCTCTTACGATCTTGAGCTACGCTAAGTCCACGCAAATACTAGCTGCAAGGGAGGACTGGTATATCTTGTCTCACTTGTGTAACAATCCTGAGGGAGTCACTGCCAGCAAGAGATGAAGTGATCTAACATCCCCCTTTTTGCTATATTTCTCACATGATGCTAGGTTTAGGACATGACAAGTAAGCAAATGCTATGCTGGAGAAGAAATCTCCGCATGGGGAGACTCTTCTGGCAGCTATTTGTGGCTGCCTCGAATTCTGCTAGACATGCAAAGGGACCTTTGCTGCCTAAAAAACTCTATCAGAGCGTATCCAAGGCTGGTCTCCAAGATTGTGCATGGTATATTATCTTTCTGCGGTAAGTCAGTTCATGAAATGCAAACAGATAGTAATCAGAGACCCAAAACTATCTTCACTACCTTGCAAAATGTTTTGTTAATCTAAACTATTAGTCCTCACCACTGGGAAAAAATCTTCATAACATTTTACAGTGTGTCATCTCTAATATAGGGATAGTACTTTTCCTTTCCCTGTGACAGCTTTCCATGCTATCCTGAATTAAGCATTTCTGTCACTGGTCACCCTGCATTATCTACCTTTCCTGTGTCATCATCACATTCAAAAGTGATGCCTCATCCTTAATCAAAGGCAAGTTTGCCAGCATGCTTTCTGGGGTTCTTGTATCTTTACATGGTACCATGTCCACTATATTCCCTTTTCCTTTCATTTATTAGCTGCAAGACTCCCCATCATGCAATTTGATTAATTCAAATTGCCCAAAAAGTCTTGACTGCAAAAATGCAAATAACACATTTTCATTAACCTTTCTAGCTTCACTATAAGCCTTGCAATCTCAGTGCCATTCTTCCCCCTTGCATCTTCAGCTAGCTTCATCCTAGAGAGTCTTACTCTTCTCTGATGCTAAGATTGATTCAGGTCAGGAAATGAGAGGCATCCACAAAATTATATGTTCTCATTTTTTTTCTGTTCCACAGAAGCTGCTAAATATGCAAACAGAGAAGGGAGGTTCCATTTGCTGGAGAAAGAGCATAGAGGAACCAAGAATGGAAAAATGCAAACATAGCCAACTTCCTTACCTATTCCATAGCAGGCCTGAGGAAATCCAGGAAAACTACAACTATACATAGATAAATATCCCCGATTCCAGAGTCAGCTTCTGTCTCTTAGTGGCATAAAGTTTATTAAAACTATGAAGATTAATTTTCCTTTTCTTTGCAGAGGGAAAAATTCCTTTTAGTGTGTTTCTTACAGTTCTAAGCACACACATCATATAATTACTGATTTTGTTTTGAGTGAATGATTCAATTTGTATCCCATATTTTAATTGCAAACAGTACAAATACTTAAGATATGAAATGCTTTTATTGTGAAATGGTTAGGACCAAAGCAACACCAATGCCTCGCTCACAAAGTATTTATAACAGTAACTTATAGGCCATTATTATTCATTATTCAAATTACACACACAATAAAAAAAAACAGCAGCACACTTGCTGACAGAGCACAAAAGCAATCTCTTATGTCTGCCTTGGCTGAACAGTGCTATAATGGAGTCTAATAATTTGCCTTTCAGTCTAAGTAGAAAGCTTTGCCACCTCGCTCACAGGTAACATTACCCCTTTTAGGAACAAAGCAGAAGTTACAGGATGCAGCAGTAGCTATCTTTTGTCACACTGACTTCCAGCTACTAGGCATCAGCAGAAACAAGGAAAAGCACGTCCAGCAAACAACATGCACCTGTACCTGACTGATCATTATCTTGCTAAGGGCCATGTGTGCAGTATGTGGCTTTGTGAAGCAGGGCAACAAAAGGAAGCCAGTGACTTACTTTATCCCGGGAGGGATGGGTCACTATTTCAATCCTATAAATGCAAATGTGCCAACTAAAAACTGGAGCCCTTTATTCACTGGCATTGGCCAGTTCAAACGATCCATCAATGCCAACAAACTCATAGGAAACTCCTTTCATGCCTGTAACGTGAAGCATGGAGGCACCAGAATTGCCTAAAAGAGCTCTATATTTTCTATGTACTGTTTTGCTGTACTTCCTGAAGTTTATCACTTCAATTCTATTTTTCACGCACATTGCTCAAAGCCCCCAGCTGGTTCTTCAATACATTTAATAGCTTTGCACACCTGTCGACAAGTGCCACTAGCATAGATTTTCTGATTCCCAGAAATAATTACATCCTGACCAATTGCAGTGTGAGGTGACAAGGGTCCCAAGTCTGCTTTGGTGAACTGGAATAACCTCACAACTCTAGAAACCGCAGCTTTTCTATCCAAAACTTCTGCTGACACGGCCTGAATCAAGATGAGGGTTCCCTTGCGCTTGAAAGAAAGCGTAGGCACGAGAGAGTGATAAGATGAAGAGCCCTGTAGTATAAGATGAGGCCAAATGCTGTCCTTTGGCACTGCAGTGCGGTGCTAACCTGACATACTGAAGAGTCCCAAGGGGGAGAAACTAGCCTCTCCCTCCCCTCTGCTCAGTGGTGGAGCACACTCTTCTCATTCATTCCCGAAGCAGCTGTGAGGGCACTGCCGAAAGCACTCACCGCGGGAAGCACAAAGAGAATAGGATCTCTCGCATGCTCCAGAGGTTTCCAGAGCTATCTTCTGCACACTACACCACAACCAAGAAAAGCAAAAATCGCTTCTTTGTCTCGACTTTTAAAATATCCTTTCACAGAATCAGATAAATTAAAAAGTCTTTCCTACTGCAAGTTGATTTAAAATTCAGATGGGAGCAGAGGAAATGAACATGATTTAGAGAACAATTACAGAAAGGTATAAATCCTGTTAAATATGCCCAACGACTCATTTTATTCATACGACAAATACGCAAGGAAAAATTCTTAGAAGACAAGAGCTCCTCATAATCTGACCAGCCTTCACTGGCAGATTTTGAAATGCTTATGGAACTCATTTCATTGTTAAATAAAATTTTATAACTTCTTATTAAATTTCTATATATAATCTGCTGACACTAGAAAACAGAAGTACTATGAAACAATATAGCAGCTATCATATTCCATCTCCTCAGGTTTCTTACCTCTCTTCTCTGTTTATTTCCCTCTGCCATCATGTAGAGAAAAATAATTTGGGATTTAAATGTGTATCTAGCCCATTCTAATTAATTACTTTTGGACAAATGAGAATCTACTTAATTCTAACTTTTACAGACCTGCCACCTTTCTTCCCTGAAAGAGTCCATTCTCACTCCCCTTCCTCCTTTGGGAGTATCTCTTAAAGATGACTTAACGAATGACAGCATCTATACCATGTAACAGCTGCTCACCAAGTTACTGGGAAGGTTTAGAGCTGGAGTCACTTTATCTTCCTGGTTCCCAGGACTGTGGACAATTATGCTAACCACTGCGCTAGTAAAGAAGGGATGGACAGTGACGCCTGCCCTCCCTTCCGTAGCTGCGAGAGAGGACTGCTACACACATCTAATTTCAAGAAAAGGTTCGAACTCCCAAATTAAGATAGGTTCCTTAGTCAGAGCCACAGGAAAATATATATAGGAAGATATAGGGAGAAACAGGGATTAATACACTTTCGTTGCATTCCCCTTTGGCTAACTTCAGAGCTTCTCTGATCAGCACGCTAGTTTTGAGGATTTGCCCTACCTCTCCTCAGAGATACTGAGCAGACACACCTAGCACCTGTGCACCCAGCACAGGGCTGGGTGTTCAGGGCCATGGCAATTCCCTAAACTCAGCAGTGGCAGAGTCCACAGTGGTAACATCCATTGCCTTTGCGCCGACCTAGCTAGCCCTTGCTCCTTAAGAACGCTGTCAAACACTTTCAGATAACGCGATGCCACCTGCACATAGCAGCGCAAACAACTTCTGTGTTCCTGTTGTTCAGTGCTTGCCATGTCCTACAAGCTCATACAGAAGCAAGGATATTACCGGCTAAATTTTCAAACACTGCCTTTAACAAAATAAAGGCCAAGCAAAGTCAGACAACCTCATTATTCTCTTGTATGCAAAGTTACAGATATAATCTATTTCACAGGTGATTTTTTCACAGAGCTGTGCTGTATCACCTATTCAGCTGAATAAAATTCACTATAAACCACCACTGTCATTTGCTTCCTAACGTTGAAATTCAGGAATCAGCATTCTAAATGGCCTCTCTTACAACATCCATCACCACCTGATACTCAAATTCTGGTTACCTTAGACATTACAATTTGGAAAAAAAACAACAAAAAAACCCCTAAGAAAATAGCAGGCATTTTTACTGAGGCTTATAAAATTCCAGCTGTCTACCACATTAACGTATTAAAAAATGTAGTCCTACCCTTTTTATTTCATGTTTCAGATCTGTGATTTCCATATTGAATTTTGAAATAATATTTGCTGGGCTTTTACAGCAATTTGCAAAAAAACTGTACAGTAGAGTATATAGCGGAGGCTAGCAGAGTGATGTCAGGGGTTGATTTTGTTTGTTAAATGTCAGGCCTCTAGCACACTGTTTGATTAAAGTCATGTGTGCTTCAGCAAAAGCAGTCCCACTGTGAATGTAACATTATGTTTTAACTGCAGCAGGACTTTCTCTATAGAACAGATAGAATAATCCAAATCCCCGACGACTGTGTGGTCTCTTTGCACTAAATTGACACTACAAAGTGGCCCTGAAGCAGCATAATTGGCTGTGGGAGGTCTGCTCCAACACAGTGGCACCCTGCCAGCCTGCTGACTCCTACGCTACTGCCCCCAGACGCTGGCACAGAGGATGTAAAGGAGAGCAAAGAGGACGCAGCCATAACAGCATCATGTTTGCCAGTATTATATTCCCAAGTCACTGTCAATGGATATAACTTCTAGTCATCCAAGGAAGACCAAATATCTTCGGGCGCAAGGATAGCACACGCTAGCCCAGAACCAAAGGAGCACGGAGGTCACTTCTGCATTAGTATCACAGATGCATTCACAAGCAAAAGCTTTGGCAGCTTCCTAGTAAGGAGATTATACTGCCCTTGCAGGAAAAGAGTAACAGTCTTGTGGGCGCATTACTGGACAGACAGCAAGGCAATCCACCATTGTCTATCTCAGTTTTCTCATTGGGAAAATGTAAACAGAAGAGTTATTAAATGGACATTATTAACACACATGAGTAATCTGCATATATTTTGCAAAAAGTAGATTTCATGCAAAATGCTATTTGTACAGAGTCTGCGCTCATAACTAACAAACCACTATTTGTCCGTAAAAAATATTAACATAATTTTCCAGACTCTCGAGTTTGATCATCTCAATCAGGCAAAGCATAACTACCTTCTTCTAAAACACAAACATGTTATCTATTTCCCTCCAAAAAAACCCAGAACAAAACCTAGCCCTTTTTTCGCTAGCAGCACGCAGTCTCTGCAGGAGGGTCAAAAGCCTTGCTTATTCCTGATGAGGCATCATTTTTTTCTTATTTCTACAAATGATCAGGTCAGGATTTAAGAGATATTATTTAGTGTTTTCATTTAGGTTGATAGCATTATGCCTCTTCTCAAATTGAAAACTTTAAACACTCTGGGCTGCCATGCTTTGTCAGTCATGACTCCATTGGAATTTGTCATGTTTTTAAATTATTTAGAACATTAAAAACTAACTAACCAAAGCAAACTGAAGCAAAAAAAAAAAAAAAAAACGGAGAGGCTTTTTGTTTTACATTGAGTTGTACAGGAGGCAAAATGCTTTCCCAATGAAAATGTAAGGATGTTTTCAAAATTAAAATGAGATTTCATTTTCACGATTATGAAGTAACGGCTTTACACCGCCCGAACTGAGCTGCTGGTGCCCCCATGCGTCTAAGTGAGATTTTACTATTCTCCTACACAGAAAAAAAGAGAAGAGCAAACAATTAGTACAAATTTAACCTCTTTAATACAGAGTATGTGTGTCCAAAAAAACATCTAGCCTCTTACTTAAACTCCCTGTCGGGTCAAAAAAACAACTTCTATATTTTTGAAATGCTGAAGGCATTTGTCCATCTAGCATCTATGTTACTTTTTTCATAAAGGAGAATATACTGTTTTATTGTCTTTTGTTCTCTATTTATGTAGATGCAACCCTGTTATTCTCAATGGGAAACCTGAGTACAGCACAGTGGTACTTGTGCAGTATTTTAGTAAAAAATCAAAACAAGAAATACAAAAACTCAGCTACCAATAGAAAATTCATATTTTGCTTTTTAAATATTTTAAATTTTTTCTTTTTTTTTTACACAACACTAAGTCACTCCACTGTATATTGCTAAAAAAGATAAAGTAACAGAGAGAATACTAAGATTACAAAGATAAAAGCACTTAATGTGTGCTTATTGTTTCATTTTGAAGAACTGGAGCGCATGCAGAAAGCAAATCTGCTCAGCGGTCAGCGCAAAAACTGCTCTTCCTAGGGAGATGTCACCTTGGAGGTTACTAACAGCTTCATTCATTTGCTCGGCTGGGAGCTGTCTGGCGTGTCCTGCGCACGCACCACCTGCTGGCTGAGGCATACAAGTGCACTGAATCACATGGGCACGTCGCGTTTCGCGACATATTTATCGGGCGAACCTGCCTGTTCCCGCTCTGCTCACAGATCTCCAGCAGAAGGGGGGTTCCCGCTGCCTTCCAGCGGGGGTCTCGGCGAGGGCCCCGAGCGGAGAAGCCGGCCTCCCGAGGCGGCGCAGCCCGCCGGCGCACTGACAGAAGCTCGCGCTCCCTCGCTCGCTCCTTCTCCTCCTGACCTTACGTCTCTCCTCTGATTATAGACGGTCTGCACCTCACAGTAATTTCTTAGTAGATCAAGCCATCGTTCACTTTCTAGACTCCATTCCCATTTTAGCAGACTGACCTGAAATAACAGGTCATTTGACAAATGCAAAGGGAAAAAGATGAGAGTAGAAACACACAAAGATTTTAACAGAAGAGACAATGACTTCGCCTTTTGATTAGTAAGTTACATATTGTTTTCTGCGCATCAAGAACAAAGCTATCTGGTCACTCAGGAAAGAGAGCACATGCTGAATAAACATGTATCCAAAAAAAGACCTTATGCAGTTCATTGCAATGCATTCAGTCTCTGTTTGTTAGTGATTTTAAGCCAAAATGTGATGATTATCGCTAGAAAAAATGAAGGTAGCAGAGATGGAAAATGGGCATAATTAGGAAATCTGCTTATGAACTAACAGCAATACTATTTGTGTTATGCATAAAATTAATATTTTATTCAGCTGGGAAAAGTTTGTTATAATAATCACTCAAAAATTTGCAAACATTTCATTACAATAAGGCAGCTAGTATAAACATGACGATATTATGTCAGCTTAAAAATTTGTTTCCAAAAACCAGAGCTACAGAACTTATTTTTTTCCTGACAGCACCTCATTTGAAAATGTGCATATACTGGATGAAATCTTGACCTTTTCAAAATTCAGTGGCAGCACTGGAATCCTGGCTCTGTTGAAGCTGACGGCACCCACAGTATCAACACTGCTCCAGGTCCATAATAGATCTGTTTGGGCAATTTCTGACAAAAATATCTGTTAAGAAAAACATTCTGTTCAAAACAAATTTTCTGTAGAAAAATGCTAAATTTATTAAGCTGTGACTGGTAAAGTTTTTTTTCTGAGATACAACATCTGGTCAAAATGGGAGACAGATGAACTCCAGAACAGTCAATGATTTGGTGATGAGGACATGGCATGGGCACATGAACCAGGTTTTAAGTGTCCATGCTGGTTGCTGCAAACTACACTCTGGAAAATGGATGCAAGTCAACGCTACTGATTGCTCAAAACGTCTTATAAATCTGAGATTTTCATACCCAGCTCTACTCTCCACTACTTTCAGGCAAAAAGTCCCAGTGAAGACAGCCTCATGGAAGTAGTTAGTGACTACCACTTTGCTGTGAGATGATTTCTAGTAAGGAAAACCTATTTCGCCTTGACTTGTTCCAGTCCCTGCCCAGCTGCTCAAACTGAACGGAAAACTTCTGCTTACCACTTTTAAAATTGGTAACACTTCTCTTATTGTTACACTTCCTCCTTTTCATTATTTTGTAGATTTTAAAGTATCTGCATACACAATTATTAGCTAGCGATAATTATGCAGCTGTGCTGGGAGTAGCGCATACATGAATCCTTAAGAACCTAAAAGGCTGCACTGACATATTCTAAAAACACAGGCAGTTATTTTTAATACAGCTCACCCATAAATCACTTATTCTTCACATATATCCCACTGGAAATATTAATTGCAATTAATTACAAGCCCTCTTTCTGCCAATCCATAGAAAATACTACTGTCAGCCTACACCCGTGCTATGACACGGGCTTCTTTGCTTAAACATTACAACCCGTGATACTGTGTCTTGTGCTGCTCAGTCACCTCCTTGTACATCGGCCAAGAAGTAGCTGATACGCAATCCAGTTGTAAGAGTTTGGCACAGGTTCTGTTTTGGACAACAGAGATTGGAACTTCTTTCTCTGAGAAAATTCTGTTTCTAAATCATGTGGCAGTTTCACAGAACATAAGAAGAGCCAAAGCCCCAAACCAAACTAAAACCCAGTTCAGAAAGGTCACAATATTCTGACAATAGCGAGCACCACACTTCATGTGCCTATAATATGGCAATGCCTCGCGGGAGCCTTGTTCAAATGCCTCCTGCCCTCGTTCCTTCCCAGAGGGCAGGGTCCCTGCTAGACTCCACTTCCTATTTCATTTTGTTTAGAAAACAATCAGCCGACTGGAGCTGCTCAGAGGTCGAGAATGTCAATCTCCCGGCAAAAAACGACTAGTGGACAGACTGAAGGGGAAACAGTCAAAACTGTAACTTTTCAAGCAGATACCGGTATGTATAAGTATAATGTATAGAAACCTTTCACAAAAGCAGACTATTTTGAATAAATGCTTTGCTGTGCCTCTTTATCAGTTCTGTTTCCAAAGTACTGGCACCTACTACAAACAAAACCCATTGTACATTTTTTCCTCAAATTAAGCAAACATAAATATAAATAGACAGTAACCTGAAGCACTGCTGTTGGTATATAATATATTGGCATATATTAATCAGTTACTGGTATATTACATTCTGAAGTCTTTTACAATGTAAACAGTTAAAATTGCTGGTGGAAAAGGCAATGCTAACTTTCTTGAATCAGCTATACTGTAACTCATCATCTATGTTTAAAAAAAATTCACAGAGCAAAACTTACTGAATTATATGTATTTTTTTTTTTAAAGTAGGATCAGAAAGTATTATATATACTGTCATGAGATCAAATCATGTTTGTGGCTGGAACTAACACTTTCAAAACATTCAGAATTTTTTTTTAAGGCTCAACTTTCTAACCTGATGTTTTAACAGATATCTGCATATAGACATACATGCATGTCACCACTGAAACCAAAGAAAGAGCAAATGATCTTTATCTGAAAAGCCTAGAAGACTTTACAAGAAGAAATGTTTGACATGAAGATCTGATTTGCTTGTCTATTTTAACACTGATTGAAACTGTTCATCTCAGAAGGTCTTGCTTTTGTAGAAATTTCTCAATAAGCTGTTAAATATCTGTGGTAGACTTTCAAAAAAAAATACCCATCCATATCTGATCAAAAGATGAAAGTTAAATATAATTTATAAACTGGATTTATTATCTTTCAGTTTTACTGTTATACATACAGAAGGTATATATATGACCATCTTTATTTAAGAAAAAAAAAAGAAAAATGAAAAAAAGGATGACTGGAAAATTAGTATTATTCTAGGCTCACAAGCACCAGGAGAGTTTCAAGATTTAAGAGAATAAATTCTTAATATGTCTTTGCTATCACTATAATTAAAAAGTAATGGCAAGCAGCTGAGATAAAATATTTCTTTGTTAGAGGTCCAGATTTCCTCATCTTTTCATTAAAGGGTATATGCAATTTTTCTGCTTTTCAAAAAAGAATAGAAACACTCAGGGATCAGACACCTGTTATTCTTTATACTTGTAAGGTTAAAACAACAACAACAAAAAAAAACACCTTGGAGAAAAGAAGGAGAGTAAAATTACTCACTTCTACCAGTCTGTGCCAATTTCACTACATGTACACACTCATAAAGAAGCAAGAAAAGGTACAGACCAAATTTTTCTCTTTAAGCCTAATCACTGTCATTTAAAGTTGCAGAAGAACAATGTGCCCATGAAAATTTCTTTACAAAGTACATAAACTTGGGTCCACAGTTCTCTCATAGAAATACATATACAGTTTTATTCCTGTCCTTAGCTGCCATTAAGGCAATTTTTTCTCTTTGGCTAGGACACTCTATCTCTGAATGTGGACAAAGTGAATGTGGATAAGGGCTCACCATGGACTTTAAACATGGTACACTATGTGAAATTGGTCTAATAGTGAGAAAGAAAAGGGTTGGAATTTTCTGTTGTTTTGGATGTTTGCATATTAACTATAATATTCAGGATTACATACATTCAATCATTTACTAAAAATCTCAAAATAAAAGCTACTACTTCACAATTCAAATAGCAATGCATCCTGCAACATTACCTCAATACCCTAATTTTCAAGCCAGATATTTCAGATAGCTTGCATAGTTATAAAAGACTGATTCCAAGGCAGTTTTACTCACACAATGCGTGAGATATGAAGTATCTGCCGTAGAAAGGGACAGAAGGCCAGCGCGTTCATCATAGTAAGACAGTTCTGAGGAGCTACCTCAGAATACATGGAGAACAGCAATACTGTTCCAGCTCACATTTGCTGCTGTAGCACCCACCAGCTTCACACCACTCGCAGTCCTGCACCTACATCACTGATCCTTTCCCACAGTGAGCTGCAGAGTCCTGGAGCACGCATGAAGAGCCCCCTGCATAATTCTCTTTCATCTTGCACGACAGTGCAAAACATTTGAGCTCTTCTGGTCCACAGATATTCCCAAAAATCCATGAGATTTTGGCTCTATAGCTCATGTTTGTTTTATACCAATAGACAAGTAGGTAAGTGGAAGGTCCTCTGCATACGGCAGCATACTATATATATACACAAAACTGGGGAAAGATTTTGTACTACAATGCCATTTTGAGCTACTGTAGACCAGACACTTCCAACACAATGTGACTTCTACTAAAAGCCAGTACTTCCAAACGTCACCTCTTTTTGTGCCACGATCATTATTTTAAGGAAGGTAAAGAATGGAGGATGATTTTAAAACAAAGGTCAGGCAACAACAGAGTGAAGAATCCCATAACCTTAAAAATAGGATATTTTGCATATATACCCACAACAATTATCTATCTGCAGGCTAAGAATTACCGAAGAAGTAATTACCGATAAATTTACTATAATTCAAAGTTTAAATTAACTACCTTCAATGCTCTGTGGCCCAACCAGGTTCATAGCCTGGTGTGCTGGATATTCTACTCGGGGTCTGGCAATGCCTAGTTGTTCCATAACTCCGTGGAGGAGCCTCTGAATATCTGCTTCAGAAACCCTATCGGGGGTCCTAGGGCTGTGACTAAAAGCTGAAGCCAATCCAAATACCAGCAGAAATACCATGTTACAAAGCAAGGTAGTTGCCATTCTGGTAGCCTCCTGTCACCTGTGAAGAAGAGAGGAAATTGGTTATAAATGATAATAGAAAAAACCCTGCAAGCATGCTGGAAATAACTCTTCTGATTTTACTGTGATTACACTCCACAGCTTCCAGTATCAGTTGAAAAGGTGTGGGGTGGAAGAAAACAGAATGGGGAGGTTCTTTCTTTCTAAAAGATAAGGGAGGAGGAGGTTACAGAAATCGCTCAGTTTTCCGATTAGCATTTGCTCATAACAATTATTAACCAACCCTTGCAAACAAAATGGGTCCACTGATTCACTTAACGAAACGTATGTCCCTCCTCCCCATCTGTTTATCCTATTATTTTATCAAGTTCTGGGCTGAATGCAGAGAATTCTTCAGATGGAAGCTGTGTTTTCCAAGCTATGTTCTTGCACTGTCTCCAAAATGAAGCACTAGAAATTGCTAACCAAGCTGAAAAATATTTTTATTTCTCCCTTTGACAAGAAGTTATGCACTCCGTATGCATCATCTTCCCCACCTGAAGCAAATAGGTTTCACTTGCTCCCATTGAATACTTTTCACTAAACGATTGCTCTGCATAGTTTAAATTGGCACAAAATCCAACAACCACCATTTACTGCTCTTTTTACAAGGCTGAATTTTAATTAGAGTTATTGTTTCTAACAGCTTGTTTTCCCCTCATGTCATATAATAATTCCATTTCCCCCCCCCAAAAAAACCCCAAACAAATAAAACCCCCAACCCCCTATTTTCTTCCTTGAAACACACACAGATCTACCTGATTTCCTCAAGCGAGACATTTAAAGATATTCTACCGTTATCATAATCTCATACAATGCACCTTAAAAGGACTTCGAGGCAAAAATGGCAGAAAAATCCTCTTAAAAATAATGCTGGGAATATTCTCCTTTATGCCTGTGCGTGGCTCCACCATGCCGCACATCCCTGCTTTATCATTCTCCATAGGAGATACCTGCGCATAGGAGATACCGTCCACCTTTTTTGTTTAGAGAAAAAATGCATATTTTTCACAAACATCGGTTAACGTAAAAGAGCAGGTCTGCGGCTCCTCTGCTGCCCATACCTCTCCGCAGCACCACCAAAGCGGGAATTTAACCCCTCCTCCTCCTCCTCTTTCTGCCCCCCTCCCCCCAAATACACCCCAAGCAACTCACCCCAGCGCGGACCCCCCGCCGCCCCGGCCCGGCGCCCCCGCCGCCTTGGGGCGCGCCGCACTCACCTCCCGCTCCCGCTGCCGGCGCGGCTCTGCGGCTGCGGCGGCTCCGCGGACGCGCATCCTCCGTACGCAGCCCCGGCTCCGCCGCTCCCCCTCCCTGCAGGCGCGGGTCTGCTCGGCCAGCATCCATTGCGGGCAGCCGGCAGGGCAGCGGCTTCCCCTGCCGCCAGGGCCTGGAGAGCCCCTAGGCTGAGCCCCCTCCTCGCCCCAGCTTCCCCTCTGCACGCTCTGTGTTATGCCCAGACTGCTTGCCACATTATTTAATTAAAAAAAAAAATACAAAGCCTGGGTTCGATTGGGAAAGGCTATTCAAGATCCCGTGTTTCAGTTAGAATACGGTATTCTGAAAATAAACTGGAAGTTGTTGATAGACTAACATGTTTACAGAAAGATGACATTACTTATTCCTAGAATTGCAACTGTCTTCCCAATATGCTTGCTCTCCCCAGAATAACACAATCTGTGATTTAATTACTAGATGATAGTATTGCATAACTGTAGGTTTATAAGGGAAAGCACAGCAGTCATCTCCCTGACCACTGTGGGTGAAGGTTTCCAAGTCAAGCAAAGTTGTACACATCATCCATAGCAGAGGATTAAAAAAACCCCAGAACTGTGAAAGGATCTTCCTAAATGAGAAGGTCTATCATTTAACAGCACTTGGTAAAACAATAATGTTAACTGCTACTGACATGAATGTGAAACATTCTTCACGGGATGTGAGAAAAATCTATATAGAAAACCTTAGAAACAAAACAGATCATGAACTACGCTTCCACATACAGACTAATCTTTCTGCTGGCTTTTAGTATACCTTTCATTTCTGTAACTTGCAGGATTAAACTAGACCTCCATTGGGCATCTACTATTTCTCATCCCTACAAAAAATCAATCATGTTTTGGAGGAAAACAGATATTTGTTCAGAGGTTTCTTTGAACCCATTAATGACAGAGCCTACACCTTTCTCTGATATTATCTGTGATAACAGTTGGTTTATCTCTCAGCTTCTCTGAAAGTCTGCCGTTCTGACTTGCGTACTAATTCCAGAGCTACTAGTATTGAAGATCAAAATAGTTTACTATTTTTTTTTTTCCTTTAAAGGAAGGATTCACATATTTTAAAGCTTCACAGCTCCCTTAGCTGACTGCCTTCTAGAAGTGAACCACCTTCTTGCTTGCTTCGGTCATGCGTCAAAACCATTAGCTAGTACAGTCATTTAACTGTCACTGAGTCGGTACTATTCATACACCCTCACAGACACTCTACCATAGCAACCTGAAATACTTACGGTAGAAAATGAAAAGGAATTTTGATTGTAATGCCCTACTTTTCAAATAACTAAGCCTACAAACTTAAAGCTTCCAGAGTAAAAATTACAAGAAATGGCAAGAAACAGATCAGTAGCAAAGAGGTTGTCCCTGGCAGATATATACAAAGAGCTGTTCTGCCTTTGCATTACACAAGAAAGAAGTCTTTCAATATTTAAGACTATAGCAACATTTAACAAAGCAGCTAGTGATTAAACACAGCAAAATATTCACAAAACTCAAGTTTCTGATATTCTTCGGATGACAGCTGAAAGCAGACGGCATACAGAATAATCCCTACTGCAGATCCCTGACCCTTAGAGCTCTGCCCTTAATAGTGGGTGCTCCACCAAAGCTCCAGAAAATCAGTCATGCTAGTAGGCAAAATACCTGGCACATTAGTGGAAAAATCTCAAGTCTCACCGTTTCAAGCAGTTGTTGACATGACAGCTCGCTACTGTGGAAAGAGTCAGATCTTATTTCCATCCTCATGACATTTCCTTTATCTCCTGTCCTATTTCCATCTCATACCTCCTGTCTTGCATCAGCTATGGCAGCTGGCAGTTGCTTTGCTAAGGCCGTTTACCTCATTGAAGTGGCACAAAACATGGTGCTCTGGTGCATAAATTTACCCTACTGAAAGATCTGCCAGCACCTACTAAAAGCAGAGGAGTAGGAACACATAGCTGAGGGCAGGGAGAAGCAGCCTCCTCTTTGGATGGTGGTGAACTGCTATGCTGGCTCATTTACCTCATGAAAGTAAAGTCTGAGCAATAACCCTGTTCAGACAGTTTAATCGCTGCTTACCTCCTCATACTCCTCGTCCTGTTTCCCTAATGTTACATCTCAGCAATCACGTAGCAATAGAGGGAAGTAGTTCAGCTGGGCTGATAGGGGCAGGAGCTTTCCACAAGATCGCTGAACTGAACTAACTCACCTAATGAATCTTTGTATATATGGGGAAGGAGGGGAACAGGAAGCAAGCAGAACTAGCTCTTTCAGTAGATCACTCAAGCATTTTAGAAGCCCAAGTCCTGCTAAACTGTTTATTTTGTGCTACAATTTTGCTAGTTATGAGACTCAAACTTTAAGATAAACAAAATCAAGGAGTGTCAGAACAGAATTATTTCTGACACATATTTTCAGACTTACTAACTTTTACTGTCCTCAGTCTTTTGTGTATGTCAACGTAAGCTAAATTTGTAAGTCACTGTAGAAGAATGGTCACGGAGAAGGGACAAAAACAATGGTTTTATTAAAACCAAGAGCATCCAGTGCTTTCAGCTCTTACATTTTGCCAACAAGCAATCTGTACACACAGAAAGCTAAAGAACAGTTTCAAGTGTTTACACTTAAGTAGTTTTAGAACTGATGATAGACAAACAACTTTAATTCTGAGAGATGTAAACATTTGCTTGTGCAAATCAACTTTTAAGACAGTATGGCTTTTTACATTTGTCTCTTGCAACATAATCAGTATCTAAAATCTGCTTCTACACCACCTAGCTAACACTATTCTATTACTCTAAAAATAAGTTAAGACCAGCTTTTCATATTAAGACAAAATATCTTACTGCTGACAACTAAAGATACTTGGTACACGTTGCAGAACATAAGTTGTCAGAGGAACTTTTAAGACTTGTTTTTCACTGCTTGAATTATCTGCACATTTATTTTCCATGTGTTCTAATAGTTTTCCACTATGTATACACACACGGCAAAATATGATTCATTTATCTACTCAAAGGAAAACGTGCTCCCACCTTACTCCAATAGAAATAAAAGTCATGGTCGCAGAAGTAGAGCTGGGGTGAGGGCTAACTTAAATATCAAGGCAGTGCTAAAATACACACTTAAAACTAGGAAGAAAATAAATTTAATACACCAATATTTGGCATTAAGGCATTTTCTTTCACATGTCTTGTTGATTTTGTTTTACGTTTGAGGGGAAAAATCTTTAAAATGATATTTTGTCTAAATGCTGCAAGAATTATTTTGGGACATGCAGCACGCTTTTAGAAGCTATCTGACAGATTCTTAGATGATCAAGTATGAGCTATAATGCTAACATTTGTAAAACCAGATTTTGTTTTTTAAGTCAAAACCATTTGGATGAAAGGCTAGCAACTATAAAAAAAGCTTCGGAAAATGAAAAAAAACTCAACATAAAACAGAGATATAGCAACTTCTGCAAGCCCATGACTTGTAATTAAAAAATTTCAAATAATTAAAGCTTAAAAAATATAAATTTAGTTTTCCCAAAGGTTAACAGTTCTAATTAGCCCATTTAGACATCCTATTTAATCCTATAAATCTACTGGTTTTGTGGTTGGTAGGAGTTTCACTTTAGATATTGGATTCTTTGGAGAGCCTCTATAACGAATCTTTTCTTTTCCCAGAGGATTTTTTGTGATAGTACATTTTTCTGGCACAGCACCTGGAATATTTGCACCTGCATTGACTTTTAAACTAGATTTCACTGTTTCATGATTGGTTAGGTCTTCTAAAACAGACTTTGATGGATTAACAGTCACTTTCTGTTTGTAGACTCCAGCAGTCCTTACAGAAACATCAGGCTTCTCTAATGGATTTAACCGTCTGCAACACGATTTCGATGTTAAGTCCAGCTGTTTATGAGATGTAGAAACTTGGTCATGTGAACTTTCACTCTTGAGTGATAAAGCTGTTGAATTCTTTGAGGGCTTTTCTGTGCAGGAAGACAGTGCAGAATCGTAGCTCAAAGATTTAACAAGTGGTGAACCAACATCAGTAGCTTGGACTAGCTGACAGCTTACAGATCGTCTGTTAGCTTCCAGCAAGGAGTTTATTCTTCTTACAGACTGTCGAACAGGAGTACGTTGAAATTTAAGAGGCGGTTTAGTTTTGCTTGCAGAACTTGGATCATTTAATGAAAGCTTGTTGAACCAATGTATGTGGTCAGAAACCTTTCCATGATCAGAAACGGTTGATGTTTTAATTAAAATTTTATCAGAATTTTCAGCTTGCAAGTACTGGTTGCCTAGTTCATTTCCTGATTTAGGCAGCTGTGAAGTGGGAACCTGTCCCACCCCAGAAGGTTTAGTAGTATCTTCTTCCAAATTACAGTGTTTTACCATACAGTTTTCAGCTGTTTCAGTGTGTGTTAATTTTATTTCCTCTTTTTTCCCAAAGGGATCACATTTGTTTAAGTCATCTTTTAACAAACTGTTCTGAAAAGTCAGCTCGTCCTCCCTGGCCATTACTTGAGGCACAGTAAGTTCTACTACATTTTTCATGTCTGGTTTCTGGACCTGAAGTTCAATCTCAATAGAACTTTGGAAGTTTTTCTCCAGAACTTTAGTGTCATCTTTTTTTGATTTTTGTTTATCGATAGCATAAGATTGATTAAATTGGTGAAACAGCTGTCTGGATTCTGTATTCGCTAGACCTCCAGAAGTTTCAGCTAACCTTTCTTTCTCTGGACTGAGCCCTGTGAGACACAGAGTTTCATTTAATCTTTCTTCTTCAACACCTGAGAAAGATGACTTTGTATCATTTATCACATTGTAAAGATTACTTCCAGATGCAGAAAAGGCTTTCTTAACTTTGAGTAATGTTTCTGTAGTTAAATTACTTTCTTCCTCACATAGCAAAAGCTTTAAGCTGCTGTCTTGCTTGTTTACAGTTGTGGATCTGAACTCATCTGGAACAACTGGTGGCTTTCCAACTATGAAAACAGATTCCAAAGAACCAACTCCTGCTTCAGCGTGTCCTGGCAGACTTCCCTCATTGCTGCTGATCTCCTGGGAATCCGTAACATTAGGACTATTCCATGACATTCGGTAAACTACTTTATCGTGACATTTTGGAGTTAACAAGTTCTCTTCTGACTTGCTCACATTCTTTGAACCTTAAAACAAATGTCACAGTATTTAAGAATGATGTTTTGTGATTAGAACACAGCTGACGAAATTAATGATCATGATAGACAAAGTCCTTGCTACAAAAAACCTAGTTATCTAAGCAGCACTGAATTTTAAGGTACCATCACTCCCTTCAGTTTCAGAGATGTGAAAAAAGGTTACAGTATTGAAAACTGAAATCACGCATCTCATCTTATTTAACTAAGAAGAGAACTACCAAAATACATAGATCCTACAAACCTGTCCTCATTAGCTAAATAACTCTTACCCCCCGCCCCCAGGAGCCACTACTAGCGTTCAACTTTCGCCCTACTAGCTAGAATTGCCTTTAACCTAAAGGCTTTGATACCTTTTTGTAGTTACTTTGCTTCATAAAAGCAAAAGCTTTCCTCATTGAATACAGTCTATTAGATATTTACCTTTTTTAGGGAATTTCTCACCGATACATGGGCTGAAGAGTACACCTCTTTTTGCACATTCAGTTCTGCTTTCCAAATCTTGCTGGCCTGCAAGACGCCTTCCAATATTTTCAGCTCTGTTACCAACTGCACATCCTGATACGGTATTCTTGAAGGAACAAACAAGAAGTGTTACTCTTCATAAACTTGTAATTTAAAGTCTCATTTACAGAAGAACCATTTTATATCCACAATTTAAGTGATAGAGCAACTGGAAAAGACGGCCAAGAAAAGGCTATACAAATCATAGCCATAGCTGCCTTTTCCTAGCCATCCTTCATCTTCCCTGGGTGCTCTCTAGACCTAGGTAGGGAACAGCCTACCTGCAGTAAGGCAGACTCGCAACACAGTGATGTAGTGATGCACGCACATGCTCTGTTATACCAGAAGTTCAGGAACTGTCAGACTTACTGCTCACAAGCTGATCAGTTACTGTTATAAAAGTAAGTCTAGAGCTCCTCATACTACGTAGCAGGTCCAGAATTGTGATCCATTACCAAAATAAGTCCCTCCTGCCACTGAAAAGCAGTTCCCAAGCCTTACGATTAAATAAAATTGCACAGTGACAAGAAGAATGCTATAGAAGCAGCATACTTACTATGTCTCTATTGCTTTTCCCCAAACCAAACTTCAAGCGTAATGACCTACGAACCATTTCTTTTCGGCTAACCTTTGGAGAAAAGCAACCCGTTTTTCCTGATTCAACCCTGCGGGGAAAAAGGGGGAGGAAGTGACACACAAAAAAAATTCAACTTTTTAGGAAGACAGTGAAAACATCTTGATACTGGCTATTTCCTCTAGCTTGATGTCTGCTATAGCCTTCCTGACAAGCTTTTTTAATAGGGACAGGAAAGTTCCTTTAAAGCTACTGCACCAAATCTTAAATTATTTTGAGCTACACTTTACCGCATTGGAAGATCTAGTGGTTTTTAGAAGATTGTAAAAATAAAAAAAAAAAGATTATGTTTTATACACCAGGAAAGGTCATTTTTAAAGAGAGAATGAGATTTTACACATCATTAGTCAAAGGATACAGAATTCTCTCTCAAATTTATCTTTACTTTCTGTGGATTAAGGCAAATTACCTGTATAACTTTTTACTTGTACGTCTTTTAATTCCTCTGTTTCCTGTACTGAACAAATGATTTTCACCACCAGTTGAAGGAGATAGTGAGTTTTGAGATGACTCGAGAGACACACAAGGGCTTGCATCAAACTGAACTGTAGGAACAAAATTGCATATAATCTTAAATTACTATTAAATTATAATTAAGTGATCTTCAAATAGTCATGTTTTCAGGTAAGAAAGTCTTAGCAGTCAAAACAGTCAAAGGGAGGTTTATATAGAACAGATATTTTGCTTATTTTTTGGAGTGATGACTTCAGATTATTTTGACTTCCACTTTTATTTAACACTAAATGAAGCTGTTGCTTGTAGCATCTCTAGAAGCAATTGGATGCAATTCATTAAAGCCAGGAAGATACTCTGTTAACAGACGTACAAGCATGCTAGCGATGTCACACTTTCGACTAAGTTTCCACTCTGTCACCAGATCGGTTTTCTCGGACTTAAACTTCTTTATAAAGAAAAGTTAAATTCTATCTTTATATTAATGTGTGGCATGTCTACTCTTTTACATAAATACTTTAGCAGAACAACTAAAGCAACAACAATAAATGGAAGAGGTGCTATTCTATTTCCTAACTTTTTATGAAACAGATGTATTGCTATCATCTTTAGAAGATGTCATTACTTTAATTTGTTTATCCTTAAAGGTGAGAATTTCACAATGAGCTTGAAATGATTTCATTAAAAATATATTAGAGAGGAGAGATTTGGGCAGTTTTATACCATGCAACTGGGGAAAAAAAAATTGATCTTTAGGAAGGATAAACATGATCAATCTAGAAATTTTTATTCTAGATTCAGTTGGCAGTATATTAAAGCAGCAAACAAAATATGTTTTGTGCAAAAAGCTGACAGTTAGAAGCACTCTAGTAGAACGAAGGGGTACCAGAGTAAGAAAAGTTTGACAAAAAGAATAGGGAAAAACTTTCTCTATAGAATTCTGAGGTTATTTAGCGTCCAGGGAGAACCAGAGGTGATTGGATTCAAGAAAGAACCTTTATAATAGTAACTTTCATCCTACTTCATACAGAACTGACATAAGCCATTCAAGTATTTAGGAGACAGAAGAATGCTGTAACTTCTAAAAGGTTAGAAACAAAGGCAGTCTTGATGGATTTGTGTGTAGAGACAGAAATAAAGTTATATACTGGAGACAGACTGGAAGTAGTAGAGGACATGAGTATAACCTGAATATGTGGTACAAAGGGACTGAAAAGAATCAAAGGACATCAGAATTGCAGATTTGACAAGGGTGACAGGTATTTCACATAGCCTTTTCAGACGTAACAGTCACTGATGAACAGAAATGCAGAACATTATTTACTCAAAGAGGGTAAGCAGCGTAAGGAACATTTAAGTAAGTTAAGACTGCCCAACAAGAACAAAAAATAGTATGTTTAAGTTAAAAGCCGGAAACAATCACTTTAAGCAGCAAGGAAAAGAATAAAGGCACTGTACCTGATGCTGGTGTTGAGCTGCTGTTAAAAATGCTACTTGGTAACAACTCAAAAGCAAAACTATGCTTAAAAGATCGTCTTTTCTTGCTAGACAAGCCCTGAGAGCAATCAGTTGGAAGTTTACGCTTGGTACTTGGAGTAAGAACCACTGGAGTCACTGACGAAAAGACTGCAATTAAGAAAACAATCTGCAACAACAGCTTAAAAGGATGAGACTTTACTTGAACATAAACAGTTTAGTGCGTGTCCCCTCCTCAAACAAAGGGGGGCTGTAAAATCTTAACCAAAGTGCATGCATTTTAAAAACAAAGAGCAATCAATATAGCTTTTAGGGTCCATTCCCTTCCCCCCCCCTCCAAGTTAGCATCCCAGAAAGGAAAATCCAGAACTGCACACTCGTACAAGAAAATATAGCTATTAGAAAAAAGACACTAAGTGCAATCATCTTCTGCAAGTTTAAGGGACAGAAAAAGCAAAAGAATTTCAGTTTTAGCAAAATCATTCTCAACAGGATAAAATGCTGTACTACTGCACTAAAGCTTTAGTGTGCATTAGCTAAAAAGCAGAAGCTTAGTTACTAATCCTAAAACTGCTCAGCCCACTGCTGCAGTGATTGTAGCTGCTCCAAACAGTAAGTGCAGTATCTTCAATCAAAATGTAACTATATTCAAAGTTTTAAACAATTTAAACAAAATCATTTATCCTCAATTAACTTCCGAAGCTTCAAATTGTTTTTTGGAATATAGTCTACAAATCCAAAAGATACTGCACAGTCTCCGTTTAGTACAAATACACCAATACCTACCACTTTTGTCTTGCTGGGGGGTAGTGGAGGGTGTTCTGTTAGATTTAAATTTATTCAATGCTCCACTAACAAAATCTGAAATGCAAGACACCGAGCAATCAAATTTAATATTTAAGTTGGTTTTGCTCTATTTTTAACTAAAGTTTAACTCATATCCTTTCAGAAAGAAATAGAGCAATTCAGTTGAAATGGTGGTTTTATCTAAAGAAATCTATACTCCAGATTTTCTAGACATACCAGGTCCATTAATCTTTCACAATAACTAGAAAATTACATATTCTTTAAAATGTAAAATTAATGCAAAGACAACAAAGTTTTTTGTAGGGAGTTCTATTGGTTATTATAAAACTATTTGCCCTCTGATTTGTTATAGGCAAACCCAGAAGAGATCATTGTAGACTTTCTCACAGGTAAAGCTGGTAAAGTTTTAATACTTTAAAGTTAAATCCAAATTCAGGTATATAACTTGGATCTTGCACAGAAATACCGTAAAAATTGTGAACTATGTTCTTTTTAAGGACAAAATGAAACCAGTAGAACATGCACAAAGTTTTACACACTTAAAAGCAGAAGAACAATAAGACAGCAGCATTTTCATTAAGTGCTGCTGCAACCTAAAGTTGTATTCCCTGTGTCTATAGCAGTGATCAGCTGAACTAAAAGCCTGAGGTATGTCTTCCTTGGTGCCTAGTAGACAGCAGGTGGTTTTTCAAAACTTATCTTTCAAAATAGATACTATTGAGTAATATGTTTTTAACGTATCTGGAGAAATAGCAGAAGCTGCATAATGCCAGAACCTGCTCCACAGAAAATTCTAACCGTTTCTCCTCACAGTTTTAACGTTCAAACATTTATCACTTGGCAATTCCAAGATGATGTCCTGTCTTCAAAAAGTGGCAAGTACATTACACAAAGAAGATATTCTGGCTAAATGTATACAATAATAAAACATTAATTTCAACTGTTGTCAAGTTTAATACTCCAGTTACATGAGCTAAGGATATACTCACTAAGTAAATAAATAAGGAATACATACACAATCAGAATTACAGTCAAAGTCAGGTGAAGTGCACATACAGCATAGTTTTTCCAAAAGGAGAATGTAGAAGAACACAGAACACACTGTTCTATTGTCCGTATTTGGCAAAAAAAAAAAAAGTCTACTGAATATCCTACATGTAAAAGGAACAGACCCAGGCTATCAGAGCACACCAATATCCAATAAAGCCTCACAGTCAGTTTCTAGAACTGAGCAACTCTGGTGCTTCCTTCTTCTGCTTAACAGAAATACACTCCTAATATTTTAGTATTAGGAGACACTTGCAATTCCTACATTCTAAAGAAAAATGTAGTTATGTATTTTGAAACTCAGAAGCTACAGAAGTTACTTTTTAAAGCACTAAACAAATCTCCTCAATGAAGTTCAGATAGTTTTTGCCATATTCAACCATAAAACTCTTCTCATTCCCCAAGGTTTAGAAACAGTTAACCCTCGGGTTTTTCAAAAATGAGCAAGCTCACATATCACGTACAAATCTGCGTTACAAAGCTACGTTGTCTGAAAATAACAGATCAATTAAAACTAAACCAAATCTTATTGAATGAGTTTAAATCTCACTTAATCTAGAATATTAATTTTTAATTATTTTCCAACCACCATTTTGCATATATGTATGATACACTGTTACTAAGCTCTGAAACATTTAATGTGGGCTAGTAAACTTTTATAAGATAAATCAAACTAGTTAAAGAAAAGCGTGTGTAAATAAAGTTTTAACCTGCATACATGAAAAAGATACGCAAAGTCTAAAGTGAATTTCCCTGGACTTCCTTATCCTGACAACTCTGACAAAGCTCTCATACTGTAAGCTCTTCAAGGATGTTGTGGGTAACATGTTGTTTAGTTTGCACAAGAATACTATGTCGAATTGAGAGTTATCTTCCGATTCAAGACACTGCCATTTATATGCTTGCCCTCTCATGACCTCACTTATCAAACTATGCAATTGTTGAGCATCCAAATATAATTTCAAGACTATGAGTAAAATTTTTAAAAGATTTCATCTGTGTTCTGCAACAGGATTTGAAGCTGGCTCACCAAAAAGCTGGAACGTTGATCTCACTTTACATGGCGAGATGCCAACAAAATAGCTGCTTTGGCAGAAAACAGGCATATCAAAATAAACAGGCATATCAAAATAAAGTCATAGTGTAAATATACAATATATTGACATGATTACTGAAGCCTTGTACAGCAACTAACAAATTTCACAGAAGTCTATTCTGCTTAGGATCAGCATACCTAAAGTCTCAGAATTAGTCTATTTTAGTTGCTGAAGCTTTCAGCAAACATACCTACCCCCAACGCTTCGTTGTCTCCTCCTTTTACATTCACTGGGAGATTCACTTTCACTGTCTTCGTGGCCCCTCAGTGAGGGCGTAGATTCAAGGGCATCAATACCTAACATTGCAGGAATCTTTTCCAAGATAAATTCTGGTACTTGTCCTGAGTTAGTTGAGAAATATTTTTAAAGGTTTTTAAAAGAGTTAGAAAGAAAAATTGGACCCAAGTATGTGCAACAATGCACTTCCTTAAACATTTGCCATCTTACCAATTTCTGCTGCATGATCAATAAGTGTTTGCACAACAGCAGCCTGCAAGCGAATTCTTTTTTCTGTATTGGCTGTCATCTTTTCATTTTCACTTGAGTGCAAGAGGTTGGGAGCAAATATCACTGCCAGATTACTGCTATCCATTCTGTTTTCATTAGATCTTAATAAGAAAAATGTTTTTGTTTAAAAAAAGTTAGCAGGACATAAGCAGTGGAAAGAGAAAAAACAATAACACAAATGCAACTGGAAACAAAACAAAATAAAATCCTGGAGTCATTCGCTTGAGTGTTCATATATCAAGATTAGCAAGTAGGCTTGTTATGCACCCCCAAGCTAGGTAACTGCATGACTATGTTATTGAATGCAACAGGTTATAGATCCCCATCAGTTTTTAGCTATGCAAGGTATCGTTAGATGATGTTAGTTTCATCAGTCACTTTTTGCTTTCCAAAGAACTAGAAATATAGCTATGAAGGAATAAGAATAAAAGTCTCCAGTATAGTACAGTTTCAGAAGAAAACACTCTGAATTAATGAAGGAAAAAGACTGTACTTGAATTCTAGTACATGACCGCAAATCAGTAGGTTTGAAGTCAAAAATCAATCACAGAAAGACAGCAGTGGCCTAAAAAGAAAAGTTAAAGCAATTTATGGAGGATACTTGGTTTTTTAAAAAAAAAAAAAAAAAAAAAAACAACCCTCTTTACATTACTTTACACTGACCTTAGGGACACAGTTCTCAGAAAGTTGAAAAAGTATCGCAAAGCTTCAATTGTTCTGTCAGCCATTAAACATGAAAGCAGCACAGTGGCAGTTTTCTTCTCATTTCCTAGCTGCTGAGCTTTGAAAAGACCTTCCTGCAGATGAACTGGAAGGATGGGTTCTGGCAGCTCTCTAAAGAACTGTTTAAGAAGCCCTGCAACATCATACGGCAATGCAGCTGAGAGGCAGTTTTCACCTTGATCCAGTTTACTCTGAAATTGTTCATAAGAAACATAATTTGAAGTCTTCAACATACTGGCAGATTTCTAAGTTTAGGCATTAATCCTCCAGCCTATATCAGAAGAGACCACCAAAGCTTCCCCATTTTTACTTTCAGTCTTGTTTTACCTAACTACAGTATCTACAAAGAGACACAGATGATATTAAAGGGCAACATGTGTTAATTTACAGCTTCTCTCATGTCCGTATTACCATGGGAGAATACTGCTAAACAAACATCCACACACTATCCAGTATGTATAACTGCTGTCAAGTTTGTTTAGTCCAAGTGTTTTCTCACAATCCAGAAAGTTTCCCCAGAGGGAAAAAAAAGTTTGTCAGTTTCTGGACAAGATCCTCTCTCTCATTTCTAAAGCAGGTAACGTTACCAAACTACTTCCAGTATTAGAACTCAAATGCTACTGAGAAGACTTCAAAAGCTAAAACATACAGATACTCAAGTGAAATTCAGCTTATTTCATACACATACACACACACACATATATATGACTTTAGAAAATACCTTTAATGCTTTTAAGCGAACAAGAGATCCAGACTTCCTGAAGAGTCCTTCAGTATGAATATGTTCTTCTAAATACTCACAAGCATCAACAAGAAAGCTGAGGAAAGAATCCAAAAAAAAAAACAAACACCACAAAACCCATACATTCAGAATAAACTTCACTTTTCCTAGAAGAACTATCTCATGGAAAATACATAAAACTTTAAATATAGGACATTCTTCCCCAACGAGAGTGGGTAAAAAGAAATAGAACTGAATGATAGCTCTGGTTCTGAATTCCCCTCTAACTTCTACTTCCCTCCTCCCTCAACTAAAACTATTTCTATATCCCTCCATAAGCTTTACTAGGCCTACAATAAGTGTTTTCCTCTTCCTCTAGCACAAGTTTAGCATATACAAAGAGCAAAGTAAGTGTAGATCTAAATATACAATGTTAATTTACCTCGGAATACTTCCATATTCTGGCACAAGTGATTGTGGTAATGCATGAAAAGATACTCCAAAGATTTTACCCTAAAATACAAAATTCAGTTATTCAAAGGTCGAGAGTGTTACCAATTACCTATTACAGAAATGCACGTAACCCACGATGTAAAAACTGAAGGGTAATTAAGACAAAACAAAGTATTTCAGATAAGAAAGGTATGAGGCATTGTCAGAAGAACACAGTCATCTTTAAATGCCTGAGCCTACATGGATTCTAGTTAAAATTAACAGCCTAGAGTACTATGAAAGAATAGAAGGGTTTTCTGCAGTTTGCTTTGCATATCTTGTATTATTTTACAAGGAGTCAGTTTTCTAACAAGGCCACAAAATTGGTAAGGATATTAACAGAATGCTCTGGAATCTTACTTTAACTTTCCAAATTGACAGAATTCCTTTTTTCTTAAAAATTAAACCCAGTCAACATTATACATTTGAATAACAACTTTGAAAAAAGATATAACTTTTTCTTCATCTGATGCACTCAGGGCTGTTTTAGGGAGGAGTAATCTCGACAGAACAGTCTAAGGAAATGCTCTAAACTCTCACACTTTTAGTGTGTATTTAAGAAACTTACAACTCTACCACCTTATAGCGAGGCTTAAGGGTCTGTTTGCAATGTATTAGAAAACAAGCGATTTCTTCAGCCATTACAACTGATGCTTACCTAACAGTTTTTAAAAAGTCCACATTTCAGCAAACTAACCTGTATTTTTACTGCTTTGTCCCATCTCTTTTCCATGTAAATTTACGTAAAACCCAAGTCAGCCTCTGCTTCCCCCCCCTCTTCGACTGACATCACTCCCAACTTGTATTGTTATTATTGGAGAGGAATGCAAACTCTTCAGTCATTTATGCCTGAAATTCGAAGTGCTGATCACTGAAAAAATAGTTAATCAGTAACTAACCCTCAATAGGCTACCTTTGGCCTATCTAGCCTACAGAAAACAAGCATAACAGGATTGATATAGAAATGGAAACAATACATATGCTTCTATTGTTTCATCCCAGGTTGCTACTAAAGGCACAGAAAGAACACTAACTTCAAAATATAATGTTCCTCTGTATTTACAAGAGGATGCTACTTCCAGTGGCTTGAATTTCATCACTTAAAATTCCTAACACTTACTTTACTGGGTTTTGGCTGACAGATCAGAAGTCATGGATTATATCAATTTTTGAAATAAAATAGTGTCTATTCCCTTACAATAGAAATAGAATCCCATCCCCAGATGTTATTCTCAACCTCTTACCACCTCAGCTGGGTGGGAAACAAGTCTCTGCTCTCTGTTGTTATTTACCAATATATTTTGCACAAGATCTAAACACTGTAGACAGCTATTTAGACACCTTCTATTATGACATACATACATACTCATACTCCTTATTATCTTCCCCCTCCCCACCAAAATCTAGATCCATACACCTGATACCGTCAATGACGAAGAAAGTCATTCTAACTTTGTTTTTGCTCTCTCCTTTTCTGAGTAACCCAACCTAGAGCATGTGCTTTTGCAACTCCTTTGGTTTACGCTGAGCGAGTGTTACTGCAGCATTTCGTAATACCTTCTCAGCAATGGAAACGGTCTTACAGAAAGCTCATTCTAAGAATGCTCAGTTTTGTGCTATACCAGGGTATAGCACAGGGGCCTTGGTGTAGGATTTGACTGTGGCTCCTTCCAAGCTTTATAAATTAAGTTCTGCTAGGAGATCACAATGTTTTGAATGGACTTCAATGCTGTATGAACGGCATTAAGACACTTTATAAAAAAACAAAAGTTTCTCTTTCTCCATCTGGTCTGTCTTGCAACATTCAGATCCCAAAAGAGAGGGCCAAAAATTCAGCATCGCTATAACACTGTCTTACTAAATCCCAGTATTTTGTGATGTGTGCAGTATTTGTCATTTATTACCCTGATGACCACCTAGAGCACTTGCTCGCTGAGGAAAAGGGAAAAGCCTACTTGCTCCGGCATTAAGATGTTTCCCCAAGAGAACAGCTAACGCCTTCTGTTCACCCCACTGCCCGTGGCCAGCCCCAACACCAGCGTTGCTGTAAGCGCCCTGGTACCTGAACCAGCGGCTCCACGGCACCGCCAGTGGGGGGAGAGCTTTGCTCGCGCGGCAGCAGAGCGCTCCCACCCGCCCTCGGCGGGCTCACGGCGAGCAGGAACAGGGGGAAAGCCCGGGGGCGCTCAGCGCCCCGCCGCCAGCCCTCTGCGGGAGGTGACCGCCGCCATGCCGCCGCCCCCCTCCTTACCTCTGCGGCCGCCGCTCCGGGCTGCTTCCCCGCCGCCCCTCGACAGCCCCCGTTCTTCACCTTGATCCCGTAAGCGGCCCGGAGCTCCTGCAGCACCGCCAGCCGCACCAGGCTTCGCCTCTGCTCTGCCATCCCAGCTCCCGCCGCTTACCACGCCGCCCCCCGGCCTCCCACCGCCTCTCAGACACTGCTCGGCACCATCACAACCTCCCCGCGCCGCCGCCCGTTACTGCGTGACTCAAACGCGGCGCCACCCCGCCCTCGCCTCTGATTGGCCCGCTTCCCGTTCGAAATCAGGCCCCGGCCGCTCAACGGCTGGGTGGGGGTGTCTCGCGCGGTGCCTGGCTGCAGCGCGTCACAGCTGGCTTCACGGCTGCCGCTTCAGCGGCTGCCCTGGGGGGGTGCCGCCCCACCCCGCCCCGCCCCGCGCCGCCCGGCGCCGCCCGCCTCAGAGGCTCGCCCGCCGGGACGGGCGGAGCGCTGGGCGCTTCCTGGGGCCTGCGGCGCGGCGCTGTCGTCTCCCGCCCGCGGCGGGGGCCAGCGCCGCGCGGAGGGGCGAGCGAGCGGCGCAGGGGCGGCGGCGCGGCTGGCGGCAGCGCGCGGCGCCGTACGCGGGCCCGCTTCGCTGCGGCAGCAGCAGCGGGAGGCTTGCGGGGTAAAGCGTGCTCCTGCCTGAGGAGATTCACCCAGTGCCGCTTTCACGGGAGGTCTCCGGTTCGGAGGCCGCCTTCCTCGGGGGGAGGGGGCGGTGGACCGAAACGACCGACCCGCCGAGATAGAACAAAGGAAGTGGCAAGAAAAAGGTCCCTCGAACAGTAAAAACGCTACATTTCCCTCCCTTTGCTCCCAGCGAGCTTCAGGCCAGTGTTGCTAAGTTGTGCTTTTAAATAAACTTCAATATAAAACGGATAGCTGTAGCGGTTTTGTGAACAAACTGAATCCTCAAAGGAGGAATGACTGCATGATACTATTTTTACTTTATTATTATAACGGTGCTGTAAATTGGGCTAGAAAAAAAGATTTAAATCAAGCATCTGCTTTACTCATCGGTGCAGCCTTCTCCTGCATCAGCTCTGGTCTCTGCAGATCCATCTGCGATCGCTGGTCAGTCTCTGTGGACCCCAGAGACTGAGGTGCCAGTTTAATCATTAGCCCAAGGTTGGTCTGTACGTTCCACGTTGGGTTTTGCTTACTTACTCCTTACCTGTTGTCATACAACGTGCTCCAGCAGTGCCACTTGGGGTTTTGCGCTAGGTTTTGTGCTATGAAGAACTGTTTGTTTGTTTGTTTGTTTTAAGTTTCTGTTCCAAGGGTAACTCTTTAAAATGTCCCAGTGGTAGAAAAGCCACTCCTTTAAACTGTACGTTATTTCAAATGAAATGTCATATCAAATGCAAAATACTTCGTTTTACTTTGAACTGGGCTGAGTAAAGGCTAGACAACTAAATAAACCATAAGATACAATTATATAACATAAATTAGTTCGTCTTTGCAACAGTTACAACAGTAAGTATTACAGTAAGACATATATGACTGTATAAAAAATGAATATTCCTCAAGGTTCCAGTGGTAGAAGAAGTCTTAAGGGCATAAAAGGGAATACCTATAATTTAGCTTAAGCAATCACTGTCCAATTTAATTTTCTGTAGTAAGGACGAGTTACACAAGAGGGAGCTATGATCTGGTATTTTAAGTCCCTTTCCCTGCCCTCTGTTCCATCCAAAATTTACGTAAGAAAAATGTAATCATAGCATGTGCTGTAATTAGATAACTTTGTTTGAAAAAAGTGAAGGTCTTGAGCCTTTTTAATGTTTTGCAGAAGATATTTAATATTTATGTAGTTATTTTGTCAAAAACATTTATCAAATATTTTAGTATTCTTTAGGTGACTATTTTAACACCTCTGCTTCATTTGCAGATAGAAAGACTGAGGCAGAAAAATTACTTTGTGAATAAGGGCTAGCCATCTAATTTAGGAACGAGTTCTAGCATCTCCAACTCAATTCAGTTACACTCATTCAAAATGGATTTAAAAAATGAAGGTATACAGCTCTTTGGCCACATTTTCTCCAATAGAATTGTCTAAGAATTGATGGTTCTGGCATTAGAAATAATCCTAATTTTCAAAGGTGAAATCCTATCTTGAATTAAGTAAACAGCAAAAACTCTCTTTTATCAGAAGGAGAGCCAGATTTACACTGCATTTTTCATCCTGCAGGTAATATACACATGTAGTTGTACACACACAGACATACACATGTTCTTTCTCGCTACACATACATATGTTTATATGTACATTTTTGGGGGAAAGGTAGAGCCCCTAAATTTAGCAAGGGGTTTTGTGAATTTTGGAAGCTCCTGCAGGAATTAGAGCTTTAAAAAAAGACTTTAAAAAGTCAGACTTTTACCAGCATTCTCATTTCAGTAACCACTCAAAACAGTTGTGGTTGAACCAACCAGAAACTCAGCCAAAGGAAGCAGAAACAAGCTACTTCAACAAGCACACCCCAATCATGAGGAGCAGGGAAAAAAAGAACTTACTCTTAAGTACCCCGCCCTGAACGAACTCCGAACTTGGTGGGAAAGAGTGTAAGCATCTCTCATTCTGGTAATACAAGGGCTGATATTGCCTTTCTCCCTCCTCAACCAAACAAGCTCAGGTAAGACAGATAAGCTATGCTATACCATCCAGAAGAAGCTGTGAAAAGTACCTGCATGACAGACGTAGATGTCCTCAGTATCTGACTTTCAATACAGTTTATTTGAACATCCTTCCTCATTCTTGCTTCTTCCCTGCTTATCCCTCAATCAGGAATTTGTTTAATCCAACCCCATTTGACCTCTTTCCATGCTGTTCCACATGCATCATCTATGTTAGTTTTGTTATGCTTTCTACTTTGGTACTAACATTAAAAGTAACAGAGATATTGAGAAAGAAAAGAGTCAAACTGGAAAGACAGGAGTTGCATTCTGTATTTTAAATATGGTTTACTTAATGGACAATTGAAAATTGAGATACTAAAGCTAACATGCAAGTCAATGATGTGTATTACTACCTTAATATACATGTATCGCAGCAGGGAATCGAAGGGAAGACCTAAATGCCTAAATACATCCCAAAGCCCAAGAAACACCTCAGAGAACTCAAAACACTGTCCTGTAAGTCTCTTGATAATGCATATTCCTAGTACCTCTGTTAAATATTAAACCTGAATATTTTCCATGTTAGGCATGCCATTTATTAATGTGATTACAAGGCTAACCAAAAGTATGCTTCTGTTTAACAATACTAGAGAAAAACTTAGCAGTTCTTTTAGTAGCTCTATGAATGGTAACCTACAGTAGATAGGAACACCAGTCAGTACTTTATTGACACCCTAGGTGATGATTCAGGATAAGTAGTCTCAAGGCAGATCTACAATCATTTAACCCCCTCAATTGTCCTAGACTGCTCCACTTTTCAGAGAAGATACTCATTGCAGTCTTTGTTTCTATTACGATAGCAATCCTATGTTTAGGTTTTTACTTTCAAGAAATACAGACCAAAAATAGTTTGAAATCCTAGCATAAGTGAGAGATTTATTTAGTAGCAATTTACAATAGTTTCTCACTGTTTCTTTTGCTTTGTTAGCTGGTGTTTCTATTTTTTACTTAAAAAGGGCTTGAGTGCCTAAAAGCCTCTCTGTTTTTTCCATCTACACCAGTTGGTCTTACAAGAGCTATTACCTACCAAACTGGTCAAAGGATATAGATAGGATAATTACAGTTACATTGCCACTACATAACTGCTTGTGTTTGTGTCTTGCAAAGATACAAGCTTATTTGGAAATCTGGGCCTTAGCTGCTGCTGCACACCTCTTTCCACATCAGCAAAGGATTTCAGACTTCCCCAGCAAGTTCTCAGGGCGTCTATTACACGACTGCTTGTTCACTAAACACAGAGACAATGATAGCTTGTTGAGTTTCAAGAACAGGCTTCTGGGTAGAGCGAAATGGTAATTACTTCCATTTTAGAGGGGAAAAGAAAAGGGAGGGAAGAAAGATGCAGCATTATATGTATGCAGTATTATATGTATAACACAGCTGTAAGCCAGAAAAAAGCATAATAGATTGTTCTAGCCAAGTCTGAAGCAAGGGTCTATAGCAGAGCTCAGGAGAAAAAACAGTCTTCTCTTCCTCCCACTTCTTTTCACTCTCCATTTTGTTTTTAAATTGCAGTTAAGACCAGCTCCTTTTTCAGCCATCCCTTTAATAAACTTCCTGGTAGCTAAAGGAGAAATATATATATTTTCTCTCACAACTGGCTCCCCTTAATATCCTGTAAATCCCAGAATTCAGAGTAGGTCCTAGAAATTTTACTTTTCTTTCTTTCCAAATTGTAGGCAAGTAGAGATCACATTTAGAGAATTTTGGAGTGTTTCTGGTAGGAAACTTTGATTTTGAAATTTCAAATAATTACATCCTTGAAGGGTTAAAAATTTGATACTCAGAAGACAAAATCTGGGTGTTTTAAAAGTTCTGTGTGCCAAGAAATCTGTTCATCTGGGCACTTTGATTTTAGAAAAACAATTGTGTGACACTGACTGCAGTGGGTAAGAGAAGCAGACGCTAGGCTCTGTGAGGTTACTATTTTGTCAGTTTTTCCTGCCTGTAAAAATTATTTCCCATCCCTTCTCAGGAAACGGATCGGGTTGATTTCTGTTTCTGCATAAGACTTTCAAGTCTTATGTCTGTTATATGTGTATTATAGTTCAAGAGATATATCTTCCCAGTTCCTAGTTCAGCTAGAAAGATATGGATACATCATCCCCTAGTTAGCTTGAAAATCTGAACCGAAAGCAGTATGATTTCTTCTCTAAAGAGATGCTTTTGATCAGTGGAGTAACCATGCTGAGAATGCATTACTGAGAAAACTCATTCATTCTGAAGTCCTCAGTTAACACAGTTTAGGAGTTAATTACATTTTCTGGGGAAGACCAGCTTCAGACTGGTATCATTTTGGACATGGAAATAAAATCAAGATTCCTGTGATACTATTCCACATTTATAGAACCCTTCAGATCTGAAGTGCTTCACAAACTTAGCTCACCCACTGAAGTCTTCAGTCACTGGACAGCATAAAAGCATTGACTTGGGTAGACCCCATAGCAAAAGTTAGATGGGACACTGAGGATCATATCTAGTGCTGCAGAACTTGTCACCAAGGACAAGATTTTAGTTTTTCACTGCTGACTTAGCAAATTATACTATGTTGTGAAAGTAGTGAGACAGAGGCAAAATGCCTTTTTTTGATTTATGTTTGGCAACGCGTTAGTTTTCATAGATTCATGGAGTTTAAACCCAGAAATTGGATTAGGTTGGATTAGATTCTGACATCTTGTGTATCATAAGCCTGTAATTTATGTACTAAGGGTATGACTTGTATTTAATAAAAGCAAAACTAGTATCTAGCTAAAGTACAGTTTCCCAGAAAGTATCAAGTCTTGATTTAAAGACATCAAGAATCCATTACTCTCAAAAGTGAATCACTTTCACTGTCAAAGATGGACACCTCAATTCACACTAAGTGGTCTACCTTTGTCTTTCAGTCATTTGTTTTTGTTATAACTGTCCTCAGGATCAAGTAGCCCTTTTGTACCTGATATTTTCCCCCCAAAAAGGTAGTATTCACTGTTGTCACGTTAGTTCCCACTCTTTTCTGATTGATAAACTAAAAGGACTAAGCTCTTTATGTCTTGGCAGACTTCTCATCCAAAAAAAGAATTTATCAAGCCTAATGCTTCTTAGTTTTAAGAGCACTTCCAGATACAGACCAAAATGATACATCCAAAGGTACATTTGTGTCATTTTAAATGGTGACTTTAAAGGAAATACCAAAAGCTAAAATAAGAATGCTAATATTATGAAAGGGAACATTGGACATTTTTATTAGCAAAGTGAAAATTAGGAGGCATTATATTTTTATTTCCTATACATTCTTTTAACATATTCTGAAAAGCCCATTTAATCAATCTGTTTAATCCACATCTATTTCAAAATTTATATATAGTTACTTATAGCTAGCTGTACGTATTTATAGTTGTATATATCTCTCAAGCCCTCCCTTGATTCACATGCCTTGGTACCTAATAGAAGATAAAGCACCTAAAACTTGGGAGTACCGATAGCATATGGTGTTTAAGTGCTCGGCCCAGACTGGAATCCAGAACTCTGTGTTCAGTTGTATTTTGTAAGAAGCATAAACCTTTGTATGAGGCAAAGAAGAAGGTGATTCTGGTCACGATGTTGAAGGCAGGTGCCCTAATCATTTTTTTTCTAAATAACTGAACAGAGCTTTCTTTTTTTTCACTGATGACGTCCTTCTGAGTAAAGCACTTACTGTGAAACTAAAGCGTACACATTCAGTTCGATATTAGTTCAATCCCATTCAGTTCACTTCCACTTGGGGAGACTAAGATCCACATTGCCCACCACCTAACATACCCTAATCAGGTATCACTTTAGGCAGTAGAAGAGGGGTTATTATTTATCTACTAGAATGGCTGACCAAAAGGGCGGGGGGGAGGGAAAGGCCATTGAGGATAAAGGGAATAAGAAGAAATCTTGAGTTGTGTTCCCAAGACTGTTTTTTATCCAGCTGACATTTCAGTACTAAATAAAGGAACTATTTTGGGGCAGGGATGGGAGCCAAGGAGTATCATGGTCCCAGACTGCTGAACAATGGCTGAACGGTCATGTTGTTGCACTTGCCATTTTCTTTTTTGACTCAGTGAATTTAGCTTTTTTTTTCTTTTTTTCCCTGCCCAATATCATGTCTTTGCTAGACAGAGTGGAAAGCGTCCCTTTCTCTCCACTTCCCCATCCTTCGTTATAGTCTAATATCTGGTGGCTAGACAATTTGCTTTATGTGAGAATGATGGGCATTCTCCTCCCTTTCGGCACAAAATGTGAATCTTCCATTCCTTGACAAATACTGTAACTGTTACGAAATTATATGAAAGATGGGCATAAGCTTCTCCTCCAGCTACACTGATAATAAAGCAAGAATCTGAAACTGTATTTTATAGGCTACTCAGTCCTGTAGGCCTGTTTTGAGGAAGCCTGTCAGATCATCACTGGAGGAAGGTTAGGTAAAGCAACTAATTTCTGTATTTCAGACACCCTTTGATGTCAGGTAAAGTAGAAGGAGGAAAAACTGCCTCTTCTTCCAAGTTGGCACATCTGGGCAGGCATATATTCTAGATACCTTGAGAATGTTAAATTCCAACAGAGAGATGTTTAAGTGCTTCTAGTTTTGGATGAAAGCTCAACGGGGGTTTTTAAGGTTGCTTTTCTGTTCTTGTGCCTGAAGTGGGATTTCTGGTGGAATGCAGTTGGCCAAGTCTTATTCTAGGCACCCAAGGCCTTGTTCAGATATGTCATAGCATATTTGAACTAGCAGCTCTTCTGAAATCTCTAGGAGTTTTAACTCCAGATCCAAATCTTGCTGTAAGCTCCCTTGACTTTGGATTTCTCCTTTTCAATCAGCGTGGGAAGGAGCGATGGTAAAGCAAGCTGCGTATGGAAAATTAAAATGAGAACAAAAGCCTGTCCAAATTATGCAACAAGGATCATTATGCTACAAAATTGCTCTTCAAATGTGGTTGTCAATGAAAGATATTAAGATTTCAACAGTTATTTTCTTGATGAAGACTTAATTTCTTGCATAAAAAGGTTTTGAAGCTTAAAGCTATGCCTACATAATTAGTCTCTTTTGGTTTTTAGAATCAGAGTTTGAAAGGTGCTAAAGATTTGAATATAATAGAAGTATTTTGCTTCATTACAGAGTTGTTGTTTCAAACTACTTTCACAATAGAGTTATATTTTAAATAGTTTACTAATGTAATGTATCATTAGATACAATGATCACTAGATCATTTTGCAATGGCATTTATGCAGGTGAAGGAAGCAGCCACTCAGTACGGGCTTGTTAAAATAATTTACATCTCAACTCAGTTTTGGTACATCTAGGGTTAGGGTTAGGGTTGGACAAGAACAAACTGTAACTAAATTTCATCTGCAAATTCAAAGGAGATTTTTTTTTTCAACTGGAACACAGCAGAGAACAGAACTCTCAGGTTCCCTTTTTTAACTCCATTCATTGTTTTCCCCATGAAACGGAGTTTTCTTGTATGTAGTGAGGCAGAAATAAGCTGTTCTAACATACCAGCAATGAATAGATTTGAAGAAACAGAATCCTTTGATATTATTCACTATGCTGTCATTGCAGTTTAGGTCCACACAGCACATAGTAATATACATGTCACTGGAGGGCTCTGTTGTGCATGTCTGCAGTCAAAGAGCACCCTTCAGCCTAGGAACATTTTGCACCTGATGGTGCGTGGTTTTAAGCAAACCTATGTCGAAGAGTAAACACAGGCTTTCCTTCCTCTCTTCTCCCTCTAGTCATTCCACACTGATCTGTTACATATTTGTTTGCTGTGGGGTTGTCACGGTACCCCAGTGCTTGGGATGGGAACCCTGGCCTCTCTTGCTAACTCTGTTCTCCTGCCGTGTGATCCTGAGCTGTGTGATCTTTAGAATTGCTTTAATCTAATTTCTTTATACAAATCCACAATTTTTTCTTCCTAAAGAAAAGATAATTGTACATGGACAAGAATATTCACTGTTGTTATTTTTATTACTTATTCTTCTTTTTTGTTCTTTTCTTTCCTTTTAAACATTTATATTACAGATGTGCTTGCTGGTCTTGGAGCCTCCTTATGCTAGATGCTGCACAAATCCAGTAAAAGGCAGTACCTATTAGGAAAAGCTAGAAATCCAAATAGACAAGCCAATATGTATTACAGGGGAAAAGAGGCACAAACAGGTGAGATGGCTTGTCTACGAAGGTCAGTAGCCAAAATAAGAACGGAAGCCAGGACTCTTGACATTCAATCCCACTACCTACCCACTAACTTATGCAACCTCTTCTTTATAAAGTATCAGTAATTCTAACTGGAAAGAAACAGTGGCACTGCGTGACTTAGACTTATGTTCCTCCTATAGGGCCTGATCCTATTTCTTTTGTAATGAGTACAAAGACCTCTAATGGCCATTGAGTCCCGCTCATACTGAAGAGCAAATAGGTAAAGGGAGCATACTTCACATAGGCTTACGCAAACAATTCAACACCAAGCATATTTTCACAAATCAGGACTTGTTAATAAATATGATGAGGAAAAAACCCACACAGACCCTCCATTTAGAAAATAACAACTGTTTTAAAAGATCATAGTGTAACTTTTTTATCACCCCTGTTTGGATCTGAATAGTCTATGGACAAACTTTTACAAAAAACCACTGGTATGGCAGAGAAGTCTGCTATCTAGTACGTAATACTAAAGACATAGCGTTATTGTAGGTGGCAGTAAAAAGATCACATTTCTTACTTATTTTCATTACAGTTACTTTTACAAATGGCACTGTGATAGGGGTTATACATGAATGTAGTTAAAACAGCTCTGCTACCTATTTTTTCCACATGTCCAAATACCGCCATTTTTGGAATCACCATATTAGTAGTCTCTTTTCCACAGCTTTACTCTAGCAAACTAGTTCTAACCTGTTATTTATATATTATTTTTAAATTTATTTTATTTTTAGCTACTGATTTTTGCTCCTAACAATACATCTAAGATTAGCAGTCTTCTCAGAAGAGGCTCAGGTTCTTCTGGTTTTGTGTCTCATGACTATCCTTCATTTTAGATTCTTACTGCATCTGAAAAAAATTACCTGCCTTCCACTTGAAGACATTCACGCTAGTGTCAAGATATGTCAAGATTTTTTGCTGTGCCACCTCCAGTGAAAGGCTGTCAAGGTGAAAACACTACATGTCATTCTAGCTTCCCACGCTTCTCTCAGTTTTAATTTACTCTTAAATTGCCACAATCTCTTATGAATACTGAATTCTACAAAGTAAACGTTTATAATCCATTTTTCCTTCAAAAATAAAAGATAAAGGAATACATCAAGATAAATAAATGCTGCACTTCAAGACTGTGATATTTGTTACTATTTTGGGAAGAAAGGAAAAGTGAAAATGAGAAATGTCAAATAGATTGTGAACTGCACATACTACTAGAGGAAATTTTCCCAGGGCCCGGAAGAGAAGAACAGGGTCCAGAAGTTCCAGTGGCACAGCTGCAGGACTACTCTTCCCTTTTTAGAGTAAACAGTTTTCCCTATGTCAGTCAGATACTTCTTTAAATGGCCTAAATCCTGTAATCCTCGAACAAGTACAACTTCCCTTGTTCACATTTTAGAGGAAACAAAGTTATTTGCATATTATTGCATAAGCGCATTAGTTCTTCCATTTGGTTTCAATATTTCATACATACACAAGCTCTCAGGATGGCTAAATGAAGAACAAAGAATGATTATTAGAATGTGAAGAAATTGTTTCATTAATTTCTATATCCATTTACTTATAGTTTTATGAGAGATTTTCACATAGCTAGAGATACTGAACTCTCTGCATTGACTGTGCACAAAAATATCCGTTTAAAAACCTGCAAAGATCAAACAATTCCTGCGTTAGTTATGTTAGCTGCAGAAAAACCACCACCCCTGAAGCTGATTTCCTGCCTGAAAAACCATAAGCTAATTGCAGAACAAAAGCTACAATTTGAGAGGTTCTCCACCTTCAGCAGTTACTGAGTTAAAGCGTATCTGATGCAGAACAGCTTGTAAATCTTTTGCCTGTTCTGTGAAGAAGACATTCTGGTAGCTGCATGCTGTTAACACTGCTGTATGTGATGATACAGCATGAAGCAAAGCAAGCTCCATCCTTTCATGTCAACATTTTCAGTTTCAGCTGCTCCAAAGAGCATGTATTTGGGTACAGAGTAGGCAGCTGCTTTTTCAGTCAACTGTCATCTTTACCAAGTCACTTTCCACCTGCTGCTTATTGGAAAAATTAAAATGCTTCCCACTCTCTCCAAGTCAGTTACCAAGGTTCAAACACGTGGTGCGAGGACAATGTATTTTACCTGACTGATACTGAAAAGAACAGTATGAAGAGAGCAATGGGTAACTTATGGTATTTAGCAGATTTATTTATTTTTAATTAAAATATATTCATTGCTCCTCCTTATTTATTTATTAACTGGTGATGATGACTCCTTGTTATTTATTCATTTTTCAAAGTCTAATGTTCAGTATATTTAAGGCCTACATTAAACTGATTTTTTTTCCTAATTAGAAGGAGGAGGACTAATTAATACAAATAGCTTAGCCTATAAGGCCTACAACTACATTTTCAGAAAACTGTTTCAGTGCCTTAGGTACTGACTTTCAAAAGAAGCTAGGCAATGTTGTGTTCAGTGCTGCGACGTCTATGTGATGTTGATGCTAGCTTCATTTTCAAGCCCAGAGCTTCCAACCAGCCACACTAAAGCTTTGTTATTCTAACCCCCAGGAACTGCGCTGAATGCCAGAGGCCTGAAGTCGGTCCTGTTGCTCTGCCAGCCGCTCCTGTCCCCTCCCCAATGGGTGTTTGAAACTTGTCTGCGTGTTAAAGGCTTGAGCACAGGAAGCCAAGTAGAAGTAACTCCCCAGCTTGCTGTTCCTGACTTTCTATCCTTCTGTACTTCATCTGCTGTGCCTGTGCCTTCTCTCTCACGAAGGAGAAAAGAAGATTGCTTCATAGGAAAGCTCTGTCAGAAAACCAAGAAGCATCATGTGGCCAGCTGAGGGACAGGTACACAAATAGGATGCAAACGGGAGAGAATAGGGGTTACACGGCTTCAGGTGCTCAAAACGATCTTAAGGACAACCCAAACATTAGCAAGGTCAGAACCTTAAGTTACTTTAGTTTCTAGCACTAAGACTTGGGCTCCTAAGTTAAATTAGTTTCCTAAGTTGACTGGAATAGTACTTAATAATTAAAAAAGGAGGCTGTATGTTCTTAGGAGCTCTTTGAATTTAAATGCCATTTTAACTAATTAGGCATTCAACTCAAAATATCGAGGACCTGATGCACAGCAATACTCAGCACTAAGCACAATCAGTGTACTCACTGAGAGGCACCCCGGCGATGCAGATTTGCAAATCATGTACACAGAAAATTGAAATATCCAGAGCCACTGTCACTTTTGAAAACAAAGGCCAGATGTAGATTTAAGTTTTTAAAGGCTCTGACTTCATCCATTTAAGGACTTGCAAAGCTTTTGGGGGTGGATACGCAAACATACCTCACATCTATTATTGTTAGCACTCCTTCTCATTGTTTTTTCTTTCTTATCGATTATTGGCCTAAAGTCAAGTACAACTTCATTAAAATCCTTGTAGATCTCTAATATTCTGAGGGGGGTAAAAGGAAGTAAAATAAACCTAAAAAATAAAGCCTAAACGACTTTCTTTAAATATATATTTGTATGTGAACACACACACACACATATATATAGAAATACTTCATTTTAAAGTAAACAATAATCATAAAAACTTGATGAAATAATGGTGGACTTTAATATTGTAAAGCCATGATTTTATGTAATTTTTAACCAAACTTTTTGCAGCAACATTAGACACCTGATGTTAGTAAAGTCAAACAAGTTAATTTATACCAGGCAGGAGCAGAACTTCAATATAGTCCTTATTGGCCCTGAGAAATATAACTTTAAGATGAGGTTCTCTCTCAAATGATTTAAATCTGTATATTGTACAATAAGCAGAGATCAGTTAGGATCTTCATTCAATTCTATTGCAAATATTTTCTTACGATGGAGGTTTCACTACAGCAAGCAAATTCCTTTATGCTTTCTGCATGGCAACCTTCCTGCTAAGAGTTCAAAGCGTTGCACAAACATGTGTGCCATTCTTGTGTAAATGCACCCTTCTTCAGAACTAAGGAATGGCAGCAAGACTGGTATAAATCTTTTTCTTTTTCTCAGCCAGATTAAAACATGCTGGCTTCTCTTCTTATCCTGGCAGAAGTGCTGTCTTTCGAATCTTGTTACCCTAGACAACTGTTTATAGTTTGCTGACAGGACAACCCAAGAGTTCCTAGGATGATCAGAGGAAGAGCATGCACTGCAAGAGGAAACTAAAATAATTTTGCTTTTTTATAAAAAAGAACAAACATTTAGCAACACATCAGTTAGAGAAAAACTTAAGAGGTAAAGTGAGAGATTATTTAGGTTAAGGCTAATGATAGTCAAAAAACTGGAAGGTATGTGTGGCTATGAATACATTTAGGTTGTAAATTGGAAGAAATTTTCCATCCATCAAGAAACTAAGGTTCCAAAATAGCCTTACAATAGGAGTAAAGAGGCAAAAAACCTCACTGGTTTTAGGATAGCATCTTACAACTTTGCGTTGCATGATTGCCTATAAAAAAAAGACATTGCATGATTGCCTGTAAAAGGGAACTAGACTGAGTGACTCAGAAAGTAATTTCTAAACCTGTGTTTCCAAAATTCCACTTCTTTGTTGGGGTTGGGAGGAGAGAAGAGCTTATATAGAAAACTGAATCATTAATTTCATGTCAGATTTTAGAAGGAGAAATAAAGTAAAGGAGAAACAAGGAATTTGGGGCCACAAAGACGACTAAGGGACTGCAGTATCTCTTATACAAGAACAGGCTGAGAGTGAGGACTGTTTAGCCTGGAAAGGAGAAGGCTCAGAGAGGTCTTATCAATACGTATAAATATCGGATGGGTGGGTGTAAAGAGGATGGGGCCAGACTCTTCTCAGTGGTGCCCAGGGACAGGGGAGAGATAATGGCACACATTTAAATACAGGAAATTCCATCTGAACATAAGAAAACACTTCTTCACAGTGAGGGTGTTTGAACAGGGACAAGTAGCCCAGAGAGGCTGTGGAGTCTCCAGCCTTGGAGATATTCAAAACCTGACTCAACATAGCCCTGGGCAACCTGCTCTAGGTGACCCTGCTTGAGCACAGGGGTTGAACCAGATGATCTCCCTCCAGAGGTCTCTTCCAACTTCCACTACTCTTGTGTTTCTGTGATTCTGCAATTCTGGGAAGGTAATATGTTTATATTCTCAGCCACCTAAGCATAAATATGCAGAATGAGAGGAGTAAGAGAATGTACAGGTTACGTTTCAACTGCAAATAAATACACTATAATATACAGTATAATATACTATAATACACTATAATAACAAGGCAGTGGCTTTTATTATTTCACGACTGTAAAGTATATAGCTATACTTTTTTATTGTAGGAAGGAGTTTTAACACTTCTGTCCACTTCATCCCGTCTGGATGTGATCCCGGGCAATATGCTCTAGAGGTCCCTGCTTGAGCAGGGAGGTTGGACTAGATGATCTCCAGAGGTCCCTTCCAACCTAAAGGATTCTGTGATTCGTATGTATCTACATTAGTTTCTATATAGGTGAGTAGGCTTCCTAGTGGGCAGAGGTGGAAAACTTGCAAGTGGCTATTCAGACCACCTACAACTGGATAGCAATTTGACTCCTAGCAGATTTTCTGAGTAGCCCCTTAGAAGTGCCTTCCTTCTGTCACTGACTGCAGAACACTCACGTAGCCTTCCAATTTGGGTGCCTAATATTAAGAGTGAGAATAATCCTGCTTCATTGTGCTAAATGAAGTCTATAGTTCACAGAAGTACAGAATAAGGAAAGTCCCTGCTCTGAGGATCTTATAAGGACAAGGCACTGCCTTTCAAACATTTAGCTTAGTCTATAAAACAGACTTTACACAAGATTAGCCATTTCCAGGATGGCTCCAATTACTCTTTATAAAAGCAGTTAAACGTGTACAATACTACATTAAAACTAGATCTTCTGCAACTATCTTCATACCAACATCACTACATGCATACTTGGAGGTGGGTTTTTTTTTAACACGCTGCTACAATTACCATTTTTGAATGTAGTCAAATAATGCAAATAAAACAACTAAGGTATGTTACTGTTTGCAGAATCAGAGCTCTAGTTTACAGGTATTCTTTCTTCCTTCATTAATTAAAAAATATTTAAAAGGCCTGTTTCCTAAGAAATAATATTCTTTTAAAAGAGTGCTTGCATCTTAAAAATCTGCTTGTCTTTATTTTTAGCTAACCAGCACTGAAAGAGTGAGATGAACAAGATTTACTTTTTTTTAAGTGTTCCCTTGCTGAAAATTAAGTTACATCAAGTTCTGCCAGATACGCGTTAGACAGGCAGTTCTTACCAATTCTGTTATGTGTTATACAACAATGAAGAAGAAACTTACATTGAAATTACATGCAGTAAAACCACGGAGATAACAGGGACAGTAAAAGATGAGTCCTCTAATTTTATTTCTAAATCTTTTTTTACATTAGCTAGAAATTAAGTCAAATGGTTTCCTTTAGCATAGATAAATGTTTATGCTGCCCTTGCTTATGTGCCTCTTAATTGACATTTCATGCCAAAGTTTACTTGCTAAAAACTATAAGATAATGAAGTGAAAGGAAAACAAATTTCACTTTTATCACTAGGAATTTCAAATCTGCATGTAGCTGTGTCATTTGATGTATGGGTGTTGTCTCTCTGCACAGGAATTCATTTTTTTTCCTCGTTCTTGTTCCCTAATGGGAAATGTGCCTCTAGGGCCAACGTTCAGGAGGGAATGGAATTTCCACCCAGCAACATTTCTCTGAAACGACTATCAGGTTTTGAATCTCCCCTTTTCTGCTGGTAATGGAATCCCACATGTAGACAGTCAACACTAATGATTTTAGTTGCCTCCAGCATTACTTATGACTAAGTGCAAACCCTCTCTTCTCCCTCACTACCCCCCATCCTGCGGAACCACAAGCCAAAAAGATAACTAAGCCTTTTTCTTCTCAGGACTTCTTCACAGTGGAGCTAATTATACACAAAGACATGAACACTTCCTTTGAGAGGCAGCATAAAAAAATCAAGCCTGTCTGTGTGCCCAGGAGCTGCAACTCCAGCACAAGTATGCGTATACAAGCTAGCAGTGATTTGCTCCCAATTATCTTTGCACTGTGATGGCAAAAAGGGAAGATGATGATACACTGTAAAAACCTAGATACATGTCCTATTGCTTTTTCATGTCATGTATTGCACGATGCCACCCAGTGTTGTCCGAGTATAAAAGACTGCTCTCAGAAACTGCTTCATTTCAGAAAAATTTTGAGAAATTCAAAAATTCAGAGAAATTACAGAATGAGAACTCTTATTGTGCAAACATTTAACCAACAAGAAAGTCTACCTGTTTTTTAAGTTAATCATTCTCTGGTAATGCAGTGCAACACAAGTTCTGCCCAGGGTACATTCTACTGTGGGTGTGCCATTCCTCATGTGCATGAGCTTGGAAAAATTTTCAAGCACCTCTTGATTCTTCATGCATTGCACCAAGGATAAACGGGTTGCTGCTACTGAGATTCAGTTTTGGCTATTGTAGACTCTTAATTCATGTTACGATACTTTGATTTTTTAGCTTGATAGGCTAACAAAGACATCCTTTCCTTCCCCCTCCCCCGCAACTGATTTTCCCTCTCATGTACTAAAAAGTATTCCTTAGGTTTTTAGGCTGCCTAGATTCATCATATGGTGTGCAGCACCATACAGTGAACGGCAGACATTCTAAATGCCTTGACTGCCTGAGAGACTTCTACATCACTGGAAACGTTCTCTGCAAATCTTTCACTTTGCATGTTCTCAAGGGGTGCAAAGCTGCGCATACACTTCCTGGATAAATCTGCAGGTCTTGCATGTAACAGCACATTATCTCTCTGCATACGTCAGCGCAGAACTTGTCTGTGCAGGTTCCCCTCACAGAGCTTCCCTTTGACATTAGAGTTAAAAAGGCAAGATCCCCTCAGCACCTAGTTCTTTTCCTTAGCACCTACTTCCTTTCCTCATCTCTGTTCAGTGATGGCTCAAAAAGGGGACAACAGAATCACCCTGATGATGCCACATTGTTGGGTGACAGAGTGCACATGGATATCCTGCAGGCTGAGCTCTCAGTAGGGGCATATATGCATATTTTAGATCCTAGGGTGACTAGCATGATCTTCATACTCCTTTTGTAGCACAAATTGAGACAGTTAATATAGGTGGTGACAGAAAACACTGTTGCTATTTTTGTTTTAAACAAAAAGAGTAAAGCAAAATTATCTTACATGTCATGAACCAGCCAAGTGTTGAAAACAAATACTGACATAAGATATATTGTGCCAGGGATATGCACCATAGACTTAGGATAAGGCAATATAAACAGAAATTTATTTTGAAATATGAGTGAAAAACTGTAATGATTCAGACAGGTGATTTCCCAGGAAAACATGCACTCAGAGCAAGTAAACAAAAAGCACCAAGTCTCTCTGGCTCCTTGGTGTTGTTGAACTCATCCCCGGCTGACATATTGGTATGCCTGTCTCTCTGACTCCTAGCCTTTTCTTCCAAGTCAAACAGGATTTTGTCAGTTTTGCTCAATGTGGCATGGCCAACACAGTTCTGGTTTCTAGTTCCTATGTTGCTTGTTGAACTTTATTCCTTACCATTTTAGTGAGATGAAGAAAAGATCTTCCAGCAGGACCTGATATTTTATCCAATGGCTTGGATGAGTCTCATGAAGAACAAAGGAGTTTTGTACCTCACCAGTCACATGCCACCTGGACTAACAACACGAAAATTTTGACAAAATGAAATTCTTTTCTCTGTGCAACTCAGGTACTGTGTAAAATACTAGTGGTCATCCATCCAGTGAGGTGCATATGCTGTCCAGTATAACATGCACCATAACGCACTCATGTTACTGTAGTGTAAATAACTTGTATATTTCAATATACAATATAACTCAAATTATGAGTTGCTGGTTCCCTGGCAAATATACTTAGTAGCCTTAAAAACAGTAAACCCATTTTTTTCTAGAACTTAATGCAATTAATTGTAGCTACACATTAGCCTATTTTTAACACATCAGACTCATATATGGAAGATTAAGAACCAAATCAAACATCAAGAGATTACAGTGTGCTACACATAACACACCATATGCATTATTAGACATTCTTTTTAACTGGAGTTTCAGAAGACCCTACAGAAAGTATGTACTTTATGGACCCTTCACACTCTGTTGAAGCTTACGCTGTTGTTTACCCTTTGCACTATGCTAAAATTATTTCACTTAAGAGGATCTGACATGTCAAATTCTGCCTTACCATACTAAAATACTGCATAAGTATCTTAATAGTGGCTTTCTAATTGTTAGTAAAAGTGGCGTCTTACTTTGGTCATTCTTTGGTCATTCTTTGGTCATTGTTTCCTTTTAACAAAAATGTTCTCTATTAATTTTTTACTAACCTACATGTGGATTTTCTAGTTTGCATGCTTAGATGCATTAAAATGGTAGACCTACTGAACTCTGCTTATATGTATCTTTGTCTGCCTAGAACAACCTGACATTACACATATGCAATATATGAACAATTAATATTTTTTTCTATTAAAAATAATAGCTGAATGCAGAGAAGGAATAAATTCTAATGCTTTGGTAAACCTTATAAACAATAGCTTTTAACAAAAGAGAAAACACCACATAGGCAAGTTTCCCAAGCATTTTAAATGTTCTACAGCTTTTAAGATATAGTCAGTCATTTCCATTTAACAGTTTAATATTACTCTTCTCTATGGCAGTGCCTGGCCGTATTGCTGTACAACACTGCCTCCTTTTAAAAAGTTCTGTCTTTAATGGCCTTTGATGCTTCTTTACACAACTTTTTGCTCTTTTTCCCCTTTTCCATTTTTGTTCCAACACATATTCAGGCGGTCAAGGCAATATCTAATGAAGATCAGAACTTGAGGATATTTACTCTTGTTTGGGTCAATGCTGAGCTACATAGCTTCTTCTTTACTCCAGTGTTATGAAGCTCAGAAACACCACTGATGACACCTGGAACTTTATGTACCTGCTTCTAGTAATTTCCAGAAATTGCTTCTTTCAAGTTATTACTCCTCTGCACTGCTGCTGAAAGCCATATAGTGGAGCTTGTCTCTTGAAAAAGCACATTTAGAATTCATGTCTTAATATTTACATACTTCTATTGTATTTATTTATAATTTTCCCCATCTTCAAAACAGAAATAAGTGCTTTTTAAAGCAGAAACCTAACCTATAACTGAGCTAAAGATTTTTAGCTGTGGCAATGTTGATAGTAAATAGCATTTACAAACCAGTTAGATTCATTTAGATTAACTAACTCATTTGAAATCGCTCTGTCACATGTGCCTTTTTCAGAGTCAATATAAGACTATAATAGAGTAAGCTGCTGAGCAACATTTATATAGACAATACTACTACTACTACTAAAGTCTACAGCCCTGATTTATCTTTAAGATGTCATTCCCAGTTTCAATAATTAAAAAATCTTGAAGGGCTGTTCTTCAGCTTCTTGCTCACTGCTCAACACTAGGCAGAGCCAAACATGGACGTGTAAGTCTTCCATGATACCTATGAGAAGCGTATGAAAAAAGAAAGGTAACTGTTGTGCTAGCTTTATCCACTGCTGTAATTAACCCATCTGTTAATATTTCAAGTTTAAAATATGTATGTTTTAAATTTCTCTTTGAAAGCAATGGTAGAAAAAGCAGAATGCCCCTCCTTGCTTAAACCAAATGGCGTGTGAGCTTGACAGAGTACTACAATATGAAGATCATCAGCATACAAATTGTGGCTTAAACCCAAGACTTCATTAAAAATCTAGGAGCAAATACTTCTAAAATGCACCTGTGCAACTTGTAGTACCTTACAGTGTGAGAAGAATTCAGGTTTGACTGCTTAGGAATTCTGACTAAATAGAAACCGCTTGCACATGAAAGTTAAAGAAGAAACTGCTATCTGGTGGTGAGACTAATGCTGTCTTTGTAGTCAGGTTTAACAAAATCACTACCTGACAGGCATTAAGATTTCCCAGAAGCGCACTTAAAAGTACATATCATATCACAGTTTCTAAAACGGCTTCTACAGGCTATGTCAAAATCAAAGTAGAGCATTTAATGACAGAGTAAAACCACAGCTTAAAAACAACATTCAGATTTTTTTAAAGTACTGCATTTAGTTATAATGCTTATAATTTTCCATAATAAGATCTTATTTTTTCTTCTTTATAACTACAAACTTCAACTTCTTTGCAGTGGCACTATTTGCCTCTGGCTGGATATTTCTATAAATTTCAGCTACCCTAATGCAACCGTTTTTGAGAATAAAATCAAAAGAAAAGACACTGTATTGTTTGTGTTAAATGACTTTCTAGACTTCTGTAGACTGACAAGATTAAACAATAGGATCAATCAACCCACAGAACCAGCAGAAACTTTTTATGCCTTATTAAATTCAGGATGATATGTGGATTTGCCTGCACTGATTAAAACTTGTTTCACCTGATAATTTGGTATTGACTACAGCCACTTTCACCAAACATCAGTTCGCAGTCAAACTCTTTTGTCTGCACAAGCAATGGTCACACCTTTAGTGCCTGATAGACATACCCAGAAGTCATTGTTCTATAATATAGCAGCTTAAGGAACTACTCCGGCTGCTTACTCCCGGACTCATGTGTCAGTGCATGTACCCCTAGGTTAAGCTACTGCAACAGTTTGTGAGTCATTCTGTGAAGATGACTTAACTGATTAAGGTTAGAAAGAAACAAAACATACACAAATAAGCGAGATGAGCTGAGAGCCCTAATTCACAGCATGGCCACACAATCCGTTGCATGAGCACAAGGGATGGGATGTGAACTTCAGCACTGGAGTAAAGAATGAATCTCCAGGTGTGAGAAAGACAAAAGTGTCCTACATTAGCATTACTACCAAAGCTCTGTATAGTGGAATTACAGCCTGTGGAGGCTATCCTCTAAAACAAAACTCAGTGGGACATCAACAGAGACTGGCAGAGCAGCTAATGAATTATACAAGTTCAGCCATGTTGTCCAGTTAAGTCCTTTGCATATGTTACACATCAGCACTGTTTCAGTTCCAACCATTAACAATCACCTCGAGCTAAAACACTGCTTGGATATTGCTTCTACTTGCTAGGGACAACAGCTCAGGTGAAACTTGAGATAAACAGGGTCTTTTTGCTGCAGCTTAAGGTAGTTATTCCTAGATACATAATGGAGACCTTTATATTAAATTGCCTCTTCCATAGAGTTCCTCAGTCTAAGTATCACTCAGGTCATACCAAACAAGACACCTACGCTCTGACTTGCAGCAGCACTGAGTTTTCTCAGCTGAGACTGAGTTTAGTGACAATTTTGATTTGAACATAAATTGCTAAATACTCAGGAACAGACTCCATCTGTTAGTTCTGTTATATCTTAAACTGGACACCAAACATTACTTGATCTAACTTTCTGAGCTTTACTTTCAGTACTTTGGTATTCCATATATACAACATCTATTTCTTGATCAATCTTTACTAAAATGAATTGAGTGATAACAACAGAAATTGTAAAGAGGAAGCCAATTATTCTGTATTCAGTGCAGACTGCAGTAAGCTGTAAATAATGCACGGTGCAACATGCTGCAGAAGATAACAAACTGTTCATAGGAGAAAAGAACTATCAGGCCTAAACTATGGATCACTAAGTTTAATCTCCTGTAATCGCAGCCAACCACATAATCTAATCCTTTTCCTAAATGCTCAACATTTGTCTTAAACCTTATTAGACTGCTTGCCCATAGTAGGAGAAGGCCATCTCTAGATTTCACTGACAATTTTACCAGAAGCTCCTAATGCTCAGTCTGAATTTATTCACTGCCAGTTTATATCTGTTCTTGTGCTAATATCTTCCTTTAGAAGAAAATTTCATATATTCTGCTAAATGAACAAATATTTTATGATAGATTGGAATTTTATGATGGATTGGAATATAGCAGGGGAATGGAGCACCTCATACCATAGCATTTCTTAGTATTTGTTTCACTCTGAATTCATCTAACTATTGTAGATGAGACACCTCCATCACATATAATGACACAAATGCTTTCCAAAACTACTGTAACCAATGTCATCTAGTACATTTGCCTTTTCCATGCCCATATCACACTGGTGATTCATAACCATTCTGTGATCAACCAACTCACTGCAGTTGTCTCCACCACAGCTGTTTCCAATCAGTGAGCTCACACCTTAACAGAAATTCTCACTATTAGTCCTGAAGGGTAATTGCACTTCATACAATTAAATTTCATCCTTTATATATTATTCCGGTCCTGACAGTCATCTAGCTCTTCCTGGATATTGCAGTCTTCTTCTGTGTTGATGACAGACCTACTTTTTGCTATTGACAAATTCAATTATCACACTCTTGTATCCTCATTCTAAGCTTATTAATGAAATTACTAAGTAAAATTTGTTTAAAGACCAATGCCTTCAAGAGCTCTACTAACACTCTCATAAAACAGCACTATCCCTTTCAATGTCACATGCTATCTTCCTTTTAGCTAGCTTCCTCCCTCACATTGTAGTGCTTTCACTAATTAGTGAGTATTAACTATCATGTGCACTGAATGCACAGTGATTAGGCAGAAGTCCTCCAGAAAGAATATGTTCTAATTCAGGTGAAGATCGTCTAATGCTGCTTATGTACCTAGAGGATAAAGTGAGGATTTACAGAGATCTACATTTTTTTTTTTAAACAATCAAAAATATCTTGTTCTACTATACTAAAACTGTTTGTAAACATCAGTTGAATCTGGTATGTAATTTTGGCTAAGAGGCATTAAACATTACCCTTTTGCCATCTTTAAGGCAAAAAATATTTTATAAATGATGAAATATTTTTGATATTTCATTTTGAAATATCATGCTTTGTTTCATTACTGAGCTTAATTAAAATAATTTAAATAACAAATGTTAAATGAAATAAAAGACTAAACTTCTTAATAACCCACAATCAAAAGAAGTATTTTAGTGAATCCAAACTAAGAAAAACATATGTAGAGTAAAAAAAATAGTATTTTGGATTGCCATAAAATAAACATATTTTCTGATTGTCTTGATTCTGCAGCAGAATTAAAAAAAATTATTTATATCACCTCTAGTTTTATAGGCAGCATGAATTCTGGTCTCTTCAAATGCTGGTCCCATCACTTTGCAGGTTTAGTGTTCTTTTAATATAGTTTTTTTGGGACACAAATAAAAATTCAATAGCAGTGTGGCAGAAGCAGCTCTGGCCTTAAAGTGTAGATTGTATCATACGATCCAGGTGCAAAAATTCTGGGGAAGGCTGGACTACTAGAGGATCTATAGCCCCTGCACATCTCCCGAGTCTCTGAAAGAAAGTATTTCATGAAGGGACAAACACAGTGCTATATGTATAAACAAGGCTGCAGTTCTAAGATGAAGAAATGGAGCATATATTAAAAGCCATATGCACGTTTGAGCTAATCCTTTTGTACTGGTCCTTAGAAATAACGATAAGAAACACTTACAGGCAGGCAATGTTGACAGAGTGGGCCAGCAAGGCAAAAAATAAGTCAAGGAAAATCAGCCAGGAAACTATTATATCACACACATCTAGCAAAAATAAAAAGTTGTTTACTAAAATGGAAAAAATTTTGTCATACTTATCAGTTGGGATTGCACATAATACAACCTGATATTTAGTTGAAGACTTAAAATGTCATGCTACTTTGCAGAATTAACTACTGACAAAAGCATTTATTAAATTAAAAAAAAATGGATCTGTTCCTGAAATAATTAAAAATAAAATATATTTCTAACATACTTCATATGTCGGAGTGATCGTACGTACCCTAGCAACCAGGGTGTTATTGAAATTCTACATATAAGTGCATGAGTCATTTTAAGAGATACATTAAGTCTAATAATGAATGTTTAACGTATAGCAGAATCACTAAGCTACAAACTAGATTTTATAAATGTGTAAAGTTTGGTAAAGTTTTTCTCATAAATGTCAAGAAGAAAGGATAAATCTTTGTGCTAGTTTTTTCAAGTCAGTGACATTTTCTATTTTATCAAGTTACTTCCCTTACTTTTTGTCTGAAGGTTTTTTACACAGCAACTGCATTTAGCTCAATTGTCAGGATTTATTCCAAAAACATAGGTTAAATCTATCTTATTCTGCACACAACCTGAAAAAGAGTCTTCTTTATACCATGTACAATTGGAAGGCTACAAATGTCATATAACTAAGTTACAGAAACTATCCATGCAGTATATTTTATACACCTCCCCTGACACCAAGTTCCTGGCATTTCAGCTCTGATCTTGGATATACAGGGGCACTACCGACTTCTCATAAAACAGTATTCTACAGTTAGTGTACGCAATTTGCACAGTGGGCTGCTTCACAGTTCATCACAATGCATTTGAAAAAAAAAGTGAGATCAGAACTAAATCCTAAATTAAAATTCCCTTCCCTTTAGAGGATCTGAAAAGATCCTGTTTCATGAGTTACATTCATTACAAGGTTGAAGCAACTAATTGGGACGTTTTTCCTCCAGAGAAGATTTTTTCCCTCTTGAGTATAAAATATTTTATTGTAAAGTCTACAGCAACAAATTATGGAAATGTTTGTTTGAGCACAACGGAAAAACTGAAGTTATTTTAGTTTTTTTTTTTTAATATCTTGCTTGAAGTACCCAATGTATTATGAAAATACCAGGTTCTGGGTCAAAAGGAAAGAGCACTGATGTATTCCAGAATGACAATTCTCACATTCCTACCACAGACAACATATTTGCTTTTCCTTATTATTTCAAACTTTATTCATCGGCTTAACTCTACTCACTGCTACTGCGTTTCATGCTAATTTGTACAGAGCATCAGCTAAAACCAGCTCAAAGATTTTTTAGTATTTGGCTGTTAATTAATGCTTCATATACTAGTGACATCTTTTCCTCAAAGTCCTTTTCATAAAATACTTTTTATAGATCAGGAAAAAATTCTGACTGTCAATCAGGTAAGGAAATTACTTAGAAGTTTCTGAATATTGGAAATTTCTAGAATAGTGAATGAAAGAGAAACAAACCTTTATAAACACATTGTACATAAGCAGTTGGAGACCTACAGGTGATCGGAGGAAGAAGATGGCTTTGTCAATATCAAACTTGTTACCAATTTAACAAACTGAGAAGGATGACTATCTAACCCAGACTAAGGTCAAGTGTCACTAACTGTTCTCATAAATTGTACAGGCTTTGGGAGAATCATGGTTTTGTTGGTTCAAAGTAGAGCGCACTATTTTCACGCAAAATGAGACCAACTCCCTTACGGTTAAGCCAAGTATGGCTTTTTAACAACTCAGAAACCTTATTTATAGCTGTTCAAACCCGAAGCACAAATCCATCATTTTAATCTGTACCAAAAGAAAAGCAGAGCTAAACAGAATCTCAGAGAGGCAGCATGAATGAAAACCTGTCACTTCTTTTGATGTAACTGCAGTTACATAGCGTAAGATAGCGTGCAGTGTATGCTTACTATCTTATCACAGAACCCGTCCCTTGGTTTGTTTACAGTGAGGTAGAGAGTAAGTCAGGCTTTTTAAAGTCTTTAAAATTCATATAAAAACCTTTACTGCTGATACCACTACTTGCAGCACTGGCAACATCAAAACCATACAGAATTTTTCAATGTAATTTTCATTTGCAATTTAGAAAAAGGAGAAATAATAAATAAGAGCATCATTCACTCTTACAATCCTCACATTTTCTGAACAGTCAAAGTATGAGTGTTTAAGTGTATAAGAAACTAATAATTTGGATTAATTCTTAATGTAGATGAAATTTTTATTTGAATTTTTTTCCCCTGCTTTTAAATGATCCAGTAAAAAAAATCCAATTTAAAACTGTCCACGGAGATGATAAACAAATCCCTTCCGATCTGTAGGAAGATTCTGAGATGACAGCTGTAAATAGCTCTGTTTTATGGTGTATTGGTTACTAAAGTTCTTAGATATTGTTTCTGTTCTGAATAATCAACTAGTGAAATGCTGCACTGTGTATTTGAATTGATTTTCAGAGTCTTTCATGAAGACCAGTGTGCTAAGAACTATAAAGACATGCAGAAAGTGCTTGCTCCTGCCTGACAGAATTTTTTCTAAGCAGGCAAAAGGGGAAATGGAATAGAATTTGACCAAAATTACACAACAGACTAATAGCAAACAATGGAGCCAAGATTTCCTGCATTTAAGTCTAGTAAGCAGGGCTGCTTAAGATCATGCAACTTTTCACTTGTAGTACTCACTGGGGAAACTAAATACTCAATTTATGCACTTACTATATGTATAGCACATTGTAATATAGATGCAATTTTGAGTTCTTTGTTCTTGCCTGTTGTTTTCAATTTGGTTTCCTAAGGAAATGAAACTTGTGCAATCATATTGGGTGTGTATGGGTGCATGTACATGTGTTCAAGTAGTAACTTTTGAACCTGCTGGCAGACTTTAGCAAAATATGACACAAGATAGTGGTCTCAAAGATAATGTAATTCCTACAGCTGTTGTGAAAACAGGGGGACAGCTGTAGATGCCAGACTGTACCCTGAAAGCAAGTATCATCAGATTCCTGAAAATTCACATGGTAGATATCTTATTTCTTTAGTTTTGATACTGACAGAACAACTCACTGACCCGTTCAGTCAGGTTTTCAAGTTTTCCTCCATATTAAGGAATTTATTAATTAAAAATTGAAGAACAAAAAAGAATCTGATGAAATAATACAAGATTAGGACCTGGGGCTTAAGGAAGAAAAGTCAAATATTATATTACTCATAATAAAATCATAAACTAGAATAACTGTACACGTATGCATTGCATATGAGTTTCTCCTTTCAGCCTACAGGCCTCACTTTCATATCAATAGCCCAAAGACAATTCAAATTCCCTCTGTACTTCAGAGGGTGAAAATTGTGCTAGCAGAAGACACACATATCGGAGGGCTGAACTACCTGTCAGCTCCAGCTGTTGTATTTGAAGGAAGAAGGATGAAACAGAGAGATAAAATGTGGGTGAAACTATGTTCATGAGTGGGAATATTTATGTTAATCATCTTAGATGTTACGCTTAGGCAAGGTTTTGGGGCTGTCATCACAAATATCAGTGTAGACAAGGCCTCATTAAGGCTCAAGAAAGGCAATGATTTAATTTCTAACGTCAAAATAGGCAATTTGAGCACATCTCACGCTGGAACTTGTCCTGCTACTGCTTTACAAACATTGCTCCTCTTCCTAGTTTATAAGACAACCCTGCAAGAGTAGCTGAATGAAGTTGGAGAGAGGGTACATGTTTCATTTGAGTCCCTCTGAACCTTTCAGAAATTTTCATTCCATTTTTTAAAATAAGGGTTTCAGTAGACTTGAGCTTTCCACCCTCACTAATGTGAGCAGCCTTCAATCAACTCAAAGCACACAACTTCCATCAGGACACACACGTTCACTCAGCTTATATACGTAAGTGAAAGAGAGAAGCTGAAACTCTAAGATCCTTTTATATAGGATGGGCTAAAGAATGCTATCATTCTGGTTTCTCTAGTAATGAATACAGATAAAGTTAATTGCATAATCACTGCAATTAGAAATGTAAAGAAAGTGGTACTTTCAGATAACTGTAATCATAACTGTGTCATATAATGTAATCATCACATAACTGTAACGCAAGAAAGTGTTGTTATTTCGAGAGAAAGGTTGAGGTATAAGTCACAGAATGCTTGTGACACGTCTCATTAAGAGGGAGTATTTGAGAGAGAAAGGCTGGCTCTTGGTTAAGATGTCAGCATCAGGCTTTTGACAACTAAATTCAGTACCTTACTCTTCTACAGTTTTCTTCTGTGACGCTGGGCATGTCATGCAGTTTAAATCCAATGGAGTATAGCGTTGACTAGAAGTTATGTCATGTATCAACCGATCTCAGACACTTGGCCCTGAGAGCACAATCCTGAATCTTAAGTTAGTCAGATTTATAACAGGCTGTATTCTGAGCTGGAAGCAGCTTAATCTAGTCAATAGTAATTCCTACTGAGAGATTGTATCTTAAATTACACTATATGAGGTGCATAAGTAGCCTTTGGTGAAAGGAGGCACTTGCTTCTACTTGAGGTTCTGGAATCTTTCCTCAGGATAAGTTCTTAAAACTTTCCTTTCAAAGGCCAGAGAAGGCAACGCTTTGTTTTTTTTAATGTACTTAAATTCAGTAGCTCAGATGTTACGGCGCTCTCCTAGGATATGAGACACCTAGGTTCAATTCTTTCCTCTGTCTGTGGAAATTCAAATCTTACTCCCCATGCCTCAGTGGAAAAACGTCTTAAATGCCAGGCTCTAGGGTATTTAAAAGGGAAGGGTGCTCTCACTCTGTCCTATTCAATAATTAAAAGAATCACTAAAGCAGAGGGAACGCACATAACAAACATGAACAGATTCTCTTTCTGATATATTTAGTATTAAAGTAGTCCTTGGATCAAGAGTTTTAGGCAACATAACCAGAGAAGCAAATAGCCTATGGATTTTGAGGAGGCTTACATGGAACAGCACTGCTGGGTTCTTACAAGCATGCCTAGGAGCAGAGCTTTAGAATTCACCAGGGTGAGGAGGCAGCCATCTCAGGTGTTCAAGAACTGTAACTTGGATCTGAAGAATCTGAAATACCAAATACTCTAACGAGAGAGATTTCAATCCTGCTGAACAGTTCTCCACCAAAATGAAGACGCTGGTAGTTTCCTACCTGCCCCAGGCTGTGGGATTAAGCACATGAAAGCTGTGAGAAAATCAGAAATTACCACCTTAGGGCTATATAAGATAGAAACACAACTGACAGTGACTTAATGAAGTTAAAAAGCTCTGAACTATAAGATTCCCATATGCAATTTTTAAAAATATGAAAAAGATAAAAAGCTTTGCAAAAAGCCTAGTACTTAATCAGTCAAAAATAGCATAAGGACTTTGCCTAGTGGGAAGTTTTTGTTGTTTTTCAAAGCATATCCCATAAACTAATCAGAGAGCACTTTGGAATAACTGTCTTGTGAAACAAATTGGCTTGTGAGAACCAAACTGACAGATGAGATTGAAAGAAATAAAGAGAGGAAAAGGCAATATTTGCACTTCATGGCAGATAAGATGAAATTAAGAGAAAATATGTTCTGGTCTGTACATAAATGACAGAAAAATGAAAGAGAAAAGGCAAATGATTGTTAAATGCTTTTCAAAGAGCTGGAGTGACCTCCTGGATTTCCTCTTATCCCTACTGTTTTCAAACACACTGAAGCGAAAGTGCAGGGAACAGGAATGAGACAAATGGTAAAAGCAGTGTTGAGAGACACACGTGATGTTTGAAAAGGTGCCTGCATATTAACTTGAAATGTGTAAGAATAAATACAAGCAGTTAAAATAAAGCATGAAAACAAAAGAAAAAAAAAATCAATGAAACCTCCCTTTCAGTCCCTTCTGGCATAGCTAAAAATATTCCAAAATATGTTATAGCTAAATATGGTCTGCAATATACACAGCTACAAGGAGACACTTTCCTACTGAAGCATGTCAAACATACTAAAATTGTATCTCTTTATATGAGCATCATCACCACAATTATCAGCATAGTACAATCTTGAAAATTTGTATGAACGTGAAACTAGAAGTCTAGCATTTCTACATACTTGCCTGACTTCTAATGGTGATGATAATGTGTAGAGCTGCCATGGCACTTGAATGCTTCCGACTGGTGCCTCAAACTAAGTCCTCAGTAACTACTGTATAAATATAGAGTGCCTCAGACAAATCAGAAAAACGATTCTAATTGAGGTAATGGAGATACAAACTTCTGAATCTTAATCCGCAATATACTCCTATGGGGGTTACCATCTGTTGTTTGCCACCTATCCTGCAAAAAAGCTACAGACTAGAAAACCTATTTTGGTTTAGAGTTTGAACTGTTTTTTCATTGCCATAATCACAGAGTGAGAACAAAAGCACTTAAATAACCCTCCTGTCTGAATACAAAGAGTTTGCACCTGATAAAATAGTGGTTTGAATATTGGCAGAATCTGACATGCCCACTTAAGCACAACTTTACTTTCCTTCTTTATTGTCATTTGCCTCTGCTGTGGAAACACAAATTAAACTTTTTTGTCCATATCCTTAAAAAATACTCTGTAAGTGATGCAGTTAGTCCTCAGAATAATAAATGTTTGGCATGTTCTTAAAAGCAATTTAAACAGTCTGCTTTAAAAATGTTAGTTCAGTTAATATGACTCATCAGTCACACAATTTACTGACAACATTTTTCTCTCCTCCCCTTTGTTATTTGACTTCTTAAGGATAGATAGTACTACGTTTAAATGTAAACTTTAAAATGTGCTTGTACTTGAGAAAGAAAAAGGCACACAGCAATTTTTTTTATCTGTGAGCCATCTTGAGCCCTTCCCCCGAAGATTCCGGAGAACTGATAAAACAGGACAGGGAGACAGGAAGAGAGAAAACACACCCAATCACATTTACAGACAGAATGTGTAATTTTGTCTACCAGATTATTTTCAAGTTGTCATAGGACGTTACTGTTCATGTTTATACCACAAGATTTTGGAGGCTTTCAAAAGTGTTAAAGAAAGGTACTATTAACTCTTTTTTTACAGATGTTTGAGAGAGTAAAAAAAAGCTGTAAACTAACAATTTCAAAAATACCTTGTGGTTGAGGTTACAAAAAGTTTTGGATACTTAACCTAACCCTCTTGTAGACTGACTTGACAGAAATCACTAAAGGTGGGCACTAAAGGTGCTCAGTATAGCTTGACATTTTGCATTGTTTCCTAAGTTGGATATTCACAACCAGAGACACCTGCAATTGGAGTCTAAGTTCCTGAAGGTAACAATGTACTTTGGCAAAGACTTTACTAGAACCCTTTAACGTTACCCCTTCAGGAGCTCTTTTAAACCAGATAGATTAATTTTCAGCATATGATTAAGCCTATCCATGTCAGTCAGTTTAAAAGAAGAGGGGGTTTAAAATAAGAATGGGTGCAGTTTGCTGAACTGGTGCCTGTTTAGGCACCAATTTTATTTACCTCCAAATCATGTGACTATTGATACTGTATACGAACATATATATCTATTGAGATATATATATCGATATATATAACAATAGCTTATAGACAATATAACTATCAGTATATATATTTTTGTGTGTGTACCGAAAATCACTTTTGGTCTATATTTTCAATTACACTCTGTTCAACACTGCTGCAGCTACTCTTCTTGATTAAAACTGAAGCCAGCAACGCTTAATGTTTCTAATCCAGAAAACTGACAGGAGCGCTTGACAAAATTTCTGCCCTGAGCCATTCTTTAAAACGGTAACCAATACTCAGCTGGTAAGATAAGGCAATATAAAACTTGGAGGAGAAGGAAAAGATCTCAGGACTTCAAGAAAACTTGCATGCTTTTAAGTCTAAGTAATTGACATTTTCCCAGTATTCATTTTCCATCTAGCAAAATGTCCACAAAATTTACATCTAGCATTGACATCTTGCATTTACAAATGAAGGTGGTTTATTATCAACTCACTGTTCACTCAGGACTTTTTAAATTGCATTCATCTGCCTGACTCTATTCCCAGCACAATTTATTCCAAAGTCACCATTAAATCCACCAAACTGAGGGTCATTTCTCACATTCCCTTCACATAAATAAGAAGTGTGATAGTATCAACATAGGCATATGAAGTAGTCTGTGAAGAGCCTGAGCACAGTTTTCCTGGTATTTTGGTCACTTACTTCTTCAAGCAATATTTTCCACCCATAATATCTCTAGGAATTATGCAGACAGAACAGTGCATTGACCTATCCTGATGATACCCTTCAGGGACAAAGTAGAATTTTAGCAGAGAATTGTTGTGCATAAGATTGACAAGTGGAGTTGCTACATATTTTGAATTAGGAGAACAGGTTGAATGGATTTCTGCTCAAATTAAATTTTAATTTAAAGGGAAGGAAAAAAGTGGAAAAGGTTAGAATTCTGTAAACAACTTTGTAAAAAAAAAAGTATTTTTTTCTAACTAGCTCCAAATACATTGTGAAAAATTTTGTTCAACTGAAAACACATCAGATAAATTCTTCAGTCAGTCATTCTTCCTTGTCCATTACATGTGGTGTCAATAGCCTCCAGGTCAAGCCATAAGTATACAGACTAATCAAGGATAGGAGAGAACATGGCAGACAAATGGAGTCCCAGAAAGATTTATCTTTCCTGCCATGTATACATACAGTTGGTAAACTTACCATTTTCAGCCCACAATTAGTCTTCTTATTTTAAATGATGGTCAACTTACTGTTAATTGTCATAAGAACAGCAACATAAAAGAAACCACCCTGCTGCTAACTGCAGCCACCCTGCCTTTGTTCTTAGCCTTCTTCTGCTTCCTACTGATTCCCCAGCACTAAGAATGTAGTGGGTTGCTGGAATAGGTTTAAGGGAAGATGTTCTTCCTCCCCTCTCCTCTCACTTCCTCTCTTCTCCAACTGACTCACGAACTGAGCATATAAACCGGAGAAGAGAAAGGGGCAAGCACACCCAGGTTAGATGGGAAAAGAGCATTTCCATTGTTATAAGTAAAATGATATAAAAGGAAAGAGAGATTCGGGAAAGGAGTGATAGGGACATGATTTGCCTTGCATGTATGGCATATCATGTCCATCCGCATCTTGAGCACCCAAGTCAGAGCTCTGTTCAAGTCAGCACTACCCTGCACTTTAGGGTGAAATCACCTTGGAAAAGGTTCCTGCCCTGAAACAAGATCAGAAAAGCAGCAAAGGGCAGAGAAACAGTGCTCCCAGCACAGCCACATCCAGCCAAACCTCATGTCTTCACCTCTCAGCTGTCACTCTTGCTTCTTCACAGAATGTCCCTGCCAGTGACTTTTGCCACTGCAAACAACAGGGAAAAGTCATTAATTCTGGCCTTTATCCCTGCAACAGCAAACTTAAATTTTTGCCACTCTTGTGGGAAATTTTGAAGCACCTCTGTCTGAAACAAACCACAGGGTAATCACGTATCTATATGTCTTTCCAACTTGAAGGATCATGGACTGTAATTTTAGCTGCTATTTCCTAAACTTTTTGAGTAACTATTATGTTAAATCAGGCAAAAAAAAAAAACCCTTCTGTGAGCCTGTTTTTCATCCTGTCATTCTTTCAAATGTACTGCCATATCCACAACAATTTATCCATGAAACCACTTTAAAAAGCTTAAAACAATACACTTTTTACGTTTCTAGTGAGTTCCGTCTTGCCTTTTGTTGCTGACCAAGTGACATCCTGTAAGAGAAGTAGCTAATTACTGTCTCCTTGAAAAACATTTACAAAGGGAAGTAGCTGTTTTGCTCCTTTAAAGCAGATGGTGAATAAAAAAGAATCATTCTTAGTAGCTTTGTTACACTTTTCCTTTCTGTATCTTGAGTCTCACCCTCTCTGGACAGTAGTTATTTCAAGAACACAGATCTTTTTCATCTCATCTTTCAATCTTTATACACATGCATTTTAAGAAAGAAGGTATTGCAGCAGGGTTGGGTTTTGGAGGTGGGGAGAGGAAGGGAAGGAGGTTCATTTTTTGTGCAATTCCCATCAAAATCACTTGGTAAATTGTTATCTACATATAAGCATCCTGATGACCTGAATCAAAACCGAGTAGATATGTTGTCAATTCTGAAGTACCATAACGGAAGGAAAAATATTTTGCTATGGACTACTGCAGGGGACTAGGAGTTATGATGACGCCGCTCTTGACTCATTTACAATAAATACTTTTTATCTTTCCCCAACGCTAGAATGAAATGTACTTTTGGTTTCACTGATACAGAATAGAGATTTCAATTAGTGATATCATTACCTTTCACTGCATATTGCAATGTCATAATAAAACATCTCAAAGACAGCCCTTTGGTGTGCTACTTCTGAAACAGCTGGACCTTAAAAGCATTGTAGGTAAGTCTTCTTTCTAGGCAGATGATCAATGCTTACTGTGTTTTGGCATTCTCCTAAATAGGAAAACATCAAAATCTTTAATCAATAGAAAGGCTGAGATACTACTTGTAGGACTGTGCCTCAAAGCCATACAACTCAAAACGTGCTTCTGCTCAGAAGAACGAGTACCAGCTAGTGGCATTTTCTAACATATCAGACTCACTCTTTTTATATACGCTCAAGATATATGTTTATTGCTCTTCTTACTGGAACAATTAGTTTTAGACCATCGTTGTTTAAATTCTTCCAGATTAAAAACCAAAATCTAGCAAGTTCAGTCTTTTAGCTAAGGACTGAATAGCCAAGAGTGCAAGGCTGTTGTCCATCAGAAGTCTGCATGAAAGTTATCTTGAAAGCAGTACAAAAAACTAATAATAAACCCAGGCACAGTTCTTCAAAATAAATTTTAGACCGCTTGATGACTTTTTACTCCCTTTGAGAGTATAAGGTGAAAATAGAAGAGTGAGAAATTAAGTTATTATGAATTATGAATTATCTAAATTTTCCTGGACATACCCATTTTTTCTTCCTGTAAGGTTTGTCTGAATAGGAAAAAAAGGGGAGCAGAAGGGGAGCAGAATTTGGTCATTTTAGGGGGATTTGTCTCTGCTGAGAATCCCAGTGAGGGCACTACAGACTCAGGAGCTTTGAAAAACACAGTAGGATGCACATGACTTCCTATGCACGCAGATACTGGTGTTCCAGCACATCCTGAGTGTACAGTACCACTGGTGTATGATATACACTAATACATACCATGATGCACTGATGCATATGCCCATATATCTTTGCCACATCTCCTGGACTAAATGTGGAATGTCTAGGCCGGGTTGCAAAGGCATGGACTCAAAATGTAGAGTGTGCTATATGAGTATAGTGGACTATATGAGTATTTTCACAAGCACAAACACATTTATTTTTAGAGTATTCCTAGGCAATCACAGCAAATTGTCAACACAGCTATGAGTCAATAAAATACTTTATCATCACCTTTGTGAAGTACAGTGAGATTGTTCCTCCTATTTCAAATGGGAAACAGAGGTACAAAGGAAAAGTCATAGAAGGTATGGTGTTCAAAATGAGACAACTTGGACTCCTCTCCAAAAAACTCATTAGCATTATTTAGTGCTTTACATAGTCACAATATATGCCTTTAATTTGCACTGGTGAATACTCAGATTTCTGCAATTCAGATAAAAGAATGCACAATCAACATGCAAAACATGAGGAATAAAATCAGTCAAGAGATATGTAGAAAGCTCATCATTACTTCAAAGGTAAGGGATTATAGGGCGGTCCCGCTAAGCTGCACAAGCAGTTTTCAATTATCTTAGCCATCAGACCACACTTGTAAAATCTTCTACAATCCCCCTTCCTTAGTCATTATGTGCCATCTGACTTCTGTAACCAAATCAATCCAAAATAACAACTTTCAACAGTATGCCTCCTTATTTGCCCCTGTTATACATTCAAATTATACTCTAAATGAGGTAGAGGTACTTTAAAAATCTTATTAAAGGCAGTGTTGCCATCCATACAATGAGACAAATGAATCTCCTAATTTTCAATCGCACAGCTTAGCAATCTTTAATAGTCTTCCAGTGGCATCCATACATATAACATGTCTTACTGGTAGCACTGTCATAACCGCAAGACAGGCAAGATAAGACCTGTAGGTAGGAAAAATATCTTTTATTAGACCAACTAGTACGATAGGAAAAGTAGATAGACTTCCGGATGCTGATATTTCTCAACTTTTGACACTGTTTCCCATAATATTCTTGAATTCAATTTGGGACATTAGGGTCTGGATGGGTGGACAACTAGATGGGCAGAAACCTGTTTGAATGGTTGTGCTCAGAGGGTAGTGGTTGACTCTACCTGGAGGCTGGTAATGAGTACCAAAGGGTCTCTCCTGAGACCCATCCTGTTTAACATCTTTATCAACAATCTGGAGGCAAAGACAGAGTGCACTCTTCTCAAGTGTGCAGGTGGTATCAAATTGGGAGGACAAGTCAATATGCTTGAGGGCAGGGCTGCCATCCAGAGAGACCTTGGCAGGCTGGAGGAATGGGCTGAAAGGAACTTTATGGAATGCAGAGTCCTACACCAGGGAAGGAAGAATCCCTTACAATAACTGGCTGGGGAGCAGCTCTACTGAAAAGGACCTGGGGATGCTGGCAGGCAGCAAGCTGCACACAATCCAGCAGTGTGTCTGGCAGCAGAGAAGGCCAGCAGCATCCACAGCAGTATTCAGAGGAGCAGAGCCAGTACATCAAGCAAAGTGATTATCCCCTTGTACTTAGCACTCTTTAGACTGAATCGAGATGCTGCATCCAGTTCTGGGCTCGTCAGCACAAGAAAGACATTGACAAACTGCAGCAAACTCAGTAGAGGGCCAGTAAGACTGTGTGGAGCTGAAGCACTTGCCCTCTGAGAAGAGCCTCATGGAACTGGGCTCGTTCTCCCTGGAGAAGAGACAGCTTCAGGGGAACGTGATGGCCGACTGCCAATACTTCTGTGAAGATTACTGAGAAGAAGGAGCCAGCAGTGCATGCCAGGAGTATAAGAAGCAACAGACAAAAACTGACGCAAGAAAAGATCTGACTGGATATAAGGAACAAACTTTTTTTTTTTTTTTAAATCATGAAAGCAGTCAAGCATTGGAATAGAGAGGCTGTACAGTCTCCAGACTTTGAAGTTTCCAAGACCCAACTAGATAAAGCTCTGAGCAACCAGGTCTAATCTCACAGCTGGCTACGCTTTGAGCAGGACTTTGAACTAGAGATTTCCTAAGGTCCCTTCCAAAGTGATCTATTCTGTGAGTCTGTGCAAAAACTCTCTTCAAGTTTCCTTAGAACCATGTCTTCTTCCAGCTGTACTAGGTGGTCTTATAAAGGATATTACCTTTACCTACAAACTGTGTCTTGCCTATAATTTTTGAGATTAAAAACCACAGACATTCCATCATGTGGCAGCATATTTATACCTACATGGATCATTACTATGACTGGAATCTTTTAATTCATCCCACAGATCTTTGCCACTTGAACTGACAAAATGTCTCACCCTGGCAGTAATGATCAGCCTGAGTGCTCACTAGCAGCAGTGGGGAACTCACAGCTTGCAAATACCTAAGAAGTGCCCTGGCAAAATAAAAAAACAGCAACACCCTCATACTCTGCATTCTACTCTAGCTTACGGAGGGAAGTGTTTGACTGTAGTTCTAGATCCATCTGGTAATTTTGCTAAGCTTTTCTCTTCCTTTTCCTCTTTCACAAATTCTAATCTTGTCTCTTTTCCACCTTGTTGCATGTTGTTTGCTTTAAGTGACAACGCCCAAGAGTTCTTTTACAACTGGGCTGCGTTTACCTTAAACGGGCCTTTTAGTAAGCCTTGGCCCTGTTAAAGGGAGCCACTCACCCACTTACACACAGGCAGGTGCTTCATTAGTTACTTGGATATGAAGAGTTGCTGTCTAGACTGAGAGAACTGGAAAGGACTACTCAGCTCATGGGCAGGGATCCTTGAAGTCACCACACCCTGGGGAAGGTTGCCATCATTCTAGTGACAGCTTGTGTTCCAGTAGATCCAACTCCTAGGAAAGACAAAAGTTTTAAACCAAACCCACGGCACACACTTTGTTTAGGGGTGATTCTAAAAAGCACTAGTCACAGAGAATTATTGAAATTATTAGTTCTAACAGAAAAAAAACTCTACAGAACCTTTAGCAGCTATAAAATGTAAATACCAACGAGACACAAATTTAAGAAGAAGAATAAAATCATTCAGCTATCATAATATAAATCAGTGCTCTTTTACTTGTCATTGCCATGCAGAGTATTTTCAAATAATTCAGTTCTGATCTTCAAACTGTTTGAGACGATCTAAACGCTACATACTCCTGTCCACTTACCTGGGATATTAGTGCACAGACATGTTCAGTTTCATGTCATACAGAAACCTGAAGCAGTATGAAATTTTACTAGGTGAGACTGAGATGATGTGGATAAAAACTCAACCATAGAATAGAATATCTATCTGCCACTTCCTATGAACAATGTGTGCTTGCAAGCCTGAATAAAGCCAAATCCCATTTTAAATAAAACTGACTGGGCTTTATGAACCACTGCAGTTAGTTGCTTACACTATTACCCCAGCAGCATTTTCACATGAAGCTAGGCTCAATTTAGATAATTACTTCTGCTATTTTTAAAGAGCCCAAGAGACATCCTTGAACATGTAGAAGATTTGAAAGACTCTAAGATACCAAACTATATTGCATAGATACCACAGAACTTACATACAGTCGGTACTGTCTACTGGGGCATGGTAATTCTTAATATTTTTCCTACACATTGTCATCAATTTTTTTTCTGCCTGCGCACATACTACCTACTCTTCCAGCGTTCTGCTTCCGTTCAGATGAGTGAAGCGTCATGCCAGTTGACTTTAAGCTTTAACAACAGCAGAAAGCTTCAAAATAAAGAATCTGTATAACAGGAAGAAGGAATTTTCATTAATAGAATGTTAGTGGCTACTTTATCACCAAAACTGATATCGCCACAGATTTTTTATGTAGCATTTTTTCACCTAGAAGACCCAAGAACATGTATGATAACTGTAATGAAACATATATCATTAAGCACAGGCTGGGGGTGTAGCATCCCTTTACAAAATTTTACACAAATTAAGGTCATGTGAAATGACACCTCTTGAAAGTATTTGCTCTGTTGTTCACCTCAGAAAATTTTTAATTGTCTGTACACTGAGTTATCACATCTCTTTGAATCTGCATGAACAATCATTATGTTAATAAACATAGTGTCTTTCTCCACGTTTTTCATGGACAACCGCTGTCCTCCATTGTGCTTAAAGGCATACAGATAAAGGAAAATCAGATACGTATTTGATTCATCTTCTAGCTTCAGATCTAAAAGTAATAATTATCCATACATTTTAAAGGTCTCCCAAGGCAGCCTGGACAGTTAATTCATTTATGTTGACTTTCTCTGCGTAAAGTTCTCAATGCATAAGGCACTGAGGTTAGCAGATGTCGAGAGCACAGCTTTTCTCTCTACTATCAGTCATATATCACTTTTTCTCGGCTGGTAAGAGGTTTAATGCTCCAACAAAACTGCTCCATCGAAGGCTAAAAATAGAATCCAAGCAAAGCAGAAACTCCCGCCACCTTTCAGCCGGAAGCATTGCATCTATCCATCTGTCCTTTGGCTGCAGATGTTTTAGCTGTATTCTTTTGAAGTTATAAGCAAAGCATGGCCATTCTTTTGTATTAGGGTCTCAGCAGAGACACAAGTAATTATCCCAGCCTTAATTATTTTATCTTTTATTAATTGGTCTTCAGTGGCAACAGTCCTGCATGTTTCTTGCACATCTGTGACTTACAGCAAAGCTAGGGTGGGCTCAGGGCTGACTGCCCTGGTCAGTCCTTTGAAAGGTTTAACAGAAGCAGCCTATACCGAAGAAATGTCAGCATAGAGATAGACTAAATAGATAAATCTATTGGTAGCATAGCTACTAACTTTGTGAGACATCTTGCATATAACTTCTAGAAAGACAGGGACCTTAAACAAAACGGGGCAGTGGCTAGTAGGTGCTCTCAATTCCTCCTTTTTTTGCAGAAGCTGCTATCTCACAGTTACCCTATTGACATCCCAAAGCACTCAAACAAGACAAATTCAGTCATCTTCAACCTCACTTGAAGGCCAAGGAATTTTTAAAAAGGAATCCCATTCCTCTTAATTTGCTAGCCACTCCCTGAATCCTACAGTTTCACACTTTCAGATCCTGTTCTTCAATCATGAGGAAGAGTTTTACTGCCTTCCCCTTATAAATGAAAGCTGTAGCTGTCCAGAAGTCACTCCAGAACGTGCATCATCAAAAGAAGATGCTACTACGCTGATACTTATGATAAAGTCACAAAAACTAACACTGCTGTATGTCACACTGCTTTAGAAAAGGAAATATTCCATCCCTGGGCACTATGCTGCATCACGAGAAAAACACTAGGAGAATTACCCTGGTCTAATAACCTCAACAAGATTATCAGTCCAAAACCTTCATTAACACTACACATTTTCTAAAAATAGAAATTTCTGGTGAATTAGTAAAAGCAACCAAAGCCCAGATCATCTTGATTAAAAGTTATGACCCAGGCTTGGAATAATACACTAGAAATACTCTACCAGCTATAACAGAAATCAACACTTAAGCCAGGAAAAGCTCTTGTAACAGCTATAAACTTTCATTGTAACAAGGAAGTACATTCAGACCATGCCTTAAATAGAGCTGCTGTTCCTAGCAGCCACTCATACAGGATAGCCACACCTTTGGTTTATCACAACTCAGAGGAAAGAGGTTTTTTCATGTGCAATTGGTAAGAGACCTTAACTAAAGGGAACTTGTTAAACCCAGTTATTCTGCCTGTAATCCAGTTTGCCTAACATGTTGATCCAACAGTGATTCCTCATAGCTTCCACACGCTGTCTTCTTTTTTCCCATTATGCTAGCTACCTTGTCTCCCTTTCCTGGAATTGCTTCCTATATTAGATTGTCTGGCTTGTCTTTCAAACGTTCTTTACTGGCTCTGCTACTTACTCAGCATATACTCCATTCGTGCCAAGGAACCTTCTCAGTCGTGATCCCACAAGGATATCTAAGAGCGTTCGTAGTCAGGCAGTCATCTCACAATGGCTTTAAATAGATCAAAGTGAAAACCATTGGCAAAACGTGTGGTCATGCTCCTTTGGTTGTGGCAGCACTTGAGCTAATATGAGTGGGCGGTGAAATGAATGAATGAATTGATATGGTGTGGCTGAAAACGTATCACTTTTAGTTGGTTTGTTTTTTTAACCTGGATTAATTCTCATATACAACTGACTGCATGACTGTACAAGCTCTACTAGCGGGCCGATGTGCAAGGCCGACTAGCCTTGCAAAGAGCAGGGATGTGGAGCCAGGAAAGAGAAGAGGGCTTTTTAAATCAGCTTAATGTTGATATGAAACAAGAGCTTAAGAAAATTATTTTTATTCCACTTCAAGGCCAAGCTAGGTTTTGTGGACTCCCACTAATACGCAGGGAGAGAGGCATATCTTGGAGTATAACAGAACTTCAAAGATCCAGGCTGCTCTGAGGAAGTATGCTAGGTCCATTCAGTCAGTTCCGATGGTATATCCAATTTGTGACTGTCTATTGCTATGAGATCTTCCAGGGGTCTTAGCACAACAATATAAAAATATCTAGTCTGTCATGGCTCTCAGGGGAAATATGGCCCACCCCAGCCATCATCTTCCTGGTAACTGTTAGCATGGCTACTTTGGATCGTTAAGTTATATTTTAAAGTAGTCATCTACTGATAGAAGCTCTGAGAAAAGACAAGTATCTTGCTTTTCCACAGAGCCAGTCTCTGATGCAATGAGACGCAGGGCACAATCTCCCATCATCTGAGGACAGAAAACATGTGTGAATCTACTTTACAGTAGTGACCACTTCATTTGAAGAACATTATATTCAGAGATCAGTATGTCAGAGTGCTGCCTGGAGATATAAATTACAGTTGTATTTTTGTAAGAGAGATCATGTATTATAAGATTTGCATGTAGACTAATTTTTGACTACAAAGCTAGAGAGCATTCTTTCTGTCAAAATCATTTATTTGTGTGTGTGTTCATGTATGTGTGTGTACATGCGTGTGTGTATGCACGCTTATGAACTTCTTGAGGAAAACATAGCTAAAGAAAAAGCAAACAGATGGAATGTACTTGTCTGAATTAGAATTACATCCGCATATTGGCTTAACAACGTAATTTCTACAGAATCACAGAATCACAGAATCGTTTAGGTTGGAAGGGACCTCTGGAGATCATCTAGTCCAACCCCCCTGCTCAAGCAGGGTCACCTAGAGCATATTGCCCAGGATCACATCCAGATGGGTTTTGAATATCTCCAGCGAAGGAGACTCCACCACCTCTCTGGGCAACCTGTTCCAATGCTCTGTCACCCTCACAGTGAAGAAGTTTTTTCTCAGGTTCAGATGGAACCTCCTGTGGTTCAGTTTCTGCCCATAAAGAAATTTTATATAATATATTTTATTAATTATTATTTTTTATTATATTTTATTATTAATTTTATATAGTATATTTTATATAATATATAATATATTTTCTGCCCATACAGAAAATATCACGGATCACACGAGCCACGGCCTTGGATTTGTATCAACGTGCTTGTGTTTCATAAATCACAGTGACCTTCCAGCCCTATACTTGAATGAGCTCAATACTGACTCAGAAGAATGTCACCTAATGAATCACTAATGTGACTTCCACATGTATGTAGGGTTTTTTTTTCCCCTTTTATCTGGAGGTCTTCTGCAAAGCAAAAAGTCAGGTTTGCATAGCTCACTTTCCTCAACCAAGCTTCACCTTTGTCTTGGCAGCTCAGAGCTGGGTGATGGGGAGGGTACTGAACCCACATCCCCAGCTTCCTGGGTAAGTATTTTAACCTTACACATAACCCCATACATGTTATAGGTGAATAGCATTATCACTATCCCTTCTGTTTTTTGAGTTTTACAGGAAAGTGTCCAGAACCGTGACTGAGCCTGTCAGTCCCTCACAAGCTGAGATTCCCTGCTTGGTGTGGCCCTGCAGGAGACATACAGGCCTCTTTCACCAACTGCCTGAATTCCAGCCCAGGGTGGCCTGCACCTTGGCGCGACATTGCTCAGAATGGTGCAGTTAATAAGCAGAAACGCAAGTGCTTAGGCAATAGTAAGATTACACTGGAAGCAGTGTAAGGCAGCAGCTAAGCATTAAGTTTTTAAAACAATAATCTTCAACGTAGGTATCTCAGTTTTGTTTCCCTTCTCTATCGGTCATATGTTTATTTCTAGGTACCGATACAACCGAGAGGGAACGGAGGAGCAGGGAGGACAGTATGTTCCTGATGAAGCAGCGGTGGAGTTGAACAACCAGGGCACCTTCCACAAAATTAGGATCTCTTTTATTCTCTTGATGAATATTTGCCTCGGTTTACACGGAAAGGAGCCTGCCCCATCCTTCCGTGTGCCCGTCGCCCTCCTTCACCTCTTAACCGATCTGAACAAAAGCGGAGGTGCGGCGCACGCCTGCGCGGCCCGCCGCCTCACCACAGCCCGCGGCAGGTGGCGGGGCAGGAAGGGGGCACGCGGTGGGGGGGGGGGGGGGTGCGGCGGACGACAGCCCTTCCCTCCCCTCTGCCGGCCGTTGGCGAGCCAGCCAATCAGCACGCGCCTGGCCCCACCCCACCCCACCCGCAGCACGTGCTGTTATGTGGCCGGGCGTTGTTATGCGCGAGCGAGCTGTCCCCCCCCCCCCCCCCCTTTTTTTCGGTTTCTGAGGTGTCTTTGAGCTATGCCGAAACGCAACGCTTCACTTGCCCCTCTGACACATCTTTCCCAGGTGCCACGGAAACGGCTCTCTTTGGCCAACTCAGCGCGGGCCGGGGGGGAGGGCAGAGGACGGGGCAGGCTCGCCGCCGGCCTTGCTGTGGCGGGCTGGCGTGAGACGCGCCTCAGCCCTGGAGGCTTCCAAGGCCCGTGGGGGGCTTTGTCCTGAAAGGGGGGTGGCAGGTGGGGGGACTCTGCTGCAGGGCCGGCGTTGTGCCGTGGAAAATTGTTGCGGCTGCTTTAGACCCAGGCATTGCGAGCAAGAGACCGTGTTTCAATACCTGGTAAATCCGGTGGCTTCAAGAGAAGAGCAGCCCAGTAGCTTAGTACTTCCTTCTGCTGATAAGATCTTCGCCCTCGCTCGTCACGGCTGGCTGCCGCTGCCTCCGCCGCCGCTGCCCCGCTTGAATGTGTTTCAGACTCCTCCTGACGAGAGAGGGGGAGCGGGAGAGCGGCGAGGCGGCAGGAGGCGATGCGCGGAGCCGCCGTGCTCCCCGCGACCTCCTGCAGCCCGCGTAGTCCCGCTCCTCGCAGAGCCGGCCGGGCGGCGGAGCTGAGGCTAGCACCGGCATGGGAACTTTAGGGAAAAGGAAGGAAAATCAGTGAGTTGGGTGCTGCCGTTTTACTCTTTCCCCATCCCGGCTCCCGCGCCCCGGCTGCGCGGCCGCGGCGGCCCCCGGCGGTCGGTTCACCGACCAGCGCCGCTGCGTGGGGTGCGCGGGGCGGTGGGGAGAGGCGCGATGCGCTGCCGCTGCGCTGCCCCGGAGCGGGGCCGGGCTGGCGTGCGGGAGGCTGCGCGGGGCGGCAGAGCCGGAGTGCGAGGCGGTGGGGCCGGGGCCGGCCGGTTTCTTCTCCAGGTGGGACAGAGCGAGAAAGCGGGGCTGGAGGAGGAGACTTTCGTTTCAGCGCAAGTTTGTGCCGAGCAGGCGTGGGGGTTAGCCCGTACGGGCTGAGAAGAGCCTCAGGTTACGGTCAAAGCGCGCAGGGTGGGTGAGAGAGGCGGCTCGGGCCGTGCCAGGCGGCCGCCGCGGCTCCGGTTACCGGCGGCGGCGGGCGGGGAGCGCGGCTGGGGCTGCGCAGCCCGTCGGCCCCCGGCCGGGAGCCGCCACCTGCCCCGCGCTGTCGGCTCCGGAGCCGACGGGCGTTTCTCTGCGGTTTCTTCCCCTCCCCCAAGCAGCGTGCAGTGGAAATCCAGGGCGCTCACCTCGTCCTCATTCTTCCCCCCCCCCCCCCCCCGCCCCCCCAGCATACTTTTTTTTTTTTAAACTTTCTCACATTTTACATGTCGAATAACTGCTGCAAAGGGATCTGCTCTAAGGACCGATTCGTTTGTAACGTGTCACTGGTCGAGTTTTCCCTGTCCAGTGTTGCCAAGTCGGCCAGCGTTATTGTAATATATTTATTGTAATATTTGGTTGTAATATTTTGTGGGGTGTGGACAGTTTTACTTTTGTACGCTGTTCAGTGCTGACTCTGTTTGTTGCCAAGACCTAAAACAGCTTCTGCTGTAACTCTTGCTTTATTCCTCCTGCATTGCTGGGATCCTGTGCCCTGCACTGAAGAGGCTGGGGAGTGAAGTTGAGAGAGGTGTTTAAGCTTGTGAAAAAAGAACTCCAAAAGCTCATTAGGCCCCTTTTCTCTTTATATGAGAACAGAAAGTTGGCTTACAAACCTAAGAGGGAAATGTGGAGAAAGGGAAGAGAAAATTCTTAGCTGTTGTCAAGTTACTGCAGAGGAGATGAGGGATGCTGAGTACCTCTGCAGAATCAGGCCTGTGTTTTGGTGGCTTTGAAATTCTAGAGACCTGGGGACAATGTGTTGTAAGTGACATCATGGCTTTCACAGCATTTAAATGAAATAGAAATTTAAGACAGCTTGAAATTCACTGGGATGAGGTAGGGTGCAGTTTGTCTTCCTTAGGCATGCATATTTCCAACTTCCTCCAGAAATGCCTATGCTGAGGCATTTGTGTCTTTACCTTCTCTATCTGTAATGCACAGTTATGCACTGGATCAGTTTCTAAGTGTTCTTCCCAGGGCTGTTATTTATTAATGGAGTCTTGCATAGTGTTTTGTCAAAGAAAAGCTGTATGAAGGTTTGCATATCTGCACCTGAAACATCTATGCAAAAGTAGTTCCCTTAGCAATTTATAAGAAATGGGATTGCTTTCAAAGGAGCATTTTACCTTCCTGTAAAATTCCATTCCCAACAACTTCAGCTGCATCTGATTTCAGCTTATGCTGTAATCTTTTTTTTTTTCTTAAATATTTTCTTTTAGAGAGGCTGGAGTAAACTTATTTAGGAAGACCACAGAGTGTAAATTTGTCTCTGAAATAGGCCCCAGTTTTATTGAAAGGTTGTTGCCTTGTGTAAACTATGATTACACTCAAGTAAGATTTTGAAGTGGTTCTTGTTAATGTGCAGGTGAAAACATTTCAGTGCCCTTCATACATATGACACTGTGCGTACTTACAGTGTTATATAGAATGGTGATTATGTATGCAGTGAACAGGCTCTAAGGTTATCTGTAAACATAGACACTTTTGACATCTAAGATTTTATAATATAGGCAAAATGCAAGCCTAAAACTGGATACTTGCTTTATTTTAGTCTCTTAAAAGTGTACAGCTTTATTGTTAAAGGCATTAATTCAATCATGTATGCACTTTTAAAGTAACTTAGTAGGAAATAATAGCATACATATAGAATGGATGCAAATTCTCCTACTTCTTTGGTTTTTGTTTTTATAATGAAGTACTCCACTGTAGCGTTGCACTGGTATGTTGGGTATTTACTTTCATTTGAAAAATTACTATTAAAAAGCTAGTCTGCCTTTTCCCAATTGCATAACACTCGATTATAATTAGACATTTTTTTTCTTTTTTAATTCTATGTGGTAGTAGATTATTTTATGACAATACTGCTGCATTACACGTCCTGCATACAGAGTTTGAGGGGGTTTTTATTCCTGTGCTGAAATCTTAATGTAAACATAACTCCCAAGTAAAGAAACGACTTCTGGTAATGCGACAGGTCATTCAAAGAGCTGTGTAACTATGTGCTTTACAATCCACGTTTAGCAGGAAGAAATGTCACTTACTGAGCAGTCTCTTTGGTGTACTTATTAAGTGGGAGGGTTATGTCTTTCACCAGCCTAGCTACAGGGAGCTGATTGCCTTTTAAATTTCTCCTCCTTTCCCATACAGTGAAAATTTGGCACTTGCTTTTCTTGTACTTAATTCACTATTGTGGTTTCTTTTTAGGCAACCTGCCCAAGGATGCAGCACTGCCCCTGAAGCAGCGCTTGAGCTGAAGCAAATCAGTCACTGTCCCAGCCTTTCAAACCTTGCTCAGGTCACAATGGTGCCATTAGGGCACTTAGCCAAAGGGGCCACTTTGGAAGATCTTCTTGAAACCTGCATTCAGTCTTTTGGTGAGTGTCTGGAAGTTTTTAGCATGATATTGTATGAGTATGATTCTGTCCTGGCTACATTTATGTCACTTACTAGTGAAACAGAAAGGCTTAACTGAGGGTTATGTATACTGTAGGTGACAGTGTATGTTTTGTGGGGATGTGGATCTGTTTATGTGGGTAACGTATGCTAAGAGTTTAGAGCAATTACTCTCTTTTTTTTGAGAGAGAGTAAGACATAAACCAAATCATCTCTATTTCAGCTGGGTTTTTTGTTGTTGCCCTAAGTACCAAATTAGCAAACTTTAACAAGTAGTCATTATATTTTCATGTGTGTTAACAATGTGATTTGTCTCACGTTTCAAAATGAGAAGAGATATTTTCAAGCTAGGTGAAATAACATTGGATCGCTTCTTGCTTTATCAGTACAGATGTAAAATTGCCTCTCTGCTAAAGAGAAAGAATCCCAATAAAATTCACAACTGTATACCTCTTTGGGCTTACCAGTTATTCATCTTCTACCAGAAGTGCGGTATATTGGCAAGTGTAATTGTTACCTAAACCCTATGTCTCTAGCCTCTTTTTTCAACGATGCTTTCATTAGTAAGCTTGTTTTTTTTTTTTTTATGTTGTTAAAATATGAGAGTACTGAAGGGCTTCAAGGAAGGAATAAAGGCTAGAGTACCCAAAAGTTCTGAACTTTTTGGTTTTAAGTAATGCGCCTGTTACGGCAGTATCCTTCAATGCTATGAGCTGGTTAATCCCAGGGTATAGCTTGTAATGTCTTACTTGCAGAGTTGTTCTTAGACAAAAATTGTACTTGAGCTCCAACTCATCCTTAAAATAATTAATCTTTTGAGTTAAATTTTAATGCGTAGTGCTGATCTAGAGCTAGTAGCATTTAAATGCTGTGTAATGACTGATGACCCAATGACTGATCTTTGATACTCACTGAAAGCATCTGTTTTTTACTTTTAAACCTCGTAGAACGTACAGAGAAATGCATATCTGAGAAGAGATGATAAAACATACAATTGTCAGTGATATTTTGGTTCTTTTCAGCTTCTTTTCTCCTCCATTTAACTATTGCAAAGAAAATATCCACTGAATTATTCTAAAGCCCTGGTTCCTAACCAACTATTCTTATAAGTTTTGGCTCACTGTGTATGAGACGAGATCTAAAGTACATGCCGGACTTTTATATGGTTTTAGTGTTCTGACTAGCTGACCAATATTAATCTGCATCCCTATTTGTATGTAAATAAAGGGTTACAAATTCAACATTATAAAAATCTAGTAAATAATTGTAGTGATTGGCTTAAAATACTCCTTGGATGGGAGTTTTATTGGCTTCATTTTATTTTAATAATTTTTTTGATACTTAAATGCACATATCAGGCTGTGTTCTCAGATTCCTTTGAGTCCATGGATTATAAGGACTAAAGTGACAAAGAAAAGCAAGGGCACGTGTCCAGTTCAGCTATGTATGCGTGTGAATCTTTCTAATGGGATTCTTAATTAAATTAGAAAATTTACCATAATCCAATGCTGTTAAGTGATAGTTAAGTCTAGCAAGGTGAGTTGCAGTGCATCTGCAACCATGGATTTAAGCTTATTAAGATTTTCTAGAATTATGATTTATATTGTAGAGAGTTTGATTCTTTCACTGGCCAATTCACAGCAGTGTTTATATGTGTACATCTTCTATGACGTTATGCACGTTCTTAAAATATGTTGGAATTTCCCAGTAGAGTATTTAAATGAATTGTAAAGTACAGCTGGTACAACCAGATAACCTACTTAACAAAGTTGCTTAAAGAAGGTTCTTGTAGCTACCAGCAAAAACATTTTGAAAAATACATATATTTCAGTGTGCAAATTAAGGAAGAGGTGGAAAAAAACTTTAATATGGGAGTTTTCGGAATGGAGGGGAGGAAGTGGGGGGGAACCCAAAGTTGCTGAATGATAACAAGTAAACTGAATGATTAAGCAAGTTTTTTCCTTTGCACGGCACTGAAATAGAACTATTACCCTATACTCTAATAGTTCTGTTCAGATTGAGATTGTCTCTCTTTAAGCATGTTGACTTGTATTCTTTTGTATGTTATTCTACATACAAAATCTGTATGTAGTCTCCTATTCTGTAACCCATTCAGTAACCTGAGCAAGTTTTACTTCAGTATTAAAGATGCGGGACCCCCCCCCCCCAGCACAGTGAAGTGCTCCTTGGTATATTCTTTGTTTACTTACTGAAAAAAGCCCTTGATTTATTTGCTGTCTAGGATTAAGTAAAACAGTATGTGCTAGATACAGATGATGATGCATCACATTTCAGAATGTATACTTTGTACTGCCTCATGTTAACACTATACTGCACTTGCTAATATTATTTGTACAGTTATGAATACATATATTTATTGGTACATAAAGTACACAGCTGAATATATTTTTTAGAACTTGCTTATACAAGTTTGGAGAAAACAAATTCTGTGTAAGAAAGGCTATCATTAACAACAATGTGGAAGGGCAAATTGGCAGCCTCCTGCCATATATGAAGAGATTATTGTAAGAGGAAGGTCTTAGAATCAACACAAATTTACAAATGTGAAGAACACAAATAAGTGTAAGTTATTCATCTTGAAGTACGGATAAGGGAAGGAAAAAAAGGAGAAAGGTGTTAAGCTGAAGTAATGAGTGAGAAGGCTAAGCTTTACCACAATGTTCTGAATGAATTCCAGGATGTGTAGAAAGACAACTTCTGTCAAGGTTGCTGAGGTAATCCAAAACCTGGGATAAGAAGGTGGGGAGGAAAGACTGGAGTTTAGGACTAGTGTGAATGCCTGTGGATCTACAACAGTGCTAGATGATGCTAGAGCATGGACAGAGTAACTTGAATTACAGTGGTGCTGTTGTACCCACTGATTCTAAAAGCAGAGAGATAGGAGGCCATTTTGGGGGGCGGGGGGGAGGGGGAGGGTTCTTCAGGGAAGACCAAAAGCTCGTCCAGTGTAGTTAATTTAGACACCTACTTTAGGAGGATTGGAGTGTGCTTTTCCATCTCTCAGATTTGGCCATCTTGAGCTTGAACTGATGAACGATAGGCATCTGCGTTAGAAAGCCAGAATAAAAACAGAGTACGTCATGTGAGATAGTGTAAGGTAATGTGAGGCATATCTGAGAGATGAATGTTACACCAGTGCTTATTCAATTGTACGCTTTGTTAACAAAGATAGGAGATGCCAAAAGTAGAGGTTTCTTGAAGTCCCATAAAGGATTGGGTCGGGATGAGTAAGATGAATCATCCTACAAATGAAATGCTAAAAGCAAAGGCAATAGAAAAATCAAGACGTGAGCTAGGACAAGTTTTCAGGAAAAAGAGTATGACCCATGCTTGAAGTGAAGGGAAGTGTCTTAGAAGGGATTATTGATCCTGCAGTTAGTCCAGCAAAAGATACGTAGAGACTTGAACCAGCTTTCACCAGGGTAAAGAGAAGAGATAAGATAACATAGGACAGTGATTCACAATGCGTTCTGTGTGGCTTGTCCGACCCCATTACAAGTAGCTACAGGATGCTGCTACTGCTGTGGTCTGGATTGACAAGGAGAGCTGCAGAGAGCAAATATAGACATCACATTTGATTGCCTTAGAAAAGAAAGGTAAGTATGACATATCAGTGGAGCTGACAATGGCTTTTTAAAGATGAAAAAGTGATTTTATGGAAAGAAGGAGGAGTCATAATAGGGCAGTGGAGAAAAAGAGAAATCAAACAGGGAAGGAGACCACATGGGTAGGAAGAGCATGGCTTAGGGTTCTGAGATGACTGGAAAGACTAGAGAGTGCAAAGAGTATAGAAGGATTCAATTCAGTGGAACCTCTCCGCTAGAGAGATTGAATTTTGAACACAAAGGTCATGAAGAATTAAAGGTGGGTGTTCAATTGGCAACAACATGGCTGGAGCTGTGAATTCAAGGAAGCAAAGAATTAATACGACATCTAGGAGGGAGAGAATGTATTCTGCGGGAAATCCTCATTAGTGACTGTGCTTCTGGAGTAGAGTTACATGTAGAGCAGTGACTTTAGAATAAACCCCCTGCATCCATGCACAATATAAAATTAGTACAAAATAATGTACTTCAATACTGTTCTGTGAAAGTGGATACAGCTTAGTCTCCTACATCGTTGCTAGTTGTAAAGATACTTGCTCATCAGCTTTGTTGTTGAAACCAAAGGCAGAATAAGGTCTAGCTTGCTATTCCTCAGCCATATTGACGATGTGATGTTGACCGTTCAAGAAGACACAGGAAGCATACGCTCAGTATGACAGCTCAGCTTTTTGCTAGTTCTTAAAATAATCTCTTTGTGAGACTGAATAAATGCATATTAACATACATTTAGTCCAGAAAGTATTATAGATCAGATGGGAGAAATATTTCTCCCGTATTCACTTCACTGTATAATTCTATCTTAATTTGTTTACTGTATATGTTCTAAATATGGAAATGAAATAAGAAGTTCAAAACACTCTTTACCCAAAGCTATTCTCAAGCTACTAGGAGCTTAGTGTTTTGACTATTCATTAGACGATCCGTTTCTATTCTAGCAGATGTTTTTTCTATTTGTATATTCACTGTGTGTTTGTGCAGCTATACATGCATAAAGACATTAGATGGTAAGAGGTCCCTGTTTCTTTCCTTTGACTGTAAGCTTCTATCTTGCCACATAAGAATGCCTTTAAGTTTATCTTGATTAAGATTTACATGCCTATTTGTTTAAAAGACTGTAATGAATACACTTCAAAATCTCTACTCAACTACTTTAATATGCATTAAAGCTTAAAGACCATGTAGGGTTAGAGGGTCTTGCACCCTGTCCCTCCAAAGTGTTTGTTTAAATTGTTTTCACGAGTGCTTGAAAGATTCTGTTATAATCAGGACAAAACATGTCTTTTTTCAGCATAGATGACATTTTGATGTCTCCTTACTTTATCTACAATAAAGTTGTAAAACACTACTTAGAATTACCTAACAAACAATCCCAAGAGTACGCTTTAAAGTCTATTCATGCAAACATTTGCATCTTCCTAAAAGTGTCTGTGGGTCCTCTAAAAACTGAGAATTCCTTAAGATCTTGAAGTTTGAATTGTATAAAGTTATTTCTATCCTTAGCTGCTGAGGGCAAGATCTTGACGTGTGCCTCTTGCATGTGAATAGTGCAAGCATATTTACTCTAGCACACAGAAGGACTGTGTTTATCCTACAATTCAGGTACTTCAGTTGTTACTAGACCAGACAGGTAACTTGGTGAGGCAGATGGTTAACAGCTGAAGTATGCTGAAATGAAAAAGGAATTCATGAAACATCTTCAAATGCATAGTCACCGTGCTGTGCCCCTGTGTCTGGTTTCTTAACACACTTTTTAGGTAAAAGGCTTTAGAAAAAGAGTTTAACTATTTCCCAAAGTACATGCATGTTAATACATGTTATATGCAGTACAGTGCTATGTGGAAGGCCAACTGCAGTAACCTGCAGCGGAGTCAATTATTCATACTGTTATGTCACTCTTCAGTAGAAAACGACACATCTTTAAAATAAAATTTAAACCTATGGCTACTATTTTTCAAAGAATTTAAAAGCAATAACCTCATGGGTGAGCAATACTCTTAATAGAGTTTATGTGAACGTAATGCAATTTGCAGTTTCTAATGGTCATAACAGCTTCAGCTTATGATGTAAATTGTTCTGCAGTGTCTGGTCAGTGTGAAACCAGCAGTGTTTGGTCAGTGTGAAACCAGCTTGTTGCCCCTGTGTGGGACAAAATGAAATACTTTTAAACAAGCTTTAGAAATTTTGGAAACTACTTTAGGATTGACCTGGATGAAAGTTCCGACATACTTGTTGTGATAGAGGGGAGAAACCAGCAAAGGTGAAGTTGTCTTTGAAGGTGCTTGCTGCCTAAAATTGTGCCAGTTAATCACAGTTAATGTTTTCCAGAGTTTAAAAAAAAAAAAAACAACACAGCTGTCTAATTCTGTAAACTGGTAATATTTCTTTAGTTCATGTTTGCATTAATAGCATGCAAAAATATGTTGAGTCTTAGCACTTCTTTGAAAGATAGGCAAGTATTGCATCCATTTTACAAAAAATGAAGCAGGCAAGTTACAGTTCTCTCATCAGGAGCACTTTAACCATCTTCTTCTGTAAAATACAGAAAACTTTGAAGTTTCATCTAGTTTCTCCCCCTCATCTTATCCAGAAAAATCCACTCTTCTTCTAATAAAAGAGTAGTTGAAACATACAATAACCAGTAAAATAATCACAGTTCAAAAACCAAAGGATTTTTATCCATTGTTAAAAACAATGATAAACTTTTTAACTTCCTGTGGCGTTGGGAAGAGATGGTCTTTGGTTAATTTGATCTGCTTGGGCGATTTAGTATCCTCTAGAATACCACACCTTGCGTAGCAGCAGAGAACGAGGTTGGTACTTCTGATGTTTTTAATGTAAAGGAAAAAATAGGCTCATTAGGCTTTCTTTATGTGTTGGAGGTATGAAAACCAAATCTTGACATAGATATCTATCTATCTATCTCTAATAATATATATATATATATATCTCTAATAATGCTAAGATAGAAGGAAAATCCCTCAGTTCCTCTATAGTAAATATTGAGGAGTCTCTGCTGACCAGTCATTTGTCCATGAAGAAAACATTGGTCTCCAGTGCAAATATTTTACTGGGATAAAATTTACATTAAGCCTGAAAAGTTTTAGGAGTCACTACAGGTTTCAGTTTTGCAAAAGAAACATGCAGGCTCCTGGCATGGACCTATGTGGAACCCTCATGCCTGTGTCTCTTCATGAGGAAATGGTGATAAATTTCTGTTTTCTCTACAGAGCCAGGGGATTTAAACTACTATCAAAATAACCTGAGAGGTTTAAATGTCTTAGGGTCCTTCCTCTGTCCCTCTACCTCCTCTCCCCAAAAGCTTCCTTGCTTCGTCATTAATCATTCTGAAATATACCCCATCAATCTGATAACTTCTTCGTAAAGAAGTTGCACATTGATACTAAAAATCAAAACATCCTCATAGCCTGCTGTGGTCGTTGATGCTGCTCTCGAAGGAAAGCTTAGAACATTTTCTTCACAAACTTGCAGAGGTTTTCCTCTGCCCAAGAGCCTAATCTGAACGTTGAGATGTCTTTTCCCCCAACAAAAGTAATTAAAGTTTCTTCACAGTACTATCCTGTATTACAATGGTGTTGATCTTTTACTTTTCAAGTAATCTGGGCATGATTCTGTCAAATAGAGTGCAGAAGCTTTAGTATTGCTTGGCAACAAATTACGTTAATGATCAAGTAATGGTATTGTGGGAACAGAAGAGTAGTTACTGCTCTGTAGAATGCTAAACGCTATTTAGCTAACTATGACAGTTGTTTGTGGTTGTAGCAAAAAAGAAAATTGGTGTTTTGTAACCTGATATCTGTGGAAGAAATTGTCCCGCAGAAATTAAACTGTAGATATATTTTAGTATGTTTGAAAGTTCTGATAAGCTAATTGGACTCCAGTCTTTCCAGTGTAATTGTCCAAAGTCAAGGTGCGTTGCTAATAAAAGAAAATGAAGGAAACTTACACTTCTTAATATATAAGGCAGTCTCTCATTTACTTATCTTCACCACAAGGATATGAGAGAGAATTGTATCATCATACTTCTACATATAACTTCAGAAAAACAATAGAACTTTTATTCTTCCGTGCATGAAAGCTTAGATATTGATAGAAGAGAATTCAGTCTGCTGAGACTGTTGCATTAATTCCATGCTTTCTTTTCGTCGACCTATCTATGAAGTAAAAGCAAGAAATAAGGCACTTGTTCTTCAGGCTTCCCCTTGCATTTTATTTTCTATAATATTTGGTTTAGTTTGTGTATGCTTTAGAGTGAAGCCTTTCAGTATTTTGCTATTTATTGCCAAGCATATGCTAACGTTTAAGACGTTCTTCCAGGGTTTTTTTAAAAAGTCTGAAAATGAAGGGGCGTCTCTTAAACTACTACATAGTTTAATAGATCTTTCTATTAGGGAGGTAAGGCTGGAGGAAAAAAAGCTTAAGATAATTTTCTAAACATGATACCGCTTCCCTGCCCTCTCCTCCCCCCTTACTGAGTTCAGAACTTGAAAATGCAGCAGCTGGGAAAAGGCAAAGATACGAGAGCATCTACAAAGACTTACTAAGGTTACATTTGCATTGGAGATTACTTCAGGAATCCCCAAACGTTGCAGTTTTAAGGCTCAAATGTATATAGAGCTTATACTAAGGAAAATTCAATGCCTGGTGCCATTTATATCATGATGAAAGATCATTTAGACATATGACACTATTGTAACTCTTCTGAAATAATGAACTCCTCTGGCAGAGAGCAATAGTATTGTTTTTAACCTCACAAAGTGATTCACCTTCAAAATACTCATTTTATATATGGATGAAATTCTCTTCTCCTTTCCTCCAGAAGAATCATCTATATTTAAATTTAATTATTATATAATGTTACTCTTTTAAAAATATGCATAAAACAAAGTACTTATTTAGGCTGAATAGCATACAAAATGATCAGATAGCTTTATTAGTAATAGAAAGAAATGTACTTCAACAGTACCTAGGAGGCATATGTTCCCCTTGTTCTATACTGTAGCAACTGATACAATAAACCTTACACTTGAATACATATGTGAAGGTTTTACTGATCAAAATTTAGCATACTGCAACTAGCTTGAAACAGCAATTGGGAAGCTTTTGTTTGTGGATATTTGATAGTGATGCACAGTGATCAGATATGATTTGGGTTTGCAGTGAACCTGTAGAGTTTTTTTGGAGGGGTAAAGGGCAGGGGGAACTGAAGATCTGTGGAGAACAAGAGATGCTCCAGTCTACGGCTGGGGCAAAGGTATGATCAGAAGCTGAGCTAGAAGCTAGTTTTTCACAGTGTCTGTGAACGCCAATTCCAGAAATACATCCAGAAGCCAGAACAAAGGTTGGGAAGCTGAAGTTTCTGAAGGGGGGGGACACCTGAATAGTGTTCCAGAAATACTAGAGCAGGAGTAGAGAAATGAGCATGAGAGTCAGCCCTGAAAATGAAGGCCAGGATCTGGGATCTGTGATTTGCAACATCTTCAAATCTCTGAGAGGACACCTGTTTGGTGTCTGCTAGTCAGTTATAGTTTTAACCTTAAAATGGGGATGACTTCGTGTTTCCCTGGGTCTGATGACTGGCTGCCCACAGATCTTTCGCACATTTAGACAGAAGCTCTTTATAGAACACCGCTGTTGCGGAATGAGTTAATGCTAGTCATACAGCTGGGTTCAGTGATGATCTAGTGATATAAGCCTCAGAAGTTTCTGATTCTGGGAGTCTCATTTGTTTTATACATCAGTGCTTATGCTGGTGGAGCTGTGCTGCCAGGCATTACGCTTGAGCTATTCAAGGGCGACCTGTAGCTCAAAACTACGAGTTGGTGCTCAAGCATCATGATTTATAGCTCTAAAAAAATCTTGAACACTCAAGTTATGTTTTGTAGGCTTTCTAGAAAATGACTTTTTGGTAAAAAGCTATCTCATCTAAATTTGCTAAACTCAATACTTTAAACATGCTTTAGAATAATGAATATTAGTTTTGTGTTTTTTAACTTTTTGTCTTGTTCTCTGTACTTAATCTGAATTTCCAGGGCTAATGTGATGCTTTCCACCCACGTTTCATTTGGTTTCTCTTGAAGTACATTTTAATTTCTCAAAATCATCCCATTTCCCCTCAACAAAAGCTTTTATCTTTTTGTTTTCATTTCACAGAATTACCCACCCGGAGCTCTTTCTCGAAGATGTAGCTTTCCAAAAATTGTTTCTGAGAGAGGGTAATGGCTTTCCCTTGAGGTTTTTCTCCCCTAATGTTCCCTACTGTTACACAGAATAGTCTTATTATCCTTCTGGATTGCATATTAGACTCAATTGTATCAGGGGTGTATTTGCATTGTTAATGAGCACTTGGAGGAAGAGCTGTCACCTGGAACTGATATAGGGCATGGGGAGCCAGTGTAGTCATAATTCAGCGTTTGGTTTTGACAGGTCATATCACCAAGAGAGCTGTGTGGCATGCTGGCTTTTTTCTTTTCCATGATGTAGGGAGTTTGAAGTGGGAAGCAGACTTGGAGAGCTGCTGGATTGGTCGGGTTTCTTCCAGCATCCCTGTTTACTTGGCTTATTGCTTAGGGTTCTGTTAGCGCGGGACTGCTCACAAAGTAGTAGGATTCTTTCCTCTCTGAAAGGTACTGAATTATTCTTATTTTAGTTTTGGAGTCTTTTTTTGTAATAGTAATTTCTTGTGTAAGTAAGTTTATGTATGGCCCTCACTTAATGTTTTAAGTATGTATAGAATTTGATCTAACAGAAGTGGACTGCTCCTTGGATCAAATAGAACAGTTTGACATTAATGTTGCAAGCCAATTTTTAAAAAAGTGCTTTAGCGTGATTCCCTGGATGCTTTTATCCTGTCTACTAAACTTTTTAGCACGATTATCACATGAGGGGGGACACCACCATCCTTCTTAGAATTACATGTAAGCAGGAGAGCTACAAGATTCCACCTTCTTTCCACTGCAGCTAAAAAATAAAAGTCATTCTTTTACCTCATTAGTGCATCATCGTTGTAAGAACATTGTAGTTAAGCTATGTTATTTCTGAATGTTTTTAACCATTTGAAATAGTGATATGAAATAGGAGAGAATTCACTGAGGACAGGTGCCAAGTTCTAAACCTAGGGTAACCAGTTTTAAAACAAAGTATGGTGAATTCCTTGATATGCAGCATTTCTACAGAAAAGGATCTCAAGGTGAAGATGGATTATAAAAGTGAAAGTGATTTAATGATATTGTACTACTACAGAAAAGGCAGGTGCTCTAAGGGTAGATGTATATATGTGCCTAAATATATATATATATATTTTTAAAGTAAGATGTACAAGGCATTCAAAGTAATCTTCTAACTGTAGCTAAGACCTCTTCTGGAGTACTCTATCTAATTTTGCTTCATAAAGGTGCAATGTACAAGGGATTCAAAGAAGGACATCAAAGATGACCAGAGATCTAGAAAACCTGGCCTCTGAGAAAAAAAATTAAGAAAGTTGGTATTTCTTAGTTCAGACAAAAGAAGAGGGAAGAGAACTTCAAATAAGGACGATATATTGGCAAGGGGAAGGGGGTTTGTTTGTTTGTTTTTGGGTTTTTTTTTTCCCTATCTGCTGGAGGCCGGGTCAGGACATAACGGGCTTAAGCTACCAAAGTTGCCTCAAGACCTTAACTAGACAATAGGGAGAATTCTCTAATGACAGATCTTCAAATGCTGGAATAAGTCACCTACAGAGGCTGAGAAATCTCCTATCACTGTAGAGTTTTAACAGCAAATTAAACTGTTTCTGAAACATTCTTGTTTAGAGAAAACTGATTCTACAATGGAGCAGGGGAATAGAGTACATTAGGTCCTAGCCCTTGTTTCTCCGTTAACTGAGGTTTCGGCTGTCATTAAAAAATAAAAGGCTATTTCCAACTCAAAAAGTAAATAGCCTAGTTTAACTTGAATCTCTGCTCTATCTCAGTGATAGTCTGTCATAATTGATGAGCAAAAGACAGTGGCTTCTTAAGAATCTGATCCTGACCAAATTTGATCAATTTAAAAATGGGACAATTAAATGACTACCTCTTTTAGCGGGTACCGAATTCTCATCCTGCAACAGTAAGCCTGCAGTAAGAAAACTATTATACGTGCTGCATATATTTTAAATGGAAGGGGAGCAGAGTGCATGTTACTTGTCTTTGGGGAAAGCTTCACAAAGTATCCATGAAATATTCGTGAAATATTTCATTCAACTTCGGTTCCTTCTAGCATTTCTAAGGTTATCTCATAATACTGCATCTCTCACGTTGGGTAGAGATACTGACTCATGGCGGTTGTACTGTTTTAGCTCAGTCCCTAAACCTAGCATATATGTCCACTGATACCTCCATATTTCATACATGTCTGTGTGTTTTATCAAGCTCCTTGATGCTAGTCCTTGACCGTGTCAATCCTCCCAGTTTTCATATTGCCTGCTCCTTTAACTGTCTTTACAGATGGATGTTTGTAACACCGTCCTTCTGCCACCTTCTTCAAACCATCAGACAAAACACTTGGCAGAAATCTTAAGGAAATCTGCACAGCACCTCAGTAGAGTAACCTGTTACTTTCAGCTTTGTGCTTAGTAAGACTACCTGGCAATTGCCTGATGCTTTCTTGGATTGTATTACTTCTGGTGCTAGTTTTTGATGGCTGACTGAAGACTTCAGATAGTTTATATCAGTTATTCATGTTCATAGCAATTTAGTCACTGATCATATGACGTCAGTGCTCTATGATTCGCTTCTGACGTATTTCAGATTGTACACTAGGTTATACAATTGGAGCCTACTAGTAAAGACATTGCTTATGAAATAAAGGGCTCTTAGGAAAGTAACTTTTTCTTCCTGCAAAACTGAGTTTGATTAAGACACTTTTGGCATTCTTCCTGTCACCTTATGCTTGCGCTCATGTGAGTGGGAAGGTCTCAGTAGAATGATCCTGCCTATAGAACGTACTCTCTCTAGTAAGTACTTTTAGCACAAGTTTGGTGGCCATCAGGACCTGGAGAAAAGCAGGCAGTTTGTTCTTTAGCCTTGCTTTTGAGTGCGCTGATTCCCCCAATTGTTCTAGGAACAAATGATTCTTCAGTTACTACTAAATCATGGGTTGCAGGGCATCACAAGTTGGATAATGCAATAGAGTAGCCGGTAGGCTTAGATTAGGTTGTTCTTATTCCTGTGTGTTCTGAGTCTCACGTATGCAATGGAGCTTTTGTAATTGTAATTTTTAGTGGCATCCTGTTACTATATAGGTAGTAAAATACTTAGCCCTAAATGTCTTTGTGCTCTCACATGTGGTTAAGTCCTGGAAAAGTAAATTCAACTGGTGTATTCTTGTTTGCTTCAGAGGGTATTTATTAACATATTGTAATAGGATAAGGGCAATTACAGGAAAAAAAATGTAATTGGTGGGTTATTTGTTTTGCTGCAATAAAACAAAGCTGACACTTATGCAGTATTTTTTAGCGTTCTCTTAACGTAAAATCGGCTAGCTGAAACACACCCATTCCACTTTATTTAGTGTTCACTCAGTGGTTTCTGCTCAGCGTGGTGCGTGGTTAGAAACAGGTATACAAACGGAAATGAAAATGAGTCTCAAGAAACTTTTAACAGAAAGTGCTGGAGGTTCAAGTGAATGCTGTAGCATACAGAGGCACCCTTGCAAAAAAGTCAGGAAAGTCATCTTATTGGCTGCACCATTTGTACAGAGGTAGTTTACCATAACTTTTGGCGTTCCTTACACACAGCGACATTTAGTAGGTGAGCTTTCCAAATAAGTGACCTAGTGGTCAGAGATGCGAAGTACCGAATGACAGTTCTTAATCTGAAACTATGAGCTGAAGTCTCTGCTCACCTCAGGCCCATTTTCACCAGTTTAACTCTGTGGATTTTGTTGAATCAATTATGAAATTATGAAGAGCAAATGGAAGAAGAATCAGACCCAATAGTTTTCTTCGCAGGAACACTTGCCATATCATAGTGTATTCATATGGAAAGTACTTCCATAATAGATTTGTCGGGAAGATGACATTAAACATTCAGTACTGAACGTGTGTATAAAATTGAGTGCAGCTACAATTCTGTACAGGGTTGCTATTCAGTGTTGAACTGTACTGGGAAACTTAAGATTTTTGGCTGCAAGGTGGTGGTTTTGCTTTTTAAATCATCACTAATACAATCTTTTTTATGTGTGCATGGAGATGGAGCCTTTTAGTTGCGGGGGGGAATCGATAGCATAAAACTTAGCAATGCTTTATTGTGAGCAAAATAATTACATGTTATCATAACAAAATCCTACTCTGTTGTAAGATAATTAGGTCTGGATGTTGTAAAGCCTAAATTTACTTTTCTCAAACAAGAAAGTTTCGTAAATGTGTTGACCTAATCACTAACAGTAGGTAGAACATACTGTTTTTCTCTGCATCTTTGTAGCATGTGAAAAAGGAAACAAAATCAAAAAGTTCTAAAGGACAGAAATTCAATAGGGAACCTCATGCAAAGTAGTAACCTGTGTTATGTCATGATAATGAATTTGGGAATCCTATCAGAAGAGAAACTGTCAAGGTATTCAGATAGATTTTGCTCTCTTTATCTGCTTTAGATGATCTATATTGCACGCTTATGTAAAGCTGGTGATACAATTACAGTTGTATATACTTAATATGTTTGCACATAGCCATATTGGCCTCCAAGTTAAGCATATGTTGAACAGCTTTTCTGGTTAAATAAGAGCTCTTAGATGGAGGCTCTAGCAGATCAACCAAATTTGTAAAATGAGCATTAATTGATACAGGCTCTGTGTGCAAGTCTAGGATAATTCTACTGTTTCTGGAGATACTGAAAGAGTAAAAAATGACGGATCCTAAATGGCTATGTATCATAATCTCTGCTGTCCCAACCTTCCTTCTGTTAGAATAACTTCTGTATCAAAACAGTCAATACTTGTCTTCTGTCCCCTTTTGGAGACTGTTGGTCAGTATTCTCTTCCAGTCATTCAACACTCTGTCTAACTGCAGTTTTTTGTGTCATTTTTTAAGAACCCTGCTTCATCTAATTTCCAGTTCAACTGACAGTGCATTTCTCTCTTATCTGTACAGACAACAGTGGATGGTTAAATACAATTAATATATTGAATATTATACCAAAGAACTGGCTGCTGACTGCTGCCTTGTGGGAACATGCACTGAATCAGTCCAAAATACTGAGTACTGATGGTGGGTTTTTAACTCTACTGATTCCCTGAACAGAATCTGAACCTATATACTGACGTTTTAAAGCAGGAGATAAAATGTCTTCTATCATTCTTGCACATGACTACAAAAAAGCCCTTGACTTTCAAAGATGTACCTATGGTTGTAATAGAATATTTATAAGCTCTTCATATTGTCTTAGTTTAATCATTTGCTGAGCAGAACACTCGGTGTTTCTCAAGAGTGGTGAATGCCCCATCATGTTCTTAGAGCTCAGCTAGTATGTGAAATCAGGAGGTTGGAAGGACTGCTTATAAAGTACACAAATCTCTAAATCTATCTGCAGCTGCTTCTCTTAGTTTAAACCTGTCACTGTATTAAAAGAAGAGGCTCAGAATAACCCTATAAAGATTTATCTCCAGGAATTTTCCTGTCTTATTCTTAGTGTAGATGTAGTGGCGTTTGTTTGTTATCTTTTGGAAGCTTAGCTTTAAACTCCACATTGGCAATGGCAGCACATAGGAAATTTTCTGCTGACCCCAAATTGGAGGCAAACAGTACACCTTATTCTCCTAACTCTCCACTGCACTCTCTGCATCAATATTTTGCTATAAACAGACCTGTTTTCTAAGAGCCTAGTTTTCTAAGCTGGTTAGAGCTTTTCTGAGTTTCTAATGGAGCTGATAAGAGATGCTACTGCCCACTGGCTCAGCTGTTGTTGCGCTCCATTGCAGAGAGACTGTTATCCCCTGGGTCTGCTGGATGAGCTGATCATGTGAACTCTCAACGATTTGCTTCTGTCCTAATGGGTGATATTAGCACAGATGTCGGCCTTAAAATGTTGGGCTAATATCTACTGCATCAACTCTTAAAGGGGATTTCAGGCCTGTTTTTTTTTTTTTATCTTAATAAGATCCATTTTTCGTAACTTACTTCTGATTGAAATAAAGCAAAAATAAAGACAGAATTGCTGACTTTGTGATTAGTGAATGAAGCTTAAAACGATTATACAATGTAAAACGACTGACTCCAGTTCTGTGTTTTCCAGATGGGTTAGTGTTCTTAATTCTTTGTAACTTACTAAAGATTTTAAGCTTTACTGTCTAGGAGTAACTATCCAAAGATGACTCTGGTCAGTTCTTTGAACAAATCTTAAAAAGATAAGTCACTGATTTAGGAGAAACTAGGCTCACTAAGCATCTGGTTAATGGTTTCCTTGGTTGTGATTGGAATGTAAAATATTTAATTTTATAATCTGACTACGTTAACTGTCATTTCTGTTTAATACTAGAACAGAAATATTTATTGGACACTTTTGCCTCTTGTGCATTATTGAGTATTCTAGAATTACAAAGTAATATCACTTTTAGGACAAATTTTATTTCCTGTTATTTCCTATTATGTACAGACAGTCAGAAGGAAGTATATGTTTTGGGTTTGTTACTTTTTATAAATCTGTGATTTATAATGCTGTTGATGGTTTTCTGAGCGCTGGTTGCTTTAAATCTCCCCTCCTTCTTTTAGCTTATTGGCACGGATACTCGATACTATACCTCATTTACGTGGCTATAGGACACACAGACTTTCACCTCGTGTATAACCTGAAGATAGCATTGCTCCTTAGGAGCCTGATCCACAAAAACAATTCAGTTGTGACTGTAAAAGGTATCTTCAGTTTTGAAGATGACCTGATGCTAATATTCCTGTTCTGGGCTCGATAATGCTGAGTGGCCTGATGCATGGTCACAGAGGCTCTGCAGGATTCACTGATCAGTGTTCTTCTGCCTGTCTTCCCTGACAGGCTTGCTGCAGTAAGAGATTTCAAGACTCCTCATTGTATTGCGTTTCCGGCAAACTGAATACTCTTCTAGTAGAAAAATGAAATTACTCACACCAGATGTGATATGCGGCATGTCCTCTGCTTTCAGGGGTACAAAGAGGCAGCTAAAACAATAACTTCATTTGTGAACTTCAGGCTTAGGGCATCCTCAGTCACGCTCCCACTGAACTAGTCTACTTTTCACGAAATAGTTAAAGGGTCAATCTGTCTGCCAGCTTAAACTAAATTTAATGGAAAGAGAGGAGTTTCAAAGATTAATTTCCTATAAATGTTGTGTAAATTGGCTGTGTAGAAGAGAGATACTGGTGCCTGCGTTTGTGGAAGGGCTGCTGTATGAGCCCAGCGTTTGTCCAGTTTGATTGCTGTCTGGCCAGTCAGCTTAGAGTCAATCACAGCGTGTGTTGCCTTTTGTGTAGCTGATAGCTTTGAGTAGTATGGGTGGGTAGTACAGCATTGATGTGGAGGAAGGGGAGGAGAGGACTTTCATGGAAGAGTAAGGTGATAAAGGACATGAGCAGGACTGTTGTGGAGTGAAGAATGGAGAGGACAGATCTAGAGGAAATCAGGCTTTATTAGTTCTACTAAAGATGCAATTTATTGTGCAAAAGAGAAGGCCTTGGCACTGGGATCTGCTCTTCACATTTGGTACCTTGCTGTTTAAGAGCATGGAAATTGTTGCTCAGTGACTAACTTAAATTATATTGTTCTGTTAGTGGACTAAGTTTAATGCTCTTTTTCAGTGTTGTAGAATTTAAAAATGTGTTTTTCCTACGGTAATAGATACTGCTTTGTATGCTGCGAACCTGCTGTTACCTGCTGCTTGTTTTGCCTTATTGTGCATTGTTTCTACATATAGCTATTGTTACTGATGTTTTGAGTAATCATTACAAGTATCCTTATATAGGACAATATATTTAAAACTACTCAAAAAATAAATTTTCTTTTATGCTTGGAAGGGTGTCCAATACTGGTGCAAACCAGCTAGGTTCTCTCATCAGTCTATACAAAAACAACCTCTCTTAATATTTGCAAAACACTTGCACTACAGTGTTCGTTACAGAAATGCAAACTTTAAAGAGTCGGGCATGTTTGATGCCCTTGATCTTGATCTTTTCCAAATACAGAGGAGAAAAACAGAAGATAGAGTAGTTTAAAAACCTATTTCAAGTGAAGTCCATATAATGAAAAGCTTAAGAAAATGTGTGTTGGGACATTTGGGTCCACCCTGAGAGTATGCATGAGTTACTGTCCCAGGACTTCTGCCTAGGTGATATCTTGCTGCATTCATGTTTATGTATAGAACCTAATTTGTGTGTATTTTTTGGCAATATGTATGTCAGCTGAGCAAAAAACTTCACATGCACTTATAAGAATATCTCCATTCTGTTTAAGCTCAGTCATACCACTGATTGACTGATCAGGATCAGTAACCTAATTCTTTTGTGCTTTAATTTATTACTTTGTTTCAAAGGATATACTGATCTTCCTGAAGTCAAGCGTTTGTTTTACTGATTTGCTAGGCTGAGATCAGTATGCATATTTATCTCTGAATATTTTGAGTGCTTTTGAGAGACAACTTTTTTTCTGCTTCTAGATCCTTGTAATGGTAATACAGTGTAAAAAATGAATTGGTATTATATAGCTCTCATCAGAAAAATGATGCGCTTCCTAACTTAGTAAGTAACCGCTATCCTTAAGATAGCGCAAGTGAACAGGTCTGATTAAAATTAGGATGCTGAAAAAGCCTCTTGCATGCTGTTTACCAAATCTTGGTAAGATTCCAATAAGAATACTCCACCTTCTTTTTTCAGATTTAGAAGGAAATGCATATCAGAACAACCACCTGCTAAAGATAATTCTGACTATGCATCAGTTTATCATCTCCTCTGCGGACATGCTCCAGAAACTCATTGATCTATATCCTTTGTAATATTCACCTTCTGTTAAGGTAAAATCAGTTATACACTGAAGTGCGTGAATAGAGGATGTTTAATCTATGGGTCTATTACAGTTCTATTAATGAAGCAATATACCAATCTTTAACTACTTTGCTTACGATCCACAGAGACAAGGTGAAACTCCAAATCAGATTTTAATTAGGATAATTCACCCTCCCTTGGCTATAAAGGAAACGTCTAACAGCTGTTAGATTAATTTAGGCACCTCAGTTAGTTACTCTGAACCTGGGTCTAAATTTCAGATCTCTTCTCTCCATACAAGTAGAAGGACAAGGACCAAAAGCTATAATTTTTGAAAATATCCTAAGTCCGATTGTATCATTTGGAGATGAAACATTTCCACAGATACTATTTCTCACACACACACTCAAAATTACAGTGTGCACTGAAGAAAATTATATTATATTTTTTAATTATAAAATATATCTTCTTATTGATTTTTTTGCTGTTTTGAAGTCATTGACTGGATTCGTAAGTGTGTTTGTGGCTCATTAGATTTTCACAGTAAAGCTATTAAAATTATATTGGCAGTATCAGTCCGTCTTATTTAGGAATCTTTAATTGTGGAATATATTACCTGACTTATTGGCTTTACAGAATGTTTACTCCTAAATAGTTGAGCACAATGCAATTAGGAAGCAGGCTTTACATGACGAGAATCTCTAGTCAATCTTGGTATGATTTGTTTTAGATGATCCTTTCTTCCCCCAAGCTCTGTATCTCATAGGGTTAAAGGCAGCATCTTTTACAAGAGAGATTTTCTATAACCTTAGATTCTGACCATCCTGTTGCTTCTCTCATATGGAGTAAACGTTACATCAAATGTACCACACTACCAGTGTGGTGTAGTGTCTTGTTAAATTTAGGCTTTTGCACTATTTTGAAAATGGAAGAAAGTACTTGCTAATTGCTTACTTGTTTCTGGGAAGTAACACTTTCTGTGATCAGAGAAGCGATGCAAACTTTTACCGGACTTGCGTGCTTTGCATGCTTGGATTTTGACTCTGCGTATAGCTCCCTGCAAAATCAGTGAAAAATTAAGACAGATTTGATTGGATTATATAATCTGGGGGTTTGTACTTAAAAAAAACTTGGAAATATCCCAGTTTCACCATTTTCCATCCTGAAAGTATTTGAGTGTATTTAGATAGATGGCGTTCACATCATCAAAAACCAACTTCAGCTGTTCATTTCAGAGCCATTCAAAATACTTTGGTACCTATTCAAACCTCTTTAGCTCTACAGTCAGTGTAATCTAAGCACCTAATCTTGGCACTTGAATCTTGGATGGATGGTATATTCCCTAAGTTGCAGTAGATTCAGGCTGCAGTCAAATTCAGTCAGATTGCGAGAGGGTCTGCCAGATATTTTCATGAAATTATTTTGTGCAATACTGAAAATGTATGTGTAATCTACAGCAGAAGAATCAAGATATGCATAACGTTTTTCCAAGTAGATTTTCCATATCTTCAAAAGAAATTAATTACTCTATAAAAACATGATATTTTGCACCAAAGGCCTAACAAACTAAAAAATGTGGGTTTTTTTTCCCAGCTATCTCAGTATGTCAGATGAAAACTATGGAACAGCTAGAGAGATTAGGTTAGTAAGAAAAGGTGTTTCAGATTTTTCTCCACTGTTGTATATAACTCGTTATATTTAAATAGGAATGGCATCTATTTTGGAGAAAAAGCTCTAGTGAATCATAATTAACTAAAGAGTATTTCTTCATAAAAATAATCCTTGATGAATTTGGTATTATTATTTCATAATTTAGTGAGATGCGTGAGTGCAGGAGTCTTATAATAAATTGTGAAGCAGGTTTCAAAGGAGCACATATAAAAAACCCTCATTTCACTACCTAACACTATGCAGTGCTTGGGCGGGTATGTCAGCAGTACTTACAGCTATTGCATCTACCACACACGTCTGCTAATAATCTTGGTGTGCACATTGTGTGTGTTTTGTCGAAAACCTTAATCTGATATTAAATGACATCAGTGGAGTGATTCCTACTGATTATAAGTAGGGAAATATCAGGCTTATTATGTTTCATGCTGTGTACGAATGGCTATGGTTTTCCTTAACAGTTTTCTACCTATCTTAATGCTTTAGAAAATAAATCTTCCATGCTGTGTGTAAAGATATGCTATTTTGTGAGGTAAGAATATTTTTCGTTTGGTAGTTTTTAAACTGTAGCTGTCCATGTGCCATACATAAGAATGCTTTTGCCTATTTTAAGCTGACATTAGAAAGAGAAACAGTTGTACTCCTTCAGCTTTTCAAGATTTGCTTAACCAGCTTGACACAAAAATGCTCGAATGGCCTTGTGCGGATCCATTAAGGTGAGTACAAGAATTGATTGGATCATAATTTTGAACTGATTCTCTTTGAATCTGTGTGCATCAGTGAAAACTGACAGTGCTCAGGAATAGGTAACATTGTGTCTAATGTTATATTGTAGGTCTATTTAAAAAAAAAAAAAAGTAAAAGTGAGATATTGCAGCTATTTTTATATTAGGTAAAACTATTGTCTTCAATAGGTCATTATCCTTTGTCACTTGCAGTGATCATGGGTCATACTTTTTCTTTTCAATTAAGTGCAATACAAAGTTCCATGTTTTAGTTTAGAGAAAACAGGAGAGAGAAAATGTGGATTTGACTGTGCTAACAGATTGGCATATATTATATCTCCTTTACTTAAAATGAGGAATAAGTGGTAGCAGTTAACAAAAATAAGAATTTTTTTTTTTTTATGGTAAGGATTCTGTTTTCTCAAGGTTATTGGCTAGGTCAGAATGCTTTGATATTTTGTGTGATCTGGGAACGTTTTTGCTTGCAGGCAGAATTCATGCATGATTGTGTCCTTAGGAATGTATATCTCCATTTTTGGAACAAGCACAAATTTTCACATGCATGGGTCACAAGGCACACTAAGGAATTGAAATTTATACGACTGAAACAATTTGAATGCCTAGCATACAGAAGTGTAGTCTCAGAAAATATTTTGTGTGTTTAAATGAAACTGAATCACCTGTACATTATTAAATATATTTATGTATTTAATGGGTAACGTTTTTCTCCAGTTAATAGATTAAATTCTTACTATCATAGTGCACTTTTTTAATGTTCAGATCAAATAATTTCAAGCTTTATGTGAATATATAAAGCTTGTAGAATTTGGTCAAATTCTACAAGCTCATAAAGAAGAAAGAAGTATGTGCGTTATCTAGATATGATATGAAACTGGAAATACTAACAATGAATTTGTTGCAAACGTATATGGTCAGCAGTTTTACACAGCATTAAACCAGATTGTTTCTCATTAGTTTTTCTGTTTTTAATCTTGAATTTTAGATTTCTGATAAAACAAAATACTCTAGTAAAAGCATTTAAAAGCAAGATTTATTCCCTGAAGTTCATCAAGAAGAAATGCAAACCATAAACAGGAAAAACTATCTACATCTCAGTCTTACTGATGTTACAGTGCAATCTCTCTCTCTTCCCCCCCCCCCCCAACCCCCCATATATTTTCAATTTACAATAGGTATTGGATTACAGAATTCTGGGTTATGTTCAAAATGGATTCCAAACTAACCAAAACTATGGAGGAATTTCAAGAACTGGTAAAAGCTAATGGTGAGGAGTTACACTGTCATCTAATTGACACAACTCAAATGTGAGTGTCAGAGTTTCAATATGCTTGGGAAACAAACTTTTAGTTTCAAATTTCTTTTATTCAAATATACTATGTCTTCAGCATGGCAGGATAATAGTCTTATAAAAGGATAGTTTTAGTCTATTGCAGGGTAACAGTCCTATGTTATCTATCCTCACAAGAGTTTATTCATCCGTATAGATGAAATATATATTATGTAAAGAAGTAGAATGGCTTTTAAGAATGGCTTAGGTTGAATTTGACTGTCATGTAGGCCTTGTGCTGATTCTCTGTGCTAGATAAATTTTACTTTAGGCAGGAAATTCAGAAAATGTGTAGAGAACGAAAGATTTTGAAAGATTACTTGAAGTCAATGAGAAAGGAGAATATATTTTAATCAGATAATACACAAGCATTTTTAAAGGCACAGCTCAGTGAGAGGGTAGTTTATTTCATTGACCAGCTCTTGATGTTTCAATTTTTGATATTTCTCTGAATTTAGTTATAAAATGGCATATCCTGCACAATTACATCCTGCAGCTATACTTCACAGAGTTCTGCCTTGGGAAGTGAGCCGTCCTTTTTATATAAGAATAAGATAGCTCTGTGGAACTGTCTAGCAGCGTAAATTCACACTTGGATTGGAAATGCACAGGTAGAACAGAGCAGAATTTGACATACATTCCATATCTGGCTATGAAGGAGGATATTTAGATTTTTCAAAACCAGTTAAATCTTGTTACTCCATAGACAAATAGTGTAGGGTAACATCTCATATTCAGAGGCTTGTCAATGAAATCTGTTGAGAATTATTAAATGGAAGAGCACTGGGATATATTTAATGGAGACAGAAAATTAGGGACAGCAGATTTGAGAAAGTGCAGTACATGTTCTCATGTTATTTAGTAACATAGTTGTACTGTATTTTCATGCTACATTAAAATAATACTTGAAGACCGACAAAATCATTTTTGTCATAAAATGCTTAATGAGTGAAAAGAGCTTGCTCTTTAGAAATTCAAGAATTCACTTTTTTTTGCTGTAAAGCATGAAAAAATGTAACTGTGTTTTCTGTTACGGGGAAAAGTTTGCTCTGCAGAAGATAACTCAGGGTTGTTTTAAAATTTGTCTAAAAGAAATTCCAGGGATTGGTCTAGAAAGCTGACACAGCGTGTAAAGGCCAACACCAGTAAGAAACGGAAAGTCTCTCTTCTTTTTGATCACCTTGAGCCAGAGGAGCTCTCGGACCACCTTACTTATCTTGAATTTAAGTCTTTCAGAAGAATATCGGTAAGTGAATTTTTTTTTTTTTTTTTAAACAAAGGTGGGAAGCTGGTAGAAAAGATGGAAGACGGCTGGTATTACCATATTAACCCTGCAGTGCAAGTGACTGAACAAACTGTCAAAATGATTGTGGGGGAGGAAACTTGGAAAGATTAAGGCTGGTTACAAAATCCACTGGAAAACCAGTTATCTGTGTATCAATTGGTGTAGGTAGATGAAGTGTGTGAAGGCCTATCACGTGGCCCTGAGATTAAGCAGAGCAATCACTGCTCACCTCATGCCCGAATGGCTAAATTATCACGTCTGCTAGAACTGAGTGGGCTGACCTGTTCTGTGTATTGGGAACACTCCATGGTCTGTGCTGTCCCCCGCACCATAACCAGCTGCTATTGAGAGTGTTAGCTGGCATGAGCTAAAATTTTACCAGGGAGTAGGCTGACCACTAAGTGTATGGACAGATACATGCTGCTACACGATTCTGTGTCCAGGCTCTTTTTGTTTTACTAGTGTTGAAATAGCCAATAATACTTACTCTTGGTACGTACCTTTTTGCTGCAGTCATTCATGAGAGGGAGATACTCAGGCAGTGAACCTTTTAAGCAGTTATGGAACAGAATTGGAGCAGGGTCAGTTGGAAAGAAGAGGAGCAAACAGTTTGATCCTCTTCCAAATAATCTGTTTTTATTTTAACAAGTGGTGTAATTGTGCAGTGGAATAAGCAGCCTCCTTTGACTCAAATCGGTAATCAGGGTAAAATGAGATGAAGGAAACTTGGGGTATCTCCTATAATACTAATTTCCCGCGGCAGTAGAAAACAATGCAGCATTCCTTTGCAGTGTCTAAGGGATGCTCTACATGTAAGAGGTCCACTGGAGTCTGCTTGCCATTTTTTGTTGTGCTTAACAAAGTAAAGATTTGGGATATGAAAAATGCCATTTGAAAATGCCATTGAGATTTTGCTTGCAGTGGAAAGTAAATATTTTGTTAGACAAGCTTTCAGGCACAGAAACTGTTCTCCGGGGTTGCCTTATTTTTGTTGTTTCATTTGATTTGTTTCCTTAGCTTTATTGCTTATCTGATAAAACACTAACTTCCCTACACACCTTGGCCTCATTTACATCCGTATATGCTGCAGCATTACTACTATTCAAGCTTGGTACAGTTTGCATGTGAAACAAAAGAGTGAACTCTAGAGACCAAAATTTAAGACGATGGCAAAGTTAGTGTGATAGTAACAGTGAGAGCAAATAAAAGATAGCAATCTAGAATCTGAAGATGAAGCCTTGCAGGAAAGGGACTCTCAGATTTCAGAGTTCTACATTTAGTTGTACACTTGTACTTTATTTTGAGCTGAAGGTACATGTGTTGTGTTAAATTCAAAAAGCTGTGGGACCAAAGTCAAGCATAGACTGCTACCTGTAGGCAGCAATAATACTTAAAGCTTATATAACTCTTAACATTTTCAAAGCTCTGTGCAGGCATGAAGTCATTAATGATTAATGAGCATAACAGGTATGATGCATAGTCACAGTCTGTTTTGTCATAGAATTCCACCAGTTAGACACCTGTGGAACATGGGTCCCTGCATAAATTTTGTTTATAAATTTAAATTAAAACATTAGTTTACTGAAAGCTTGGATCAGAAAATGTTTTTATTACTAAATAGTTCTATGCATTAACTCTTTCTATTCATTAACTTTGCAGAGGGTATTCATGAAATGCTGAGCCATTGAATCCTATTATTATTTGTATTATTCTAATATGGCAGCATATCCTGGGAGAGAGAGTGCAAATGAGAGACAGTATTATCAGTCATTGGGATAACTACTCATAAGTTCAGTCATTACAAAGTCAGAAAGGAATGTTTAATTCTCTAACCATATATAGCATATACCAAAATCTTCTACAAGACACCATGTATCATGCAGCAAAGAAATTCAGGGAGTGGTTCACAGAATAATGACTGTAGGTATGCTGGCGTTTGGAAACCCTTTTTAATATATAACTACAAAATGTTGGGAGCCTAGACATCTCCTAAGAATCTGGATTCTGCTTTCCTTTTGAGGCTCTTGAGTTAGTCACCGTTAACACCACTCTTGCATCCTTCGAGTACCTGGACTTCTTTACTGTATCTGCTGCTAATAGTCGTGTAACAGCTAACCTTTTAAATAAATTCTTGCACCAAAATTATTTTGCAACTTTGAGTAGTATGTTAGAAATAATTTTGTTCACATTTGAAAAAAGGAATATCCTTTCTCAAGGAGAAAGCTGCTGGGAGCAAAATACAGACTAATCAAACTGATTCATAATTATACTGAAGCTACTATGAAGACAGTAATTATATAGTTAGATACTGAAAAATTATCTATCTGTATAGAGTAGTTGCTTAAATTTCAAGATCTAGCCAAATCTGGCTTTGGTTCAAAATTCGAACAATAGCTGTAAGTGCTGCATAATCTGAGGGACAGCACTACTTATTACTGTTAATATTTCTTTCATCTTAATTTAGTAAGAGGAAGAATGCAGAGATGTCTGCTGTCATCTTTGTTTTTTAAAGCGTTAATAATTCCTATTAAATGGATGGGGAAAAAAGTTGGAGATAGAATGAGCGAGCAAGAAACATACAACAACTTTACAATTTATGACCTTTCCTTGAGGATCCATGCAATCCAGCGTATTCTTGTGACCCGTTTTCTTGGAAGGGTTAGCATGAAAAGCATCTGCAAAATATCATTCCTCCAAATCATTATTTTGCTTTCTCTTCTGTAACATGAATAAAGGTGGTATTGGCCATCCACTGTTCTTTTTGCCCCTTTGAATTAAAGGGCTTAGTAGCTTACCTTTAGCTGCTGTGATAGCTGCTGGATATTATCAGTGCATATTTTTTTGCTTGGGATAGAATTCACCCAAATCTGTCATCTTCTAAACACTAGGTTTCTAGTTGATTAGTTGTCTAGTCTGCTTTTATATTTGATGAAGGGGATGAGCATCTCCAGAATGAAATCAGTGCTGTTGATGTTAAGACTGCATTAATTCATCCTCTAGAGGTGCTTGCTGTCCAAGGACTGTAGACAGAGTCAAGGTGACCAGGACAGACAGTTTCATGTCTACAGTCAGGGAAGCTGAAGCATGTCCTTCCTAAGCGAGCTCCTTTGTTATCGGTAGATTTCTGTCTAGAACTTCACCCTTTGAATACACAGGGCATACTCATGGTTCTAAAGAAACTCTTTAGTTATGCCACTTCTGAAAGCCTTTCGCTATGGGAGGTACTCTATTTGAAAGGTGTTTACCCTTTCTAAATTTAGAACTCTCTTAGTAAAGCAAAACAAACATAATATACCTGTAAGTTTTTCTGTCTTCAGAGAACTGTCAAAGCAATTGGAGACACTATAAGCAGAGAAATGCCAAATATTTGTTCATAAATGTAATGTACTTGATGCAGATGATGTGATACAAATTATGGAGAAAAGATGCTTTCAGCTAATTCCATTAGAGCTGCTCTGAGTTGAGCAAAGCTTTGACAAAGGAGAGATTACAATCTGATGGATAGTCAAGGTATGAAATATATCTTATGCCAAAGTATTTCATTTGAAAACTAGACTTGTATCTGCATGCAGATCATGAGGTATATGAGACTGAAGATGAATTTTCATTTATACTTTTTTTTTTTTTTTTTTTAAGTTCTCAGATTATCAGAACTACATTGTGAATAGTTGTGTGAAGGAGAATCCAACAATGGAAAGGTCAATCGCTCTCTGCAATGGTATCTCCCAGTGGGTACAGCTAATGGTTCTCAGCAGACCAACACCACAGCTCCGGGCTGAAGTATTCATCAAATTCATTCATGTTGCACAGGTCGGTTTAATTTTGACTCACTTGGTGTTTATTTTGTCTTTATCTGAAACAGCTGTCTAGTTGCCCTTCCCTCACAATTACTGTTATGCCAGCTATGAAAGGGGAATTGGCAGTCGTCTCCTGGTTTCATACATATAGCGCATGTATTTGTGTATGCTGTGATTTCATGGCACACGTATTACATTTCATATCCGCATATGGCAATATCTTAAATGGCACCATGACTTTCTCATGATATCCATTCTAAAAACCCATTTTCACCAAAAAACTAGACTTGCTTTTGAATCAGCTGCTGAGATTTCCACAGCTGTAATTGCCTACCTCTTTTCTAAAGCATGAATCGCTAAAATGTGTTTGGCCATAAGTCGAAGTATTTCCACCAGATATCCCTTACTGGACAGAAGCCAAACTGTGTTCCTAACACTATTTTTTGTCCGCATACTAGTTCAACTGCAGTAATAACCAAGATAATAGGCAATATTTCCATATTGTAGTAGACGACGAGAAGAGGAAGTACAGAGGAGTCCTTTGAAGACTTGGTAATTTTGTTATCAAAATTAGTGAAATGAAATGCATTGTGGAATCAAACTTTTAAGACTTTGATCCTGAATAATAACAAAAAATGTAGAATTTGGATGTACCCATTGAACAACTTGAACTTTTAAATAACAAATATTGGTTGTTTGTATGTCAACACAGAAACTCCACCAATTGCAGAATTTCAATACGTTAATGGCAGTGATAGGAGGTCTCTGTCACAGTTCCATTTCCAGACTCAAGGAAACAAGCTCTTATGTTCCTCATGATGTAATTAAGGTTGGTATTGCTTCTCAGAGTTTTACAAATAATATGACATTTAATTTCTTTTCCTTTTTTCAGTTGCATGTAAAAAAACAAACTTATTTCATTAGGTCAGACAGAGAAAGGGAGCCTTCCTCATCTCTTGGTTTTGGATTCTTTTTGTCATTTCATGTCTGCAACCCCAGATGCTCTTACACATACACACTCTCCTTTCTTCAAGATTTATATAGCTTCCTTAAAGTTACCTTTTTAATATTCAGATATGACAAGCTACATTTTCATTTACATGAAACAGTACATGATAGCATTCAAACACTAAAGCAGATAACTGGATCCTAGAGAATTTGAGAACAAAACTCACGCCATCTATAAGAGCATTGACCACCTTGCATGTATGAAACGCTAGCACAGACATCTGCACTTTCAGAGTTTAAAACTGAAAAAACCTCTTTTGTTCATCTGGTCCCATTCTCTTTGATATGAATTTTATTTAGTTCAGACTTGAACAAACTTACCCCTAATACACATGCAGTGTAATACGGTGGAATGTTAGGGATCAGTTGTAATTTCCATTTTAATTCTTGTGAGATACAGAATGCATGTATTTTTGCTGAGATTCCAGCTATTAAAACCGTGACAAAAAGCATATTTTTAGCGATAAAATGACTTTGATCGCTCCTTCCTAAGAAACTAATATGCTTTGTTAGTGAATCGTATTTGGGGCCAGGAATTGGTATTATTGGGAGCCTATTTCCTATAGGTGTCTGAAGAACCTCTTTGGATCCCAGTACATTTAAACAGCTTTAATGGACAGTGCAGACTTGGAGTATGAACTGGAATTATGACCTCCCTTTATTACTCAGTTCTTTTGAATCATTTAACTTGCTCCTAATGACAATTAGAAATATACATTTTTCTTGTGTAAAGTGTTTTTCTCAAAACCGTGTTCTGATTCCCTAGCTTACCACTGCTACAGTTGCAGCTGTCAAGATCTATAAAATCAGTTTAGCAAGCTTATTTTAGAAGCAGCTTAACTTTCAAATTTTATCCTTACAAGGAATGGACTACGCATATGTCCATCATTTGAATAACTTTCTGCATCAAGAAATTGTAAACGAGGCTTAATAGAAAGCAGGTAGAAGGCTGGGAATTACTTGAGAACATACTTTAAAGTTTAACTAAAAATTCTAGTTTGTGAAGCCTAAGAAAGGAAGAGGTTAGACAGGTACTTCCACTTGAAGACATTGGTGGACTGACTTCAGTATTAAAAGAAAGCTTTGTGTCTATATAGTTTTTTAAAAAAGGAAATATCTTTATTGCTAGACTGAAGATCCATTTGGCCTTTATAACTAGTCCTTCTTTTCCAAGGGGAAAAAAATGTTACCTTAAAAGCACAGATGTGCCACCAGTTCTGGTCATGCTGTCATGGGCCCATGGCACAGCAGAAGGCTTTTCTGCAAGGAGGACTTTTAGGCGGCAAGTCCAGCTGATGGTCAAGAAGCCAGAGAAGCACAATTCACATTTTAATTTGAAGATAATTGCTTTTATGAAGGTTAGGATATGACTGGTAACTTGTAATTCTCTCTCAAACACATCAGCCAACACAATCCCCTTATTTGAGAGGGTACCATTTCTTTTCATTGACTCAACAGGGAACCTAGGAAAACTGGCATTTCAGATTAGGCACCTAAGCTAGATAGTTAAATTAAGTGATATGAGAACCAAGATTTCACCTGAAGCCTAAAGATTTAAATAAAACAAAAATTTTTAATCTGTTTTGAGAATCATTGGGAGTAAACTTCTTAGCAATAACATGAGAAGTTCTTATACCGTAAGACCAGAAAGTGTAACTAATTTTTTCCCTTTTTATTTTTAGGTATTTAATGAAATGACAGAACTGCTTTCATCTTACAGAAACTATGACAGTTATCGACGTGCCTATAACGAGTGTACTAGCTTTAAGATTCCAATCCTTGGTGTCCACCTGAAAGACCTGATATCGCTTTATGAGGCCATGCCAGACTACTTAGAGGACAAAAAAATTAACATACACAAACTTTACTCTCTATATAACCACATAAATGAGCTGATACAACTCCAGGAAATGCCTCTTCCTCTAGAGGCTAATATGGACCTTGTTCATTTGCTTACAGTAAGTCTGATAGATAAGAGAAATAACCTCAATTTTCAAAATGATTTTCATGTACCTCTCAAGTAGAGGATGCCATTAATTATAAATGCATAATGTCTTAAGAGTTTTTAAAAGGAAATGGACAACAGTAGGAGAAAAAGTTAGTTATACTGATTTACTTGGCAACAAGGGTAGAGGTGTCTGTTCAGGAGTATACTTCCAATTATTTCTGTAAAGAGTGAGGGAGACATTTATTCCTGCTTCACTACAGTAGCAAACGTTCTTTCTGTATTTATCATAAGAAAGAATTATCTGCTGTTTAAGGCTAAATAGGGAGAAAGGTAGAACACTTGCTTAGGTGAAGTATACCTTGAAGACAGGAGACCGCATAAAAAGCTGCCTCATGTTGAACATAAAAAGCTTCATGGAAGACTTCAGTCTCTCAGGATGTATTGGGTTAAACATACTCCATTTCTAGCTATCTGACATAACAAATACACTATAGTTAACTAATTTTTATGTTTCCAGTAATATCTAGCTAGTGCTATCTTATTAACATAAAATTAACACTACCTAGCATATAAGTCACAACAGTAGTGTTAGCCGCTCCTAGTAAGTTAAAATGCTACGTTTTATTAAAATAGTAAATGTACCTATCTTATTTCTCACTGTTTTGTTTGGCTTTTACAAGTACCTCAGACTGGAAAAGCTAGATAGGCCCGTTTCACTTTCTGATTACAGGCTCTGTTTCAGTAAAGAACTAATGAATAACTTGAAGCACACGACTATTTTTATTTGCTCTTTCTGAGAGCACGCATGTATGAATTCAAGCACGCAAGCCCAAGGCCTGAAATGGGCTATTCAGAGCTTCCAGTAGAGCTATGTAAATTGGTGAATTTCTTCCTGCAAAATATTTTAAATGCTTTCTCCCAAATTTTTATGAGTCCCTAAATTTTTTTTCAATAATGTCTTATAAAAGTGCCTCTTTACAAATATGTAGAACTTTGGTCACAATTTCATGTAGGTATATATACAGGATATAGATTAAAATAAATACTCAGTTTCAAAATAGCTTTTCATTTGCTAACATTCCATGGCACAGAACTTCCCTGTTCCCTTCCCTGATTTTCCAATAGCCTTTCTCCTCCTTCTGTTTCTTTTAGTTACATGCTTTCACATCAGCAGGCAAATGAGTTTGAAGAGATATTAAGTAATTACATACAGGACTGAGTTATTCATAGAAATGTCTTATTTTAGCACTTGGGCTCTTTGGGTTTTTGAGTATCAGGAACTACTTTTAAGATTTCCCCAAGAATCTAAGATCATTCATTATTACGACTACAACAATAATTCTTTCAGTTATTCACAAGAAGTTTGTTGCGTATCTGAAATTACAGTCATGTTATTTGATTGTGCCATTTGGATTAAATAACATTTTCATTTATTTCTTTCATTTATTTCTATGACTGTCACCACCTTTACTGATGCACTGGGATATCTCAGAACTAATTCTAAAATTTTCTCTCTGTAACAAGTTTATGTAGTCTTCAGACTTGCCAGAGAATGACACTTGTAACATATTGACCTGTGGCTTTTCTAAACTTTATTCAATCAAGTTTCCAGTGCGAATATTTTCATAAAAATATTCAACAGGTAACATGTTACCATTCTTCAGTCTTCACTTGAAATTTGTTTCCAGTCAATAAATTATTTGCTCTACTATTTACCAAGACATATGCACAAGCAAAGATGTAATGGGCAAACTTGCTAATTTTCTCAAATTCCTTTATTTATCCAGGTGTGGTGATTCTCTCTTAATACAACTCTTGTTGGCAGCTTAAGGTTTTCACTAAATATAAGCCCGTCTTTTATCCTCATCATATACCTCTTGGTTCAATATAGCCACAGCTGCATTGGATAAATATGAGATGGTTAAACAGAAGTTTTCTGAGAATTAAAGTTGATGGACAGTTTCATTGAAACTGTGTTTCTGTGCTTAGCTGCGCAATGGAACACTAATATCATGGTAGCAATGTTTGTCTCAGGTTACTTATTAACAGACTGCTAGTTAAATGCCTACAGTTAGTTGCTGTGTTAATGATTGTAGCTGTGTAATGTTACAGATTTCCAGATAATGGCCACAAGAGACTAGAATTTAGAAGTACACCCATTTCAAGTCTTTATCGATACCTTGGCAGCTCAGGTGCTTTTTTTCCTGTATTGTAGCCTAAATTAATAATTAATCCACCAAAAAATATTAGTATGTGCCAGAACAAATAAGTCAGTGACTGCTTTGGGATTAAACTAATGTTGTGTTTGTTTTCAGCTGTCCCTTGATCTTTATTATACAGAAGACGAAATCTATAAGCTTTCATATGCGCGAGAGCCAAGAAGTCACAGAGCTGCAGTAAGGGCCTTTTAAGATTCTTAACAGAAAGATTTTTAACGAGTAACGTAACTTGTATCCCTTGCATTCTTTTTATTTAATCTATACTAAACTGAAAATATTTAAGTTTTACAGACTGTCCAAACTCTATTAAAGCATAAATTATTTGGTTGATGATGAGGTCTAAGCTAGCGTATATGTGAGAGTTGACATCATGTCAGCTTTTATAATATGAACATAAATCCATATGCAGTTACACAAGCCAGACATCAAGCTCATTCTTAGTAATCAATATTGATTCTTTTAAATTACGAATTCTTATGTGATTCATATAATCAAACCCACGAGTGTTATATTGCTTTCCCCCCCCCCCCTTTTTAATAAATATAGAAAAGATAGTGGCTTATTTTGCAAAGAACTTACTGTTAATCAAAAATATGGAATGAAGCACAGTAACAGTGGAAAAGTGATTATGCTGTTCCTGGTAAAGTGACCGAAAAGGTTCAGAAGGAAATTATAAACCAGCAAAAAGATCATGATTTATGGTCATTAATCTTTTGGAGTGAAATATGTACCTCCCTAATCAATGACAATTCAAAGAATCTATTAAGAGGCTAAGTAGATTTAAGTATCTGAAATATTTCTGAAATATACTGACATTGAAAACAAAATTGGATAGAAAAGGGGCGGAAATTATCCGGTTAGTCCATGATAAAAACAATATGGCATGGTGCCAGAGGCAATCCAGAAAAAAAAGCAGATGAACACATGATGGCAGAGGATATTTAGTGTTTAAAAAAAGCAGGGGGGAGAAAAACAACAACAAAAAAGGGAATTTACAGGGCTGTCGGTAAACTGTAATGATTTAAGAAAAGATCAGTTTTGGACACCTTTAAGGAAGAGCTTCCTCTGAAGTACTACGTATGGTATTTACCAAAGGTATGATGTTGGACGAGACAGGTAATTGCTGCAGTCGTGTCACAGTGTCTGTTGTCACAAATGAAAGAAGCATAAGACTGAAAATATTTGCATGCGGTACTAATAAAGTTCCACATTATTTATTTTAGCCTTTGACACCTTCTAAACCACCAGTAGTTGCAGACTGGGCCTCAGGGGTATCCCCAAAACCTGATCCAAAAACCATCAGCAAGCATGTTCAGAGAATGGTGGATGTAAGTATGGTTGGCCCAGTTACCTCACACGTCAGTTGTAGCCTTGATCTCTAAGTATGAAAAATACGGAGCAGGGAAAGTGTATCGGACACGTTCAGAGTTGTGCTGAGTTTGTAAGCGCTTGTTTCCTCACACATATTTCTGCCTAGCTTCAACGGACAGTAGTGTGAATGCTGATTTGTATACTTCCAGAGTCATTCTTCCAAGGAGCCAGGGAGTCCATCTCTCTCTGGGACTCTGGCATTGGTCCTGGTGAAGGCTGAAAGTAGGCTTCTCAGTGGTTTTGTTACTAGCAGCCATTGCTTTTTCTCTCTCTTTTGGGTTGTTGGCTTTACTGGGAACCATTAGGTAAGTTCAGGTGATTGATTGATTTTACAACAGAAGAAGAGAGAGTAGAGAGTTTGTCTTTACACCCCTGCTTCATCTCTTTTCTTTCTAAAAACTTCTGATATTGCTGGTTGTCCTTTGATAGTGCTTTGGAGTGTATCTCTAAATTAGGCCTGTGTACGCTTCTTGCCTTAGGGCCTACGACAATCAGTAATGTCACTCCACACGTAGAAATAAGTGTCAGCACAGCCACTCTGTCATTTAACTACTTCTAATGAAACATTGATCTGATGAAATAAGCCAGGAAGCTACACTGATTGGGTTATAGAGATCACCACTGAGAGCATTAATTGAGAACATTAGCATAATTAGTATAAATCAAGGCTGGCCATGATGATCTTGGAGAGAAGCTAAATTGTGCAGTGAAGCATTCAGACTGGCCTGTGTTGACTTACCTGCGTTTTGCTACAAATCAAGAAATCATAATGCTTCCTTAGGTTCAAGCAAAGAAAGCAGTTAGAAAGATTGCTGCTCTGTTTAATAGATACTGAGGGAAAGTGGGAGAGGGAACCTCTAAATATTGTGGAGAACGTCTAAAGTTACTCCCTAGCTTCCACCCTCATTCTAAACTATTCTATTGTATCTTCTTATGCAGTCTGTCTTCAAAAATTATGACCATGATCAAGATGGATACATATCCCAGGAAGAATTTGAAAAGATTGCAGCCAGCTTTCCATTCTCATTTTGTGTAATGGCTAAAGACTGGTGAGTGCTTACAAACCTTTTAAACCCAATTCTGCATATGAACTTTGTAGCATCTGTGCATGGGGGTGTGGGCTTTTTATAATTATTATTATTATTATCATTTCTATCATCAGGGTGGTAAAATCATCCTCTGTTCTTCCAGGAATGGAAATGGAAATATAACTGCCAAAGGCATCTTCTAAGCATGTTGTGAATGACATCTTCATGTGCTTACAGCACTGTTTATCAGGCAGGCATATGAGGAACAGCAGAGTTAATAGGAAAAGAAATATTTTTTTGAACAATATTCAGTATATGCTACTGAAAAACTTTCCTAAGATGAACCTGTTCCTCCAAAATATATACAGAAAATTGTCAAATATATATATTTTGGCCAGATTAAGAATACTTCTGTTAACACATTAAATTATGGAAAAATATAACAGTGATTATTTAGAAGTTTCCTTGCCCTCAGAGAGCTAGCTTCAGAATTCAGGCAAAGCAACAATTTGACTCAGCGCTATGAAGTAGTTTTGAGGTTGCATCTCATATGCAAATGTTTTGTTTATCCTTCCAAGCTGCATTTTAATTCGTAGATAAACTGCTGTACACTGTGGGAGCAGTTGACAGGATTACTGACATCACTGTAGTTTTTGGCCAATGAAAGTGTGGCCATTATAAATTGTGAAAGAAAAGTATGTTTAACTTTCCTTATGCTTTAAAGAACGAATACCTCATAACTTTTCTTGTTTATTTACAGGGAAGGGCTGATTAGCAGGGATGAAATAACAGCATACTTTATGAGGGCTAGCTCAATCTACTCCAAATTAGGACTTGGCTTTGCTCACAACTTCCAAGAGACCACTTACTTAAAGCCTACTTTCTGCGACAACTGTGCTGGATTTGTAAGCTCACTTTTTAGTAAATTACGTCAACATCTTTTAGCAAAATCCTTTTTTCTCCTGCCTAAATAATCCGCCTTTATCGTACAGAAACGTGCTTACACAGAACACCGGTGAAACCATATAGAATGTCAGCTTGTTGCCTGTGTAGCTACTTGATGCACCACGTACGCTCCTCTTTGACCGTACTTTCCTCTGTTTTAACACGGCTCCTACTCCCATTGGTTTTTGGCAGTGTGACTCCTTGGCAAGACTTCCCAGTTCAGAGGCTTCCATGAGGCTGCCAGAACTCTTGTCCTGGTGAAGATTATGATGTGCCTCCTGCCTAGCGCAGAAAGTTGTAGTAAAACTGACTGCCCTACCACTCCCTAATTGAGCTAGGATCAAACACGAGCGCTACTCTGTGATTCGCAGTTCCCTGTGCAACCTCTCTGCAGCTTCTTTGGAGGCTGTCAGACCTACTGATGGTATCTGTTAGAGACTAGATCAAGCTATTTTATTTGTGATCAAGAAATATGCATACAAATATTCTATTTACTTCATGCTAAAGAAGTATATATTTCATATTTCTACTTTTCCATTAGAAAGAAAACCAAGGTTCTCTTGAAGGTGCTTAGATTGCAGAAGTGGGTGGAGCTTTTATGACATTTTTATATTTGGAGGAGTTGGAGGTACACGAAAATATCTTAATACATACTCTTTCTGTTTGTTTGAATTTCAGCTATGGGGAGTCATTAAACAAGGATATAGATGCAAAGGTAAAATACTTTATCCTTTGTTAATTTTAATCTATAATTGATGGCGAATGGCAAAAGGAAAAAAAGGATCAACCCCTGAGATGCATTGCTTTGTCTACGTAGCTATTTAATCAGACCTCTCAGAGGAGAAAGCTGTCATGGAAGAATAAAGTGACAGACACGCGTTCCAGAACTAATGCAGAGGAACTCGGAACTGATAGCTGCATCCCTTTGCAAATCTTCATTGAATCCAGAGGGTCTGGGAACAGACCCTCCTATCCAGATGGGGAGGCAAACTCCAACTATCTATGAAAACAGTGCAAGAGATTCATAACAGGCATTTTGCAGAGTTTTCTTCCTTGTATAGGTATCTGCTTTCTCTTCAACTCCTACAGTCAGAACTCTGTAGCAAATGAATGTTGCAATTTGGTATTTTCATAATGAAAAGTGGTTTGAAGAGCATACAGCAAAGGAATGTGGTTAGTCTATTCACCAACTGTAAATTGTTTCAAATAATGCATATAGAGGACATGGAAGAAGCTTTACTGCTTCCTAAGGAGACAGCACAGTGTGAGAGCTGATCTTAGATGTTACAACAAAGCCACTAAATCATGTAAATTTTGTTTTGTTTACAGACTGTGGAATGAACTGTCACAAGCAATGCAAAGACCTGGTTGTGATAGAGTGCAAGAGAAGATCCAAAACTTCAATTGCAGATAGCAGCCCCACATCAGCTCTTGCTTCAAGCCTCTGCCCAGTAGGGGTCAAAGAGCAGTTTCATGGTGAGGAAAGATCACATGAAAAAGATCAAAGCAGCAGTTTTAAGAGTAATAGACTTGTGTTTGCTGCATTTTGTTTTTAAAGCTAACTGAGTTCAGCTTTAAACAGCAGCATTGTTTTGGGTTTTGTTAGTTAACTGCGGTGTTTTATCAACAGGCTAACTAGAATCAAGCATAAGTGAGTCAGTTCTGAGTACCCCCATCCGAGTTCTGGTTTGAACAGAAGTAAATAACACCCCCTTTCTGGGAGAATTCTCCTCACACTACCTGATGTGAGGTGCACAAATTCCACAAGGGCTGAGTAAAGCTTCTGCCAGATTCTTATGAGAACTAGATGCCATGAACTAAAGAGCAGACAGGTTCCCTTATTCTCTCTCCCGCCTTGTGACAAGCAGGTCTCAGTATATTCTGGGTTTTTTTTAACCTCTTGGAGGGGGCCATTGTCACATTAAGCAAGTGTTGTACTGTTACAACTCCTACTCAGATTTCATTGTGGCGTTTATAAGATAAAGTTACATATCTGTGCACTAGGAAAATGAAGGGCTGGTTGTATTTCTTTTTTCCACTTTTTTAGCTGAATCTACAACTCCTCTTGGTCCCTGTACCTTTTGTTTGACTAGAAATGAAAAATATGCATCCTCTCTTCTTTTCCACTTATTTCCAGCAAGCTATATAAACTTTTTACGTTGGGTATTATCATGTAAGCATCCATTGTCATTTTCTTTAAATTTCTCTCTTTCTCTTTACCTGTATCTAATTTTCACAATTCTAAATGCCAATTTGATATCAGCGTTTTGTGTTCAGTGCAGGATTCATGCTGTGGGGTTCCACTTCATGCTTCCCATTAGCACTTATATGCAGGAAGGACAATGCAGCCAGTTTCTCTTGATAGCTGAGCATGTGCATCTCTATGTTTGTACCTGCAAGGGTACAAGTTGTGATAGGCTGAAATAACACACAGGTGTAATCTTCCACCCAGATCACTAGATCAATGGTCTGTAGAAAACTTCTTAGCTATCTAGAGGCTTTTCTCTGGCTGACCTTGATGGTATGTAATAATCGTGATGGTTAACTCCTGTTTTCCTCCTATTAACCTGTATTTATGTTATTGTGAATGGGCAAAGAGGTGTTCCAGGAGATACTACATTGAAAAACCTCCTGTGACACCAATTTTGGAGAGCAATGAACGTAAAATCAGTCACGGTTAAATGTTGTCCTATTTATTTTTCAAAATTGTGTTTAATTACTGTACTTCCTATTTCTTTCTCCCTTCCTGGGATAAGATTTTAACCCAATTTACCATGTATATTCTCTAGGACAAGAAGAAGGACCCTTCACATTTCCTAACGGAGAAGTGGAACACAGTGAAGACAGCAAGGACCGAACCATTATGCTCATGGGTTCCTCAGCTCAGAAAATCTCAGTGAGACTGAAACCAGCTGTAGTTCATAAGGGTACTCAGACTGATTCTGTACTGCTGGCTAGTGATGCATCTTACAGGCAAGGAGAGAAGAAAGAGCATAGAATGCCAGAAAATACTTATCTCCAGCCTGCTCCGCAATCTCCTTGTCCAAGCCCACTTATAAGTCGCAGAAAGGCATATGTTAAATGGGAAAACAAAGACTCCAGCTGGAAAATGAAAGAGCATCACAGCTGTAAACCCTCATACCAAGAACTTGAGCAGGTACATACATGATGAAATAAATTCTGCTTTACTTAACAGTACTGTAAAGAGGTTGTGGGGGAGGGAAAGTGTTACCTCACATTATCAGTGTATTCCAGGGTAACTGATTGCTGGAAGAATGCATGAGGGGTATCATATTCTTTCTCAGTGTAAGTCCTGAGATGGTTTACTTCAAGCATAAGTTTTAGGACTGGTATCGGGATTAGGGAATAAATTTGGTCCTTTTTTATTGTTACTGATCAGTCTTGAAAGTGATAGGCAAGAATGTGACCATAAAACCAGTTATTTTAAGAAATACTTTTCCATAAGTGGGAAATTTGAATTTGTTCTTTGACATGCCTTTTGACAGGATGTTTTTACCATAAGGCAGTGTGTTGAAACCAGGTTCACATTTTTATTTAGGCATACTTTTGTTGTGGGAATTGGACGTAAGTTCCCCAAACCTCTGATACAAATTGAAGACGACGATGTTAGGCAAAAAATAAAGTTCTCAACGGTAAAGAGAACACAGGGTGTTTAGATTTGGAAATCTTCTCTCATTTTACTCCTTAGGACAGCCAGATGCACTACAGATTGCTATTAGGTATACACCATAACAGAGATCTCAAATCCAGATATACTGACCTAGCTATTGAAATTTTAACTTGACTAATTTCTTTTTTTCTGGGCTTGAATATATTAACAGTTTTTAGCCATGGAAAGAGAGAGAAATGTCATCAGTTTAAGAAACTGAAACTAATGAAAATAAATATGCCCCCTTCAAGTGTTGACTTGTATTCAGTCAGTCATAAAGACAATGGAATCTCCGTAGACTAATAAAAAATGAACCTGGCAAGAGATGAGAAGATGCTAAGATAAATAAGAAAATGATACCGCAAAGAAACAAGTATGTGAGAACACCTCTTCATCCCTGAATGTCATGATAAGGGAGATGATAAGAAGCTAAGACCTTGAGACAGAACAGTAAATTAAAGAATAGAACCTTGTAGAAATAAAAAGCACATCAGCCATTACTGAATAAGGAATAAGAAACCTGTTCACAGGATTAACAATTTTTGAATTTAAAAATAAACAATATTTACCTAAGTATCCCAACCTAGATTGGGATACTTTCAAATACCTTCAACTTGACTGTTGAAGACACTTGATACAATAGAGTTTTCTGTGTCCTTTTCTCTGTGGATTCCAGTGCTGGTGAACCAGCTCTGTGGACAAGTCTGAATTTTTCTAGAATATAGTGTCCTCCTTTATGCCTTGCATGTCTTCGTGTTCCCGATGTAATCAAACACCATACAGAGTTCTATGAAATGTCTTGCTTTGGACTCTGCTTTAGATTGTAAGAGGGAACGGATATTAATGACTGATTAGACAGGTTTCACAGTTAATTATATAGGCAATTTTATAGAAACGATTAGTATTCCAAATGCATTACCTACCTATTGGCTAAAAGACATACCTTGCTTCCTTGCAGTTTACTGGCAGTACACTGGTATCAAAGACCTAGGGTTCTAACTTTCCCTTTTTACAAGCAGCTCATGCCGTCATCTGCTTATGTTCTCTGGTGGAAGAAATCCCATCAAATAATCTAGTAGGATTCTCATTTTAAAAATTACATGTAACAAGCTTGCCATCATGAAAAACAAGGTTCCCAAGCCATTGGCTCTCCCTCTGTAATGTCCTGGTGAACAATTCTTCCTGTGCTCTTCAAGGCATTAGTCAGGCTGAGGTAGAGCTGGAGTCCTATCTATAGCAAATCCAAAGCTAAGTCAGATTTAATGCACGTGTAAATCTGATTACCTCCTCTTGGCACATCTCTGGCACAGAAACTAACAACAGTCATCTTAGTGTCAACAGCATTCACTGTGGACACTTGCATTGGCACACCTACTCAGTTGGTATCCATCCTGAACCCTCTGGCAGCTATCCCACCACTATTACTTCCTATATTCTTAGCTATGAATGTAATCTCAGCCTCCCTTAGGGAAGCGGACTATCACATTTTCTACTTTCTCTGGCATTTATTTGTGTGCATGGGTCCAGTTTGCCTCAATCTTCCATTTTAAAATAATCTGGTTACTCTTAGAGCAGTGATCAACCTCTCAGAAATAATGTCTAGAAATCACTCCCAATATGAGTGAAATAACTCCCTAGAATTCTACAAAGTGCATTAATAGCAGAAAATGCAGCTCGTTCTTTCTCTTGATGAGATACTCCCCCCTCTACCTTTACTACCTGAAGATTATTCTATGGTGGTCTCTGAAACAAGTTTGACAGAACAAGGCTCTGGAGAGCGAAGCTGTAATAGTTCAAGATCAGGTACAGAAGTTCTTTAACACTTCCTGCTGGTCATGCTAATCAATACGGACCTTGAAATATATTCCTTATACTGTAGCTGAGACGAGATACTCATGGTCTACAAATAGGTAAGAATTTTTCTGAGCTCACCCCATTGCAGACTGCCTGCAATCTCGCTTGTATTCCAGACAGCCAAAGTGGCCTACATCTACTGTAATGAAGAAGATTTGAAACACTCGTAAAAATCTTATTCCTTAGAATTCTTGCAGCCAGACAAGCGTTCAGCCACTGATTCTCAAATATAATATTCTATTCTTGAATAAGTTATCATCAGTACCGAGAGAGAAAAGAATGCAAATGAAGTTAAATTAACATTAAGGTCAGTCAATGGCCAAGACATCATCTTCAGCAATTCATAAGTACTGAACCAGTCTATGGCAGCATAATTTCCAGCCAGACAAACACCTTGAATCTAACAAAGCCATTAAAAGGAAGAGCTTTGAAAGGATATTAAGGTTATATTACTTCAGTAGCTCGTGTTCAGAATAGTCTCTTTAGTGTATTTGCACTTGAAATTCAATCTACAGCTTTCAAATCTCTATCAACAGAGCACAGAGGAATTTATATAAAAATTTATGTATTTTGCATATATATATATATATATATATATTACTGCCATAGCACTTAGTAGACTGTGTCCCGCAGCACTAAAGCGTGTGACTGTGCCATTTTGTAAGCAGACAAAATGATGGTCACATTCCAATGAGCTTATTGGATATATACGACATCATAGGATAGGGACAGATAGGAGAAGGAGGAATAAAAATGATGCTTCACTAAAATCAGATTGTTTTGTGTACGGTCTCCACGTTTTTGTCATTGTCCTTCAGGGTCTTGGTCTTGAAAATGTGTCTCACAGAACCTACCAGTTACCCAGAAGAAAAATTTCCTGCTGTCATTTTCATAGTTCTGAATTAGTTTCAACTTCAGGAATTGATGCTTTTGTTGTCCTCTGCTCCCCTGTATGACAGAATATGCTGGGTTGGGTGAATAGGGGCACTGCTCTCATTGATCAACTGGTAATCCCCTCCCCCTTCCTTTTTTGTTTTGGATAACTAAGTCACCAAGCAATTTTGCTTTGTGCATAGACATGATGCTTCTTGCTAGAGCTCACCTGCATCAGTCCAGCTGTGGCTGAAAGCACCTTTCCAGGCTAGTATCACAATATCAAGAGCTTACGTAAGTCCTGCAACTGGTGGGTAAATCCAGATGTGGTTATCAGATAAACAGAGGTGAATTTTTTTTCAAAACTGTACTCAGTCTGAGATGTCCCTAACATGAAAACAGTCTGAAAACCTGTTCTTGTATAAACATCCTGATCTTTGAATGAACATCACTTTCAAAGTGTCCTTGCTGTTAATGAAGCGAGCTCTTTAACTTGAATTCCACCAGGTGCTGTATCTTCAGTGCAGTATGCTAGCAGAAAAAGGTGCCGTGAAAGGAAGAAATAAAATGCTGAAACTTGTCAACTACAGCATCCACTCCCTCAATCTACTAGTAATAACCTGCCATATATGAATTGCTTTCTCAGCAAATCAATTCAGGCAGCATTACCTAACAGACCAGAGGAGATCCCTGAATTAAAACCACGACTGTGATCCTATTCTACTGTATAGGCCAACTTCTCTGTCAATGCCCCCGAGTCAAGACAGTGCAAAACAGCAACACATGCAAAAAGTGACATATATGGAAGACAACTGGTTAAATAAGACAGAGAGAGGTTCTTTAACACAATTAGCAAGAATCCTCCAGCACAGATCACTCCTCTTTCAGTCAGTAGTACAATCCATATAAACAAGGGCCTGAAGTGAGGAAGTACCTGTAAGAACTGGTTCTTTGGAATGTCCTTCCACATGAGTCCCATGATTTGCCTGTTGTCCTTTCTCCCTCACCAGATTCTGACCTCAATTTCTGCACAGCAGCTGATGTTATAAATTCATGTCCTAGATTACTGTACAGTAATTTCTGCATTAATAGAGCAGTAAAGTCTTGTTGCCCTAAGTTACTGGCTGTTGTGGGAACAGTGGAGGGTGAACACATGCAGGTTGTGGAGATGACTTTCACATACCAGCTGCTAGAAAGTTTTAAGGACATACACAAAGGCGACAGGTCAGTTACAGTGAAGACACTAAAATAAATAACTGGTTTTTTCCACTGTTAAGCACCACACCAATTTATATTACAATGAAATTAAAAAACAACACAAAACAAACCCCTCCAACTCTCTGAGGTAACTCAAGCCCTAAATATAGATTAAAGGTGTAGGAAAACAAATGCAAGTGTCCCTACTGAGCGCAAAAAAAAAAAAAAAAACCCTGACAAAATGATGCGACAGGCCTGTGATAACTCTTGGAGTTAAAACTAGATTCAAGTCACTATCTAATGCTTTAGTAGAAATCAGCTGCCTCCTGTCCCAGGTATGAGGGGGTGTGTTCAAAAAGAATGATTAAAACCCTAGACATGATGAACAGCTCAGTGCTACAGACATCAGAAGAGTTAACATAAAGTGAATTTTGGCTAATGGCAATGCCTGCAGTGAAAAAATGGAGGAAAGAGCTCAGCTACTATACTGTTGGGACTAAGAAGAAAAATCTGTCTGCCTTGAGAGGCTGTCATTTGTGGGGAAAAAAAATTATTTATTTCTACCTACCTGTATATTTGTATTACCTGCACATCACACTGAAAAAAAAAAAAAACACAACTTCTGTAGGGAGAAAATGGTTAATAAATCAAATAAATAGTCAAATACATTCCTGACAGATGAAAAGAGAAAACTAACTGGTATACATGTATACAGTTGCATTTAGCATGCCGTTTATTGTTTCTGTGCTCAGTAACTACTTAATGAAGTTACATATTGTCTCACCCACCCCCCCAAAAAAACCCCTCAAAACATGTGATTTATGCCAGTCAGCTGAAACACAGAAGCAGACAGTCCTGAAACTAATTTAAAAATCCAATACCATTGTCTATTTTTTTCTTTAGGAACTAAATAGTCTAAAGGCAGACAATAACGCTTTAAAGATCCAGCTTGAACAGGCACATAAAACAATTGAATCTCTCAAAATCCAGAGAAGAAATCATGTCGTGGACAACATACGAGACTGTACCTAGCAGACACAACGGGAAGTTTGCTATGGAAGAATGTAAGACTGAAGGAGGGGATGTGATAAAGCTGCTTTTATTTCCCTATTAAAAAAATATGCTCCCCAATGTATAAATGCATTTGATTGATTACCTTAAAAAGTCAAAGGAGTGTCTTCTGAGCAGTGAAAGCGGTATCTTCTGGAACTGCTTTTAAGAAGGAGTTACACTGTTCCTGAAGTTCATAATGAGGATGACATGGATTTGCCAGTGACTTGACTGCAAGCAGCACATCTTACTCTGCAAGTATTCTGACAGAGCAGCTATTCATAAGGGCCTTGTCAACTCAAATTTGGCCCAATTTCAGGTTTGTAGAAACAAACTTTTGATAAAGCTAAGCATTTAAATAAAACTGCAGAAATATTCCATTAAGAGAGATACAATTACTTTTCCTTTTAGTTGAAATCAATTAGAATCATGAAGTATACTACTGCCACAGTTTAAGAGGAATACTAAAATGAGCAGTTAACCTAATGCTACTTGATTATTTGATTCATAGGGGTGTTTTTTTTTTTTTTTTTAGGATAAACTGACAATTTTTTTAAACTCTTTCAGAGCTTAGAAGTACTGCTGCTCAAATGTTTACCTTTGTGAAAGTAAAATACATAAGAGTACAGAGAGTTTACATTGAATACTGCTTCTATTTTTGTGTTCCTTGCTATAGCTTGGGCCACTTACTTACCCTTACTTATTGGGCTTAAGGGATCGCTTGTTGACCATGTACTTTAGATGTGGAACAAGGCCACCTATTTTGTCTTACGTAAAAATGACATCACTGTTATAGCATCTTCTGAGTAGAACCTTAAAGGCCATGTTATGAAGGAAAGTGTACAGTAATCCCAATGCAACAGTGACTGTATCCTAGAACTTCTAACATCTTCCAGTGCTGACCAGGTTTTCTCCATTTCCTCTCTCTCTTTTAGAACTTGCATGCACTTTAGGTAAATAGTCAAGCTAAGTATCCTTTTACATGTGTAAATTTTGTACAGTAAATGGTGCTAGTGAGGTAACTTAGTTTTCTTAAAGCTACAAAACGTACATACTGTTAGGAGATGACATAGCCAACTTGAAAATTCCACTTGTATTCCAAGAAAATTCTTAAACTTACTTACAGTTGTATAAAATTTGCCTGCATTTATCAAATAAGGATTTGTCATCACAGATATTTAAACATCACAGACTTATGACTTGGAGAAATTTATTCATAAAGTATACTAATGCTCTTTCTTTAAAACTCTGAAGTTACTTTACAAGAACAAAGTCCACAATAAAGTTGATTTTTAGTTGACCTATTATAATAGCATGTGTACTTGGGTTTAAAGTGGTACAGATGAATATTCCATCCATACCAAATTTGGTGATTTCAAATTCTTGATCTGAACTTCAGTCATGCTTGCATCTCCGTGATTAAGTAAAACCAAATGGAGAGAGACAGTAGTACTGTCTGCTTTTCTGTTACCTTACTGTAAATATGTATGGTATGTAAAGAATTGAGAGGCACGCGATAGAACAGCAGCTTTTGTTCCTCATACACTAAACCTGAATTTTTAACAGTTAATGTAAAATTGTACTTTGTGATCAATGAAGTAATCAAAATGGCTCTTGGGTCACGTTTGCAAACTTGCTTTGCCCATACTCTGTAAGCACTTATTTTTGTTCTCTATGAAAGGAGCTATATACCAAGGAGTATTTCTAGTAGGTATTTAGCAAATAAAGGTATATTTTTACAGCAATTAAAATGAACAAGATAGATGTTGAATATATTTTCATGTATTTGGAAAATACTTCAGCAGTGCTATTGTGAAAATCAATCAATCATGAACAAACCCATACTTGCAAAGAAAATCCCCTAACGTCAGCAGCTGGCCTACAGGCTACTGTGTTAGGGTCGGAAACCCTACAATACTGACAAAATTGATAAGAAGCAGAAGTAAGACTGGCCCTTTTAACTTAATACTCAAAATTCAGTTTTGACTACAGATTTGTACAGTCTTAAATGCTAACTTAGAAACAGCAAGAGGCCACAAGGGAATCTGCAATCATCTGACTGATTTGAAAGGGATCTGTTTGCAGGAGCCTCTCACACAACAAGCCTGTGGGTGCTTCACGTATGCTGAAAACTTCCTACTTCAAAGAAGTCTGTAAAATTGAAAATAGAAAATGTCAGAGCTCTCTTCAGGTTCTTCATTTGCCCAGAGCCCTGCCAAATTTAGTGGTGATACTCCCTCATTACTTTCGGAATTTCCCTTTTTGCTGCATGAAAGGCCCAAGTTAATAACAGAAACTGACTGCACAGGCATAGCACTGAAACTGACACACACACACACACTCACAGAGTTCCTGAAAAAGTCACCTGCATCTGTAATCATCGTGACGTGATGTTTATACTCAGAAAAAAGATAAAGTACCAAGTGCTATTTAAAAATCACCTTAGCATACATTGCTGATATTTAGCACCCTTTAAAATGTATCTTGTCATGGCTAGTAAAAATGAAAAGCATCTACCTTTTTTCCTTCCCTGACCCAGCTGTGCATACAGGAAGAAAAACCCCAGTGTGCCCTCTTGCCCTCCCCCACAAACCAAATTACTGTCTTTTTCTGAGTTTGCATTCTGATCCTTTGAAGATATAAGTTGACTGAGTGATACCAGAATTAACAAGGCAGGACTACTGTTAATAGATTAAAAAGCTACCTTTAAAAGTAGCTTACATATGTTTTTGGAACTATCAGAAAGTTACCCTTGTCTCTGTTCTAGAAGCAATCTGTTATTTTGTTGCAATTGATCTATGTTAATGGCAACCTGTAGAATTTTTGTTTTAAGGCTGTTAAAGAAGATTGAAAAAGTGTACAGATTGTAAAGATTTTATATATAGTGTAAGTTTTTGGTTTAATATTTATAATAGAAAAAATATTAAAATTGCACTTCATGCCTCTCAAGTTTGTATCTCAAAAAAAATCTAAAACAACCTACATTCATTGTCCTTGATTCTATCCTCCGAGACATTTCTGCAGGGCTAATCTAACATGAGAGTCTGTAGTCTACCTTTACCGCCTATGAGCCTTAGGACATTGTCCGAGGAAACTGAGGAAGCTAGGTGTTGGCAGATTATTCTTTCAATATTGCAGTGGGTCCAGAAAGCATAAGCATGTTTTTGCCACTTACTATTCCAGGTATTAGAAAGCACAGTTCTTCATTAGCCCAATTTCTCCTTTTTGTTAAGAACACTAATTCTGCAAGGATTTCAGCAGGATAGCTAAGCGTAGACAGGGCATCTGTAACGTCTACTACCTGCTGGCTATGCACAGCCAGTACTGTATCACCCCAAAAACTGGGCTTTCTTACTCAAAATACTCTATCTCAAAGATGTTTTCATATAGAGAAAATGAGCATTCAATTGTTTTACAATATGGAGGGGAGGGTGGGGAAGGGAAGAAGAAAAGGACTGCAGAATACCTACTGAAAACATAATCCTATGTATATGGGCAAATCTTCCCTGGAATCTTGCACATACAGAACATGTAAATTGTTTTGCTTCAGAATTACAGAAATTTAAAAAGGAGAACTTCAGAAGTAGTTGGACAATATTTGTTTAGTTTTCATAAAGACAAAAGAAATCATCATGTAGACACCTAAGTTTTTTTACTGAGATAAAATTTAATTGAATGTTCTTCAAATGAGACACGTTCCTTTGTAATCCCAGACAAAGGAATCAGGGTACGTTTGTGACATGCGCTCTCTGGTGACGTTTTCCTGTATTGTTATCTAATGCCTTTGCCTTCTCCATTTTAGTCAAAATATATCTGTTATTATTTTCATTATCATGAAATTAAGTTTTATCACTTTTGCAAATCAATCACCAGCAGGAATTCTTCCTTAAAAGCACAGGAGCAATACATTATAGTGGATCTGAATCACACTACACATGTGATGAAAATAACTTCAAATACAGTACTTTATTCCTCAGTGTTTACATCTGTTAGTAAAAGTCTCTCTCTTAAATCCTGAAAAAATCTTTTTTCCAATTTTGATCAAACAAGACAATATTCAGACAGATGTTGGCTAAATGTGAATAAACACAAAAATGCTCACAAACATATACATGAAAATTTTTTACTTACAACAATTTTGAAAATACTTTTTCAAGACTGAAAAATACAAACATTTGAGAACAGGTTAAATCAATTATTTTCATACTATTATTGCATCTTTTGATAAATTAATAACATACATTGCGACAACAGAAAACTGAGAAGAGGATACTTCTCTGAAATGTGGTAGTGCTTACTCTGCCTTTCTGCTACTGGCTTCACATTTTGGAATTATTTAAGAAAATCTGAAAAATTAATACTAAAAAAAAATCCTAAAAATTAAAAAAGGAAATCTTCCACAAAACTCCAACCTGTTTAAACTTCCATCTTCTACATAAGATACAGAAATATAATTGAAACACTGGAGCATTTTAAATTAATAACTAATAGGACTATCTTAAATTAATAACTAATTTACTATTACAGCTATGACTGAAAACTGTTCTTGTCATTCCCTTGCCCACCAACTTGTTTTAGCTCCAAGGCCAGTAGTCTCACTGAGCCTGTCATGACTTTCGGATCCTAAATTATGGTTATGGCCATATCTATCCCCTCCTAAGCAGCATTCTCAAGTGCACTATGATCAGAAGGGAAATAAAACAGGAGAGAAACTTTTGAATTTCTAGATTGAAAGTTCAAATGAAAAGGCGATTATAAGTAATTAATAAAGTGTGTCACAGGCTTTTGAAGGAGATGATCACCATTTGATTTTCAAAAGAGCTTCAAATTTATGCATAAATTCACATGATGATTCACATGTCCCTAAACGTGAAATAAGATTGTTAAAGCATATCAATACGGACACTAATGGGAAATTAGTGAAGAAAGAACTCCTAACTGTGAAAACACAAAAACAAAAAGCAGACAAATCCTGGAGTTCAACCTACAATTAAGCCTTCAAGGCTGCTGCGCACTGTAATCAACAGACACTCCTAGGTCTATCAGATGGCTTCCTGAATCTCTTTGCAGTAGCCTGACCCTGAGGAATGCCATCAGGAGTACATATGTGGTCATCATCTCCCTGCTCACAGCTGCCTCTGCCTTCAGCAGCAGCCTGACAGCCAGGGAGGAGCTCTGAAGAGGCTCGACAATAGAAAGGGTCTTTTATAGCTGACAGCTCTGAATCTAAATCTTGCCTATGAATATTTACAGCTATAAGTATATGAAATCTAAGTCCTCACCTAGGTCCTCTTCTTCTAGAGGAGCACTGTCTATAAAAGTGGAGGCAACCATACCATATCAGGAACGAGTTTTAGGTTATCAGACTGGTTGGCAGAATAAAAGAGAAGACTCTCAAAGTTGCATTTGCACTTTTTCCAGAGAAGTCAAGGGGCAAAGGCAACTGTTGCATAAGCTGCTTTATCAGATGGCAATTCCCTAAACAGCAGGAAAAAAAAAATCCTCAAGAAGCTCAGTAAAGGCAGCTTATTCTTTAACTTCTGCATCAGCCTAAACACATTAAAAAATATGTAACTTATCTATCACATGCAATAGCTGCAAAAGTTTTCTGCTTAAAATTATCTTAAAATAATGTTTTTGAAACACCAAGAAAATGGAAAACAGGTAAAATGAAATAAATACCATCAAATCTCACCATGAATCTGATTTTATGGTACATACTCTGACCTTCAAATAGTGCCTGGTAGATTTATGAACACACAAACAAAACTGATTTTGTTAGTTTCTGCAGAGTGTGAATTCAGTATGTTACTTGTATGTGAAATTCTGGAAGAACATGGAACCTAATTGAATTATTCTGATCAAAGCTTTCAGTATTTTAACATTTGATATCATAATTCTTTTACATGTCCCACATGGAACATTAAACAAAGAGAAAAGCCCAAAGCAGCATTCTAGAGTCCTTTAAAAATGTTTTCATCAGGTTCTTGGGCTTCCCCCCCCCCCCCCGCCCCAAAATAGCTTTTGAGGGGAACTGGGGCAGAGTGGTGCTATATGCAATAATTAGAGAGGCCTGAGCATTAAACAGTAGGGGTTTTTTTTTAAAAAATGGTTTTATTCAGTTTTCTGAGGCTTATTTTAAATAAAATGACATTAAAAAAAACCACGAGCAGTGTGAAAAACAAGGACTTCAGTCATCGTATTTTAGTATAAAAGTTTTGTTCAGTTAACTACAAGAATTCAGTGACAACACCAGTTGGTCTAATGCAATGATTTATATGGTCATACTTAATTGTAATCTAAACCAAATTTAACAAACCTAAATTCCTGATACCAGTAAACACCACCACTATGTTTTGCCAGTTACTGCGTCAGTATTTACAGTATTTTTTAGTATCTTCGGTATCCTCCCCCTCCTCTTCCACTATATGGATCACCATAACCCCCTCTGCCACCATAACCACCTCTGCCACCATAACCCCCTCCACCACCTTGGAAGCTACCTCCACCTCTTCCACCACCTCTGAAACCACCACCACCTCCTCCACCTCCTCCTCCCCCTCTACCCCCTCCACCCCCCCAGCCACCCCTCCCGCCGCCACCACCACCTCCCCAGCCACCTCTTCCACCACCTTCTTGTCTTTTTTGCCAAGGAGGCATTTCAGGAGGAGGTGGTTCTATCTCTGTAGGTCTGCCTCCACGGTCAGGTACTCTCCCCATCAGAACCTGCACAGGAAAATATGTAATGTGTAATTAAAAAAAAAAAAAAACAACACCAACAACTTGAGGGGACAGCATTCTTCTGCAGACAAAGACACACTACCTACTCTTTACAGGAAATGTACTCCTATCGATGTTGACTTTGACAGAAGGATTCCTAGTAACATGTTACATGACAGGAGAACTAAAACCGATCCCATTTTCCATCTGTAAAACTGAAATAACTGCAGCTAGATACCTCATACACTTTTCTGAAATCTTTTTGAAGAAAACTACATGCATACAAAGTATAATTAGTATTATAATAAAACAATATATATATAATCCATCATGATTCTACCTAAATTTCAGAAGGAAGTTCAAACCTAATCAGGTAGCAGAAAACATAAACCAGCAAACTGATGTGTATCTCTAGGATGAATGCCAGTTTGCCTTACATTAGAAATGACTGATACTGAGCAGAGCTGGATACTGAGCTGGAACAGACAAAACATATAATACGCAGCAACGCTTTCAAGTAAAAAAGTATCTTTGAGTTCAGTAGACATTACTGTACTGGACAAAGTTAAACAAAACTTAAAACTGAAGAACAAAGAAGTATCCAAGTAGGGTTTTTTGTGGTTGCTTTCAGGTTTCTTAAATTTTCTGTATGACGAATGTAACTTAGCTCATTCCCAGGCACTGCACTTAAAGTCCTCCCAAGAAAAAACATTCTCCGAGATTCTACAGTAATTAAGAAATTTCAGTAACTTTGGGAACAAAACATATTAAAAGGACATCTGAAAGGGGGCACAAAAAACTTAGAAAGTCTGTAAATAAAGGCTTAATAACAGCAGACTTAGTCACCATCTGAATGATGAAACTCATCATTACTCACAAGCTTCAGCTTTTATCATGCATAAGAAAGGAGTACAATGTTGATTTATTACTGTAGCCAATCCAAATAATTTTATTTTGCAGCAAGAATGTCACTTCCGCAGAAACTTTTGTGATTTATAACATATTGATAAAGCAAAGATTCTGGTTTACAACAAAAATACTTATGATTTACTTAATCATTCGTATGCTCAGCATAACAATAACAGCTATGATGTTTTTATGAACAACATAATCCTAGCAACTGGAAGCTGAGGCACTGATACCAGAAAGGCTTACACGTATCCTCAGCCTCAGCCGTGTGTAGTTACACTGAACTCAAGAGGTCATACACACAAACACAAATAAATATTCATGAAGGTTTTTGTCAGTTTAGGGCCCAAGTTTGTAACATAAACAGAAAAAATTAACAATGAATCAAATGTGCTAAGTACTGTAATTGTCCACTAGTCCTACCATGGAGTATAAACCAACTTGTGAGGTGACCGTGAAGCACAACTTCTTTCTCATTTCCTCTATTTTTGCAGAGTATACTCTCATTGACATCTAGCAGCTCTAAGGAAAGAGAAGAGGCCTCAGGTTCTTCTGTTTTTATGTTGACTAAGCAAAGGGAAGAACTACTTCCACTTAATTTTATGCTGAATGGAATCCCTTTGCTATGATAGTAAGGATCACAAAACAATAGGGTCATTCTTATCTTCATCTTATCTGTGAATGGTATATTTGACCCATCTGGAGGAAGGATTAGAGGTCATCAGATTCTGCTATGAAAAAGCAGAGGGGGACACCAAGCTGCCAAGAGATTAAGCATTTATTATTCCTGGGGGTTGGCTAGGTTAGTCCTGCTTTCTGAAACTGCTGTTTGAACAGAATAGCTCTGTAGAAAGAGAAAAAAAAGTCCTCTGAACTCTGCCTTCTTCCACTGCTCTTCTCATCTAGAACTACTGTTTTATCCTGTTGCACGGCAGACTGTTTAACAAGATAAAAACAAAAGTTGTTGCAATGTCTACCAGAATGCTGCAAATTTACCTTTCTTTAAATATCAGGTAGAACCATCTCGCAAAAAGGAATGAAAATACTAAGCAAAGAGAGAAGTGTAATTCAAGAATTACTTTTGATAGGTCTGCAAACTCCCATATTCCTTTATCACATTACAGAAAGTAAAAAACATACCTTGTTGATAGCACAGACTGTATTTTTCCGCGTTGATCCACTACTTGTTCTTATGATCTTTGATAAATCTTCTCGAGCAGCAAGAAGGTGAGCTAATGTAATAGTTGACTTTGGAGACAACGCATAACGTTTGGGTTGATAGATTCGTGCTATGTCATCTGTTTTTACCTAAATGATAAAACAAACAAGCAAACAAAAAAAACCAAACATAACCTACTTGCTAGGCATACCACATACAAACACACTAGAAGTCATGCATTGGTCTCAGTAAGTTGCAATTTGAACACAGGGTAATGTCTGAAAATCTAAGTTACCTTACAAAATATGCTGCAAGTTGTTACCAATTCTTGTCATACCACCTGAGCTACTGCACAAAAAAGGCTGCTGCTGATGTTGAATTGATGCTGCAGCCTAGCACTATTATAACAGAAACTCACATATTCACTGTAATCAAACAGATTCTTTGATGCTTTCCAAGGAGTCTCAGGACTAACAACTTGAGTCTGAGCTGTTCTCTCAAGAACTCTAAATAGCAATAGTTAATAGATCACTACAAAGCATGAAGAAAATAGAACAGCTTCAAAGAAAGGTCAATTGGTGGGGTGGGAGGAGGGGGAGGAATCAATGCAGCAAAATACTTACGCAAGCCATGAAAATGTGAGACTGAAAAGGGGAAAATAATATATTTTTCTGAACTCACTTTGATGCATTGTTTGTTTAATAAAAGACAAAAAACCCCCACTTTCTAGGAACATCTAGAATGATCGTCAGAGTAAATAAGTATTTGACCTTGCATGGATAAGATAATAGGTGCTGTCTCTTGCCATCACTGTTTTGCTAGGCAGTTGCTACACTATTTGCATATCCATTTAAACCTGCAAAGCCTACCCCTTTGCGGGACTGAACAAGTAAAAAACCCACTATCCAAACTAAAGAGTCAGTGACCAATACCTATTTAATGAAAAACAAACAAAAAAAGCAAATAAACTTATAAAGGGACAATATGCCTCTTGGCTTAAAAAAGTAAAATTATTTCCGCCTCAAAATCATTTCAATCCCAAAATCCTGCTTGGAGAAGTTACAAACAAATATGTTACAATAAAAATAAGCAAAAAGGAGTAAAAAATACATAATTTTAAATTCATACATAACAGATATTTTAGTAACAGTACACTGTTTCGCAGAAATCTTTTTAAGACAGAAAATAAATTATCTTACCACTTTAGCATCATAAAAACCTGTTTAAACCATTGTTCTATTGTGCAAGCGTATTCATAATTTTTAATTTCTTTTGAATGGAATAATATCAAGTAACTCAAGATTTTAGTTCATTTAAGCTAGAATCATGAATTAACATCAAATACATCTTCAAAGCACGCTTTAAATTTGAAAATTCATAGTTGTATTGATACAGTTGTAAGAAAATAATACATGGAGGGAAATCTCCTGGCATCTGCAAGTTAACTTCCCTCTCTTTTCCCGTCTTACAATATAAAAGCTTTCAGAGTAGCAGCAAAGATTAAATATTGAACCATTTTTGGTTTGTATCCGAATATACTTTAAAAGCTGTGCAGCAGAGTCTAGACTCGCATCTTCTAGTGACTTTTAGTGAGCCTCGTGAAACAGATTGTCAATACCAGTTGTGACACTAGAAAGACTTTTAACAACCCGTACTTTCAGTAAGTTTTCAAAGCTTTAAGACTTGCATATCTTAAGCTTTCTACACAAGCCTTCTGTTGGAAGGACAGTTGATCTTGCAGTTTATGCAGCAAAAATATCTGCCTTCAGCTTTCCACATATGTATTTATCAAATTATCAACTTTTAGTACTGTATTTCCCCACTTGGTAAGATAGAAACAATATACATTTCTAGCTCATATACATCAGACTGGTTAATCAGACACTTCTTAAAAAAATATAGAGAGTGCCACAAAACAGTACAAAAGAAATTACATTTAAAATGACACCAGTAAACAAATTCACAATAGTGATTTAAAAGTTTTAGCATTTTTAAAGTTTTAGTATCTGAAGCATTACAAATAATTATGTGTTTTTTCCTCACAAAAGCTGCTATTCAAGTGGCCTGTTCAACTGACCGTTTGTTTACTCAGTAGCTTTGAACCTAAGATAAGTAGTAGTCACTGTTAATAGTTTCACTGACTTTGTTGGCAGTCATTCGTTGCACTCAGTCTATGTTATGGCCTAGTGTTTGTCGTCTTCTTTCATCTGCAAGAAAAACGCTAAAGTTTCTTTCTACTTTCCTTGATTGGAGGCAGGTGAGTAAGGCACAAAGAAAGAGGGAGAGGGGTAAACTTAAACTATCAAATGAAAAACCCAAACAGAGAAGGCTTAACATTTATACTTGTGAAGCTTGACAACTTGAAAGATTGATGACTGTGCCAACTAGTCAAATCCTTCCTTTTCCTCAATACCTAGGACGTGGATGTTAGAACCCAGGATAAAAAAAACTGGCTGGAAAGAAGATAGCTGTAATGGAAATATTTTTACATGCTATGTATGTTCGGTAAGACGACCTGGAGAATTGTGACAGGCTCCCACCTACAGGAAGCAAAAAATACAGCAAGCTTACCTTTGCTCTATCAGACCAGCCAAAAGACTGCACTGTTACATCTAGCCTCTTCATTAACATACGACGGCGACATTCATACTCACTTCGAAGAGCATCATTGATTTTTTCCAATCTTTCCTGCAGCATTAAAATAAAAAGCATAAATATTCAGTTCTGTAAAGACATACTAGTCAAGTGAAAGTTAACCCTGTTCAGCAACTAAGATGGCTGTCCCTAGGCAACCACTAAAACTATATAAAATAGGGGCCAATAAAAAAAAAAAAAAAATCAATAAAATGGAGAGACGTTTTCTTACCACTTGATCAGAATTCAGAGGTTTTGTTAGCAGCGATTTCCCCACATGGTAATTTTGAACTTTGAGAATGTCCCTTATCTGAAAAACAAAAAAAAAAAAAAAGAGAAAAAAAGAAAAAAACCACATACTACTTCTCAGAAAACAAATGATATTTACACTTATTTCAGCACAATTTGCTGCAATCGTAACTGGATTGAAAGCTAGGAGTTTCACTGCCAAAAAAAAGATAGACAGACTTGGCTACAGAAAACTAATGATGGGTGATAGTAAGGAAGGCAGGAGATATTATAGGTATGAGGTCATTCTTTCCCACCAGTTTCCTTTTAACCCTATAGCAGGTTTCTTTTAACATCATGTTCAAGACTTGTGTACTCACTCCAAATCAGCCTTGCTTATACTTCTTCCATTAGTTTCTCCCCCTCACTATTTGTGGATGAAGTAGGCTCGCTCTTTCTGCCTTCCAAACTCCACTGCATCCTTCTCTTTCATTACAACAAGCTTCTACCTCCTGTGCTTGAAGGAACTTCCTTCATCACTCTTGTTCAGTTCAGCTCTTCTACAAACATTACTATGAATGTCCATAGCATTCCTATGCGACTTTCAGGCCCACTGATTTTTTAGGTGGTACATGTATATTACTGTTCCTGCAAGTTATGAACAAAGTCTGATTGGGAGAAGAACTATATCTTCATTTGCTTTTGCACAGAATCACAGGGCATCAAGTCAAACAAGATTAAAACTGCAGTTAATTTTCATTTACATGTCACGAGAAAGGATTAAGGTAGTGCATGAGCTACAGTAAAACCTGTAGCTAGAGAGCCATTAGTTACATTCACAAGGGATAAGACTTCATGTAAGCACACAGGCATTTACTTTAGGATTTACCATAAAGACGTGGTCCAAAGGTCACTCTTCCAGTATTATCTTAGCTCATCCTGTCAGAGTTGTCACAGCATTATGTATTTTGTAAATAGTCTGCAGTGATCTCTGTGAAAACCCTGGACACCGAAATCAAATTCTACAGCACCTACTTAGTCCATTAAAAAAGGTACTTGAATAGGAGTATTTGATAAATGGACTCTCATATTTCATTTTTTTAATTATTTCCTTTTCCTTTTTTGCATATGCCAAGAAGAGAACCCGGTCTCTAATTTTGTGTGAAAAACAAGGTGGATCACCTCTGGGAAGCATGTGGCAAATTAAAAACACAGTTACCACAGCAAAACCATTTGAAGCCAACCGTATCTTGAACACATTATGTCAAAATACAGTGGTTTTTACTCCACCTGAAAGACCGTCTAGTAACTTGTCAAAAGTGACCATCTAGTACTGTAATACTCCCTGTGCTATTACACTCCATCCACATGAAAAAGGGGCTACAATAAGGGTAGAAGTTTAGACCCTTCTATGTCCCCTACTGATCCCTACATTCTTCTTTCTCTGATTATTCTTATTTCTTTGCAACCTTTCTTTTGCTTACAAAAAGCCCTCCAGCGTTGCCTACGACAAAAGTTGCCCACATATAATCCTTACATAGTCAGATTAGTAGAGCATAACACAATCTGATTTGTTTAACTTCTAATCTAGTCAACTTTCTTTGATTTTAGTAAAGCACGTTCATGATGCTTCTCATAGTTACCTCAAAATTCAAATGTATTTAAGCACACACTATGTCTGAATTTTAAAAAAATGCCTGAAGAGTCATAAACTAAAGTTAATCAACAATGTAAGAAGATCAGCACTAGAGATGAGGAATTCAGTAAATAGTTAGTGCAGAAGAAGGAATAAACAGCAGATGAGCTAAAAATTATATTGGGCAGAAAGTGTCCACCCACATACCAAACTAAGGTTAAAAATACAACCTCGAAGGATCTAATGAGCTGGAAGGAAGAAAATCTAACAAAACGAGCCTGATTTCTGGAAGAAAACAAACAAATAAAAACAAAACAAAAAAACCCATGCACCTTGCAATTTGATTTATAGCTACATAATGAAAGAGGAAACTTGGAAAGCAATCTTGCTGAATGTGATCTAGAGATCAGAATTACTGCAGGTTTGCTGGAGCAAGAGCAGCTAAGAGATACAACACTGGGCTCCACATATAAAAACAAAACATTTTGCAGGCACAATTTGATCACAATTAAGATAGCTAGGTCTGCACCGTGTACTCCTTACTACCGTAAAATGAAAATGAAAGCAATTTTAGAGAGAATGATAAAGGAAGAGAAGCAGAGACTTACTCAGTTGGAAAAAAAATAAATCTAACATCATCAGAGAAAGAAATGAAGTTTCTCCAATGAAAAGGCAAAGATATCATATATTATCATATATCATATATGTTACATTTAGGAGAAGCTAAATAACAGGATAGTAACTTTGATGCCTAGAAAACACTATGCTTTATATGACACTTGACAAAACAAAACAAAAAAACATTGGCCCACAGTCAGAGGAAACAGGAAGAACTAAATGAGAGAATGCTCTACTGGCTGGCTGACTGCCCCAAATTTCTGCAAACTATTTTTCCTTAAGTTAAACTTATCTCTGGATTAAAATCTTTATTAATCAAGCAACATTTAAGGAAGAATCCTTTCACTGATGAACTGGCCCAGGTTCACGCTTGTGAAGTCTGGATATGACTGCAAAGTCATATCCAGATAATTGCATCTCCATTAACGCTTTACTCCCTCTTTTGCATCAGTAGGACTCTGGGGGCATATCCTGCAAGTATAATGGTACAATAAGCTGAGAACTTACAGCAGAATACCACTGCAGAATACAATGTCCGGCCTTCTTGACTGACAGGGCTATGAGCACAAGAGCTTTGGTGTACATCCTGTCTGCCAGGAAACAAGAGTACCACTGATACAAGAACTGACACTATAACTCACATTTCTAGCCATGACAATTGTGCTAGATTAAGGAGATAAAACAGAGTTTCCTCCCAAAAATTAGGAAGAAGTTGTATGTGAAGGTGGGAAAAACAGTAAAAGTAATGCCTAGGTAAGTGAAAATATATGGATATTTAAAGAAAAAAAAGAAATATAGGTTAAAAAAATATGTAACAGCAAAGTCGCTCTAAAGTCCTTACACGGCCAGTTGTAAAAAACAAGCTAACTAATTAAAAGCTAAGTGGAAAAGCAAACGTTTGTGTTATCAGTTATGCTGATAATATTAAACACTTACATGACTGCTTTGGAAGTTCATACACTTTCTACAAACAGTTTAGAAAACAAATTAGTTATTGGGTTTTTTTCTTTAAGACAAAAATATTTGCATTTAGCTCCAAAATAAGCTGCATGAAAATACAGACTTAATCTATTTTTACCAAATAAAACATATATTTACTTATTGCATATGTCATTTCTCATCTGTTTTATAAGTCCACACTCCTTAAAAAAATCCTTTAATCTTTAACTCATAATTCAGTTTCACATTCCATATATCTTTACCCTCTCTCGAAATAGAATAGTGATTTTTATGTTTAGCCATTTGCTCAGAGAAATATAATACATGCATGCATCTTCAGGGTTTCTCGGATTTTGAAAAAAAAACTGACCCTGCAAGAGGAGTCATTATATTAATTAAACTGTCAATGCTTTAAGGAAGGAACATTGTCCTTAGTCATAAGGTGCGATGCACATTTGCAGAAAGATCTTTTGAAATCCTGAAGGCAAAATATCTTAATCCATTCTCTGCCTCTCCTCCATTCACCTGAAGCGGATTTTAATTTGAATATTTATCCAACTTTAAAAGACATTTTTGCATGACCTTTAATTCTGTTATGCCCTTAGATACTTAGGCACACAGACTGTGAACAGGACAGCTCTTTTGTCTTGTTCCCCACAGACAGCCACATTCACACTTACCTCATGTACAGGTACCGTTAAGGCTGTAAAACTACTGAACACCAACAGTTAAAGACAACATGCTAATTTAAATTTGAACAAATCCTAGAAAATAGCCCCAAATATTTGTTTTAATAGTAGCCTTCTCATAGTTTAGTTCAACCCTATTTTAGCTTAATTTTAACTTAATTTTTTAGGTGTACAGTTTCCTTTCATTGTCTACTATTATGGGACTACTGTTTGCATTGTAGAAAAGAGAATGCAAAGCAATACTTGGGCAAAAATTCCTAAGAAGTCTTTCAAATAATATTAATAGTATTTGAAAGCTACTTTCTCTGTAACCAAGTGTGAAATTCACACTATCTTGACTGCAAAAAGCTACATGCGAGTAAGAGCTACAAAGCACAACACCGGTATGGATTTTTCCGAATCTTTCATCAGTGTTCATTTGCAAGTTACAGATTTTTTGGTACTAAATTTCTGTTTGCTTCCCAAAGTTACACTTCATAAGCACAGTTTAGAGGAGAACAGTATCTTCAAAACAACTCAAAAATGACTATTACTTTTTCAGTGCTACAATATAAAATAAATTATATTTAGCGGTAGGAGGCTGTAATGGTATCAGTTCATCCCTCCCACTTTCTTATATAGTTGATAACCACTACTCCAGTTCATCAGAGGAGATAAAAATTTAACAGGTAGTTACTATGATGCATATTCAAAGTCTGACCTACTGTAAAACTTATAGTTTTAGTTGAATTAAGAAAGTAATCTTGATTTTATACTAGTCTTTTAAATAAAATCTGACAAATTATTAAAAACACAATCAACGTTCTAATGTGCCATACCAAGATACAATGTGTGATCTGTCCCTTTGGTAGACTGCTGCTGCATAGCCAAACTATTCTCAGAACTATTCCCACAGCTACTGACAATGTTGAAGATGCTAGACAGAGACAAAGAGTAGACATGTTGAAACACAGATACTTTTGCAAACTCAATAAAAATGCTAGATTAGTACGTAAGTTTCTATTACAAATGATATAGTATAATACTAAAAGTCAACAGCGCAACTTTACATAGAACCTAATCAGTTAGAAGCAACAAGATATTTGGGAAATGAAATCAATCATTTTAAGTGAATTCTTCTAAGAATCTAAAAAAGTAACATGCACTATTTCATTGGTTTCTTGAACATTTTTTCAGCTGGTGGCATCACCACTCTAATGCGGCTATAGCTGTAAATGTACCTGAATAACTTTGTAATATGTCAAAATGAACTCTGAACCTGTTCCATATGAAAGTAATGGATAAAGGACAACGGAACATACAGAAGAAATTCTACAAAATCTCTTGAGAGGTAGGAAGAAAATCCTCAGTTTGTAAGCACTGAACATGCAGACAACAAACTGCATTAACTCTCAGTGGCACAGAGATGAATGAACTAGTTTTGCCACTTTTCCACAGTCCGAAGTGAGTACACTCACTGCAGAATTGACAGATCTTGAAAACATTGCAAAACAGCTCTCTCACATTCACAAAAAAGAACATGCTTTAGAGATTCTGCTCTGCTGACTTCAGCACTTTATGAAAGCAAAGTATGGTAAACCATAACAGTAAGATCCTACGTACCAATGCAGGCACGTGAGCTTGTTTGAAAGAAAATCTTGAACTTTACAAAAGGCAGCAGATATAAGGAATATAATAATTCACAGAAAACTTCATAGACTCAATGCGTGTTTGGAGAAGGTACCACCCCGTTCAACTTAAAAGCAAAGCCCTCTTCACTACAGGAAAGCAATCCCTTTGAACTCTTAACTTCCTTCTGCGTAAAACTTCAGCGACGATAGCTCATTTCATACATTTTTTTCATGTTATTTGCAGACCCACCTGTAATAGTAAGCTGAACTATAAAAAGAACCCTGCTTATCTACCATCTCTCCAATAACTATTTTAAATGACCTTCCTTTTATGGTATAACTTGGACTCAAAGCAATACCAAGTTTTAAGCTGTCATCAGGAAGCTGTAGATACTGTTTCAGCCAAAAACCAAACAAATAACCCAAACCGGCCCTGAAAATAGCTTCTTGCATTACGAATTACCATGTCACAGTTTTTAGTAATGGTAAGAACTGTTCTGATTTTTTTTTCCATTATTACACTGCACATTTTTCGTATGTACTCTAATTCCAGTATCCTGCTAACTGTTATATCTTAAAATTTACTATTGGTGATAATTAAATTTTGAAACCTTTTGTTTCACATTGATTCAAAAGGCATTAAAAATAGGTCTAAGAGCTATATTGACCAATAAGGAAATGATACATTCAAACGATAAGGACTAGATCAACATATACTCCACAAAGCTACACAATTGTAAAACAGGGATAATCCAACCTTTATCTTCCCATAGCATTCCCAACAAAATTAACTATTAGTTTAACGAAAGGCATTTTCAAATTCTACCCCTTAATTTACATATACTCCAATTCTCTAGTAAAAACAACAGTTGCGATGTAGTTCTCACTTCTAGGTGACCTCTACTTGTCTATTCCTAGTAAAGAGGAGATCTTTTAATGCTTTTTCTTTTCGGTTCTTACTTTCCATTTTAACACCTAGTGTAGATTACTTGTGTAATCTATATATTTGGACAAAGTTAGAAACATATAGTATCTACCTGCTTAAACACTTTCACAGTGATTTTTTTTTTAAGTAACTGAGGTCTGCTGGTTGACCATGGAGCCCTTGCATCTTCTTCATTTTGAGAAGCAGAAAGGAGAACAAAAAAAGACACAACGAATAAGCAAAACTACTAGCTAGCCCTGATTACTTTTGTGCATCTACGTATACTTGGATTTGCTTACTTCACCCATCTGACAGGTCCATCAGACCCCTGAAGCAGGGAAATATGCAGGAACACATTAGCATTTGAGGATTTAAATGCACTGGATTCAACACAGGAATACTATACAGACTATGCAGAGAGGTGAGCACTTCCATAATGAGCAGGCTTCGTTTTCAGAGTTGAAATTAATTTCCCAAACTAGGAACTAGCTGCAGCCCCGAGCAAAGAACGGTTTTACCCAAATGTTCGCAAGGAGAAGCACTGGAAACTACTTAATAGAACAGAAATAGAAAAGAGAAAATAAAACCCAAGATATTAGAAAGGACTTCTGGGAACAGGCCCCCGAGCGCTGCGCAGCACAAAGGAGCAGACAATATCTTTGGGCTACTAGCCCTGAACATGCCAGCAGATATTGGAGAATCCCATCTTAATGGCAATAAGCGAAGGAATACAACTAGTACTCATGAGCCTTAACAAATGAGTAACTGATGGATGAAGATTATAAGGGAGAGAACTTTGAACAGACTTATTTTGTATTTTTTCCTGTAGTAAACAGTTACCTGCACACCAGTCTGCAAAATCTGTATCTAAATAGTGTAAAATATCATTTGCTCCTAAAGAATTCAACAATAAAAGTTAAAAGGACAGTGAATCCCTGTCAGTCTGTAACCAAGCAACTTTGATGTACTTTGGATGTCAGGTCTTTTCTTCTTGTCCTGCAATGGCACAACTAGTCCTATTCCTTTAACATGGGATGAAACTAAGTCTGCTGGGTCCTTAACTCTAAGACTAATGCTTATAGAGATATCAGGTTAAGTACAGAAAGAACACAAAAATCTGTACCTTCAGTTCCACATTGGTTAACAAGGGAGGAATATCAGAAGATGACGACTTTGGAAGGCCCAGCGCATCACAAATAGCTTGTACTTCCTGATAAATTTCATTGTGCTTTTCCAAGTGAGAGCCTTTAATTTGCTTGCTGTGCAATATCTTCAAAGCTTGAAGTTCTGTACTTAGAAACACTAGAGAGAAAAGTGCCATAATGGCAGATCTACTGAAATTTGAACATTTTTGTGCTCATATGCTCATAATACAAACAGTAAGACCATAATAAAAGGGAAACGCTTTCTCAGTCCTCTCCTCGATAGGTCAGTTTCAGTTCCCCATTCTTTGTCTGAACTGACTCTCGTCTACCTTCCTATCTTCAGTCCACACCTTGTGCCCATCCACTTAACCTACTCCCTTACCTAGTGCTTCTCCAGCCCCTTAGTTCCTTGACAGATCTAGTTCCACATTATCACAGAGGTTCCTGCTGCTAGCCCAGGCATTTGTTGTCTAATCTCAAGTGCTTCTCACCACCACCCCTGAATACACTCACTATCTCTCTCTTTCTCTCTCCATACTCAGTCTCAACTGGTGCTCCTTCGTCCAGGTCCAGCTTAAACCTATACTTCACTTCTCCCAGTCCTGCTTTCAACATCTTCAAGACATGTACCATTTTGTTTTAAGTTCACAGGAAACTTCTCAGAAACAAGGGAAGCACGGTCTTAACTTCAACGGAGCTGGAATTGGATGCAGAGGGAAATCAGGAGGCTCAGCAGATTGAAGCATCCATCAGAAAGGAATTTTAGTTTTGCCTCTTCCATTTCTCCCCAACTGATCTGAGGAATGCTCAGCTAGGCTGCAGTGATAGCACACTAGAGATGCTTACTTAAATAAGCATAAATAATTACTTAACGTAAATTACAAAATAAGGATAGAGCATGCATGTAATTTCTAATAACACAAACGGGAAAAACGGTCATAACTTACAGAGGAGTTTAAGACAATCTTCCTTCTCTCTTAATCTGTCCTTAATGTCTCCAGATATAAGTGATGAATATGGACAAGCCATTTCTTTCAAAAAGCCACTAATCTCAAGCTGGAAGCTCTCTACATCTCTGTCACCTATGGAAATAAATAAATGCAAATTAATGGCTTTTTTACAAAGATCAAACTGTGGCCTAATTCTTCTTCATTTATACATTTAAGTTGCAAGCATTTAAGTTGCCCAGGCACACATTTACCACCTATCACCCTCATAACATTTTCCTTTGACTTAAAGATCAAGTTCTACATACCGACATTTATTGTAATAGCTGAGGCAACAATGTACTCATGCTTTAAACAAGAAGGGGATACTACAGCAACCACTGAAAAAATGAATGCAAATATCTGGAATGAACCAGAAGTTCACACGTAGCACAAGAGGAACCACATCCTTCTTCAGAATACCACTGTCAAGAGAACAGTTCTATGTCACAAAAGAGTGGATCGATATAATTAATTTTCAGATGAACAAGTTAGAGGGGTCAAAATAATCAAACCCCATGCACACATCCATCTTTACTTTCAATGGCTGTTTTTTGTTTTACTACTTCATTGTGAACAAATAAATGGAAAAAATAAGTGAAATATATTCAAATCATATAAAATCTCATCCAAGTTCCTGCACTTCACAGGTAGCACTAATGAGCAAGTCACCTGTCTGAATGGAACACTGCATTGGATTAACTAGCACCAAATACTAGGCAGAGATACTTTACTGAAATGTAGACCATCAATACACGGTCACATACTACAGCCACTTATAGGATGCATGCAAGTACTTTCTATATATTTAAACAGTTCTAGAAAAATGAAAAGCAAGTGTTTTTTTGGAAAGAACCTTCACAAAACAAAACCATGATGCAAGAACCATAGACATGATAGCATCAGTCTCAGGTTGGCTTTCTTTCAGCTATCCTACTTCCAAACTTCAACGCTATTCTTTAATATGAGCTGACCGGTAGGAGTCTGAATCCACTGAGCACACACTAAATAGTTTCAATACATTAACATTCATATACCATCTGTTGAAGTGATGCTCTCTTCCATATTACAAAGTGGCTTTATTTGGGAACCTAACCAAACACAGAGCTCAAAAAATTCCGGTGAAGACAATCCATTTTCTGCTGCTTTGTTCAGGGCTTCCTCCTCCAGCAAGGGACCTCTGTATCTATATGCAGAGATAAACATTAGCAATAAGAAACAAGCCTAACATGTACATTTTCTAATCATTTTAATGTAAGCTGATTAGTAACTACACTGAGACAAATAGATCTTTGCAAGCTACTTTTGTCAATGAATACGTAATTTGGATTTTTTTAAAAACATACTAGAAAATTAGAGATGATTTATAAACAAACCAAGCGGGCTGTCAGAGAACGGGAGATGGCATTTTCACAGATCACAGGTATGTGAAAACAGTAAATACACAGCTTAGGTTTCAGCCCATGCTAAACTGATCAGAAATCAAGTATTAATTCAAGTATACAGTCAGACAGTTTTCTTTGCAACATTTTGCCCTAGAATCTTGGCAATAAAAGATAACTGAAAATTTAACTAGACCTCACACTATTTCTGCTCTATTGCTTCTGTTATTCTCAACCCTGAACACAGGTTTCACCTGTACAAAACCCAAGGCAATGCCATCCGCTGCAGCAGCTGTTACCTCCGCGGCCTTGGGCGAGCGCGGACAGCTAGACGCAGCCCGAAGCCAGGCACGCCCGGCCGGCTCGGGGCCTGCTCGCCCGGCCTCGGGCAGGGCTCTCCGGGAGCCGCCTCTGCGCGGCGGCCCAGGCGACCCGGCCGGACCAGGGCCGCCGGGCGCTGAGCGGCCGCCGTTCTCCCAGCCCCCCCGGACGGCCCCAGCCTGCCAGGGGCCGCTCCAGCGGCATTAACAACAAGCCCTTTTCAGTTCTCTCTAACGCCAGAAATGCGCATGCAGCTACTCCGACGCCTATAAAAACACCACTGAGGCAGAGGAAGCCGGAGGCAGGGCCCACCCTACCCGCGGGGAGAGGCCTAGCACCGGCCCCCGCCGCCCCCCCGGCCCGCTCTCCCCAGCGCCGCGCAGGCCCCCGAGCGCCGCGGCGGCCGGGCCGGGCCGGGCCGGGCCAGCGGCGGCCTCGGCCTCCCCTCGCCCGCCGCGGCACGGCCCCGCCGCGGCCCCGCTCACCCCACGGCCTCCAGCGCGTCCAAGATGTCGCACTCCATTTTCGGGCCCGGCGCCAGCTCCTTCATGCCGCCGCCGCCGCGGCACAGTGCCGCCCGCAGCGCCGCGCTGTGTCCGCCTCAAAGCGGCCCCCCGCAACCCGCTCCCCGCCGCTGCGTTCCCGCCCCGCCGGCCCCGCACCGAGCCAGCGGCGCCCCCCCAGCCCGGCCGGGCCTGGGAGGCGGCAGGGCCGCCCGCGCCACTGGCCTGTAACCTGCTCTGTGCCCCCGCCCTCGCCTGCCTCCATGGCTAGAGGATTCCCAAACCCTTCCACGCTCTCCCTCCGCTGTTTCCTGGCGCTGCAGCAACTTGTGTTGCCGTTTTCTGGATTCGGCCCTACAGCACCGCCAGTTGCAGCAGCTTCAGAGAGACGCATGCTGCCTCACCCGTCCCCTATCTATCCCCCATCCATAACGAGTCCTCTGGAGAGACACCACCGCGCCACCGACCACGGCCTCTGGGTTGGGTTGGGCGCGCTGCGGTCGTGGCCGGTGTCTCTGGGGGGGACTCGTGTCCGGAGAGGCAGTGCTGCCGCTCGCAGCCTCCCTCCACCCAAACCGGCGCCTTCTCTGGAACTGGATTGGGAAAAGGAGTTTTTCCAGTTCGGACCTTTGCAGCGATTCTGGGACGTGTCTGTGCGTTTCCTGGCCTGTGAAATTCTGCTGGAGGCGCGGCAGGTCATTGCTGCATTGCTAAGCAAGACCGCCGGCCTGCTGCTTACCACAAGTAGCTGATAACGTGCCTCAGGCCACCCTGTACGGACGCTCCTGCCGTCTCGTTGCTAGCAGCACGGTTTCTCCATCAAGTGCGTGGGTCTGCTGGGGATGAGGAACGGCGTGTTGATAGCCGTTCTTTGGAGCTAAGCAAGACGCGTTCGGTTGGTGGAGCCCGCTGTCCGTACTCACGCTGCTTCCAGACTGACACGTTAGGCTTCAGCTAGTTCAGGGATCACCTTGCGCAGTTCACTTGCTTCTTAAAATCCCTTTCTAAAAGCCTTAACCTGTCCTGCACAGCTGCAGGGGGGCAGAGAGGTAGCCAACAAGGCTTTCCTTCACCCCTGAACTTCTCTCTTGGTGGCAGATTGGCCTACAGTATCGGCCTTACAATAGAGCAGCTTTCAATATTCTTAAAATCCATGATTATGTTATTACGTTATGGAAGGCATCTGGAATAGGTGGGCTGTGTTGTACTGACATAAATTTAGAGAGAGACCTAAATTTAAACTAAAAGCCAGATATTTTCCATTTGCTCAAAAACTGTCCCCATTACAGGCTTGCTCACAGCCACGTCTGGTGAAACATCCCCCAAATTCCTCTAAAACACTACAGCAATAGGCTCCTATCTTTCCCATCAGCCAGAAGGGAAAATTTGTTTTTTTACCAGTGGCCTCACATGGGCCTTCAGAAAATCCAGCAGATGAATCTGTGATGAAGACCTACAAAGAAATGCAATCAGATGGAAGTATTTACGGCACAGATATTTCCAGTGAATGAAATCTCCATGACTCCCAACTATTTTGAATTATTTCTAATCAGCAAAAGGCATGGCTTTACTGAATGTGTTTAAGGACTGAACTCTATAAAAAATGGGAATCAAGACAGCCATGAGACCCTCCCACAAATGCAGACAGATATCTAAGTTAGAAAGACTATTTATGGCCATCACTAGCAGAGGAGCGTCTTAATGTCTGATAGGCTTATGTCAACCATATGATGTACATCAGTGCCAGTTGCTCAGCAGTCTCTTTCCGAAACTCACCTGCATCTCACTGTCTGTGACTGAGCTTCAGAACAAGAACGAGGTTTTTGTCAGGCTCTCTTTTCTGCCTCAGTCTGCCAGGTAGCCATCTCACTGAGGACTCAGGTCTAAGTCCCAGTGTTGGCATAAGGAAGAAATAGAAATGCACAGACACGGTTAGAAAATGAAGGCAGGACTGGATCAGGACTGACTTAGATCGGTTCAAGCTGTTACAAAATGGCATCCTAAAAGAGCAAGCAGCTGTAGCTATCTACACCTCTTTTAAATACATCGGAAAGTATGAGTTGAAAAAAAAGTTGGAAGCAAGGAGAAAGGAATTTTGGATTTAGGTCTTCTGCCAATTCATATGAAATCTCTACAACTACAAGTTCATGTAATCTTTACTGAAAAACAAAATACATGACTCAGTTCTCTGCTAAAGTTAATCTAAGGCTAATCTCAACCACTTACCAATCTACTGATAAGAATGTGACCAACCATTGTTACGTGATTCGAAATTGTTGACGTGTTCCCACTTGCAAGCTTGCAAGGAGGCATCAGGCAATCTCATATTGCCCAATGGGGAGCGGGGGAAAGGGTCCTGCTTAAGCTGAAAGTAAGAGAAGTCACCTCCTTGTCTGCAGTGCCAACAAAGCACGCTTTTGGTTGTACTTTGTATGTACAATGTATCTGTTCCTAATAAAGAAGGTAAAACTGTCTACAGGTATAATAACTGCACATTTCCAAAGATTCAGTTGTTTTCTTCTTTTAATATGCATCTCAGGATAAAAATCAGATTTCTTGTATTCAAATACGGAGGAGACAGTCTCTATTTAAATACAAAACATGTACAAATAATTCATAGTGTAAAGAAAGGTTTAGCAGACAATTACTGACCACTAGAGGGGACCATAGGAGTAGAGAAGTTGAATAAACTACCTAAAGTGCTTATAAATGTTTTCCTCTAACACAAGCTTGCCTACATGCAGTGCTATACTTACTGTACATGCACAGTTTAAAAATGATTGAGAAAAGACAGCATTTTATGCATGTTTAAGTCAATGCAAGTAGCTTGTTTCAAATGGATCAATAGCAAGTTTAAATGCTAAAATAAAATAACTTCTTTACACAGAATTTTTGCATCTAAAGTGATATAGGGTAAACCTGTTCGGCTTCCAGCTTCTATCTGTAAACAAGTACTAGCCATTCTTCTGACCTGCTAAAAAGACCCGAGATACTGTTCTTTAAACTTGCTGACATTTGAACAAGTGTAACTTGTCAATTTAAAAATGATTTTTAAAATTGATGTTAACCCTTCCATGAACTCTTTATTCTCTCTAAGGATGATTTGAAGGTACCCACCCTGGGCTATATCAACTTCGTTAGATCATTTTGGAACCAGACTGCTAGTTAAAATTGGTCTATAAATAAATTACGTCAATGTTGCAAGTGAAGTAGCTGTGAATGATAGTCTACTAACTTCACTGAAACTGTCCAGATTTATACTAGCTACAACAATTTTGCCTCTTCCGTAACTAGAACGACCCTATTTAGCTTGAAACTGGCCTCCTGTTATAAACATCTGAGTTAGACATCACCTTTCTAACTTCACCCAGACCAAACCAAGTCACATGAAGTAATGGCATGCAAGTTCTCAATCCACAATGAATTCTTTCTTGAAATTATGCAGAATGATAAATTCTGCAGAACAAAAGTTTCAATTTTTTGAAAATGGAAGGAGTAAAAGAACTGCTCTCAAACTGTTTCCTTGAGGCACATGTCTCTGCAAAGACAGTGGAGGAAAGGTCAGAAGTAGGCAGTCATCAACTCCACATACCCCTCTAGTGAGAGCAGCACAAGCCTGGCAAACACGTTGTCCACCGATTGCAGTCTTGACTATTCGTCCTTCTCCAGTAGTTGTCTGAGGAAGCAGTGGTTCTTCATTATCCACAAGTTGGAATAAAATCAGTAAAGCAGAGTCTAGCTCTGTAATGCTATTAACTTAACAGCGCGTAGTTGAAGTTACTGAGATTTTTGTCATTTATTTTAAGAGGAGTAGGAGTGGGGCTTAAATAATACAGCAAGATGTGTTTTTACCTTTTGGCATGACTGCTACAAAAAAGTATAATTACTTGCAGCCCTGGCATCCATGTTTGTCCCTTAGCTTCTGTTTTTTCTAGTGCTGCATTACAAGAGAAAACTGAGGACTACTGAAAGAACCTAACATATATTCCTAGATTTTTTTTCTTTAAGTGGACTCTTACACTGAATGTATTTATATATTACAACATAGCAAGAAAGGTGTTGCTCCTTCTTGCTAAGGTGCAACCGTACAAAGGGGAAAGCTGAGTAGCTCAGGAAGTTGACAGCACCCTTCCCCTCTATGTCACTGGACTGAATTTTATTTTCTCTCCACTGCCAGGATAGTCGTTACATTGTGAGGAGCATTTACTTCTGAAATTTCTCATACTTTTTTTTTAAGAGGAGGTGTGAAGATGATTTAGTCTCTAGGTGTACATTGAATCTTTGTTTGCAGAGAGGAGAAGGCTGAGTAGCGGTCATAATTTTGTGGCTGTTATTCCATTATGAATGAGACTAAAGCCTCCAACTACTGCAACATATGCTACTAAAAGTGAGCAAAAAAAAAAAAAAACCAGACCTGCAGTACGTCTAGCCCCTGCTGTAGCAAACGCTCAGCCTGGCAGGACAAAGCAATGAATATTCCAAGTTCATATTTCTCATTCTTTTAAAAATAAACTATGCCCATTTTGCTCTTCAGACCATATGGCATGAATCATTTCAGTGAAGCATTCATCACATTATGATTTACACTGACATTATTTCGTAGAAGTTAAGTGGTGGAGCTTCACTGTGAGGAGCTGCATGTATTGCAGTCTTTCTCTGTTCTGTTTCATTGGTTTCACTGAAAAGTAACTTTATTCATCTTAGCAGAAAACTAGAATAATGAATGAAAAACCAAGCCCAAAGTGTTTTTGCTTTTAGATTTTCTGGCTGAAAATTAATCGCTTCATAAATGCACAAAAAAAATTTTATTTGAAGCTTTTATGCTCATATATATATGACATATTCATTGGTACTTGTTTGATGCTTATCCTGTTTTCTTTGGAAGAAAGCAAGAGCATAGAAGTCTTATGACAGCTCTTATGCAAGCACACATTTAATTAAAATATGCTGAAGATTTAAATGAAGAAGGTATGTGACTGGATGCATGAGTCACCTGAGAGGGATTCTCTGAGGTCAGAAACCTGCTACCAAGTCGCCACAACCGACGTCAGTAGCGCTAGGAGATTACAGAGTTTTCCAGGAAAGCACACGCGCTAGGGCAACACAGTCTTTACGTTGCCTGCATAGAGAAACTAAGCCTATAGATTTGTGAAAGTTCACTCTTTCAGCTCGTGACTGTCACTTTGTCTCACTACCTGTTTCTTTATTCCATAGGTTTGCCACATTAGAGTGAATTTTCTGTACTTTTTTCCTATTAGCTTCTTTCTGATGAGCAGAACAGAAATCAAAGAGGAGGATCCTTTTGGATGTAGTAAGACAAAATGGCTGCTCTGCTATTCACATACATGGTGTAACCTTGGGAAATCACTCAAAACTCTCTGTGCATCAGGTGTGGAAAACAAACTGTTATCTGGATACTAAAGATGGTAGACTAAGACTTAATGAAATTGAGAAATAGTAATAGTCATCATACGCTCCTCAACTGATAAAACATTAAGTAGCAAAATTTCTATCCTAGTCAAAATAAAAGACAAGAAACGTGAGATAGATATTAATGGTGGGAATTGTTTCCTTCTAAAAAAAAAAAAATCAAAACACTATAAAATGGCAAATGTCAGGTCCTGAATGTAAAGCTGAGAGTTTCAAAGTATGAGACATCCGTTCCACTGGGGCTTGACTCACAAGTCATATTTCACAAATTGTAGCAAAACTGGGTTCTTAACATATTGGAATAAAGATTTTTAACAAGCTTCCATCTGTTAAACCAGCAAGTTGGCTGGGTATGATCATGCCTGCTGTTTTAATAAATAGCCAGCATCATTTTTCAAACCACAGCTTCAAATTATTTTGGAGGCTTTTAACTTGTACCAGTTGTGGCCAGTCCTGAAAGGTTTACATTGCTCGTACGTTTGGAAGAGACTACACCACAAAGAGGGCCAACCTCAAGGCCCAGTGACATGGAAGAAAGGCATCCCAGTGCCATTTAGGAAGGGTGGGCTAAGAAGTGACCTCAGGATAGCCACTTCCTTGACTAATGGTATTGCAAATGAGACGTAATTGGTCTCAAACAGGAAGGGAGTGAACCACTAAAGTCCGAAAGCAACTCCCTGTCTGGAAGGTGTGTTTGCCATGGACAAAAAAGCTACTCTGTTAGCATGGGAACATGAACTGAGGGCATATTTGTCTTCTTGTTGTGTTTTTTTTTTTTTAAACAGCACAAATGAAAATGCAAACAAATAAATGTACATAAAATAAAATTCTAGCTTTTTCCCTTCTAAAGCCTACTGCAGACACATTTTAAATTTAAAGATCTCAGTAGTTCTACACACACAGTTTTCAGTGAGGCTGGTCATGCCAAGGCTGAAATAGGCAGGATTAGAGCCCTACATTTTGCATTCTGTAACAGAATTTACTTCCGGGGAGGGAATTATGCTCCAAATCAAAGTGTGACCTGAATGTAAATCAGCGTAATCCTGTGATTCTGGGAGTTTAAATAGGCTACTACTACACCTCTGTGCATACTAACCGTGAAAGTTAATAAAGCTATATCAATAATGGTGATTTACTGATGATTGTGTTAGGAGAAAAAAAACCAAACCCAAACAGCATTTCCCCAACTACCTGGCTAACATGTTTATCTCAGAACTCACAATTGCCAAATTACCTCTCCTTTCTAATTGTTGTATGTGAGAACAGAGAAAATTAATTCAGTACCCTACAAGATTTTCTCTGGACAAGAGAAATCAAATGAATAACCTTTTGTACTTATACTTATTAAAAATTAAAAAAAATTGCCATAGCTAATACTGCTGAGAGAAAACAATTTGGTTTTTTTCTGTTGTGACTGAATGACTCTGGAGATGAAAGGGGCAACAGGAGATGCTGAGAGGGTGGGAGAAGGGACATCTAAAATATATTGATTTGTTTTTGTCATATTAAATCTTAGTATTAAAGGTTAAAGCAAAGAATCAATAAAATTAAGATGAATGCTTGTGGTCCAGAGTAAAGCATTCCAGAAGATATCAAAGAGAAGTCATAATGAGAGAGCTGATAAAGAATGGATTAAGAAAATTAATAAATATTCACGGCTAGAACAATACTAGAAAGACTTAGCATGCTTTCTTAATGCCCCAGACCTTAGGAACAGCCTCAGAAGGGCAGGCACATGCTGGAAGAGATGGAACGCCCCAATGAAAAAAATGTCAAGTCCTGTGTGAAAGGAATATCCAAAACACAACGTGGTGATGATTTTGATTCTGGCCTCCAACCTATGTCATTAGAAGTGTTCTGTTGAAAGAACAGAAGAAAAATGAATTATTCAGTCTGTTGTCTCTTTTCCAGCTTCTCTGTTTCTTTATTCAAGCCCATCAGTTCCTCGTGCATGCTTTCCTTGGGTTTTTAATGCAGAGTCTTTCTCCTCTCCACCTCAATCTTGTCCCCATCCTTGTTTCCCTGACAAATTTCAAGTGCTTACTGGGAAACTCAGAAAATGCTAAAGGTGGCTGCTTAAATAATCTAAGCTGCATGAAGCAGCTGAGCTGACATGGCTGAAGTAATACAAAATCAAGTAAATGAAAGGAGGATGAAATATTTGCGCTTAAATGATTGAAGTTTGACAACATTAGAAGCAGCTCAGAATTGTATGATGTGGGCTTTGGTGCATAGTCTTCCTCTCTTTTATATGTCAAAAAAGTTAATACACACACACACACACGCACACACACGCGCACACACACACATATATACATACATGCAAAAGCAAATGACTAACCTTTATATTTGGGGTTGCAGATATATTTTAGTTCTTAGGCTTTCTCTTTCAGATGATTCACCTTTGTATTGCTTTTGTGAAAAGCTCTTAACCTATTTCTAATGGAGTCTGCTAGAAAAAGACATAACCTATTTTTAGAAAGCTTATTTTGTTTGGTTTTAAACTATAGGCCTTTTTTAAAAAGTAATTCAGCCTTTTGATTTTCTTTCACCCGCTTTCACCCATTCTATTGCTGTTCCTTGAGAACTGTGGGTGGCCGATGAAGCAGTGAATATCACATGATGTCACTTAGCAACCTGATGTTCATAAATAGCAACAATCATTTTTCTAATAGCTATTTTTCCCCATCAGGAAAAATGCTTAGACCCATTCCATTCTAATAGTGCCAAATTCTTCCTCTGACCTTCCAGCATATTTATTGCTTACTCTTTCCTTTTTCTGGGATCTGATTCCAAATGGTAACATCATGGCTGATGCTCTTAGAAGGCTTATGATATTTTTCTGAGCTCAGTAGTAACATATAAAAATAGCTGTTAGTACCTTCATTAAGAATAGTCCCCTCTCCCTTCCCCCAAATCTCTGCATTGCGTGAAGTTCAGATGACCTCAACACAGTCTTGCTGGGATGACCTCAGAAGGACTATCCGCAAAGGATTTTTTTTTAGATATCTTTTGGGAATATGCAGGAAACTCAGAATTGTTTCAATTCTTTCAGAAAGACTCTGGCAAGATTTGCATGTGTCCTCTTAATGTTAATATAGCCCTTTAAAATATCAGATGTGCTATCAAGAAGTGCCTTTTTAAGTGATAGATGTTTGCCAATAGCGTACCTTCACAGCAGTTGTTAAGACAGAAGCAAAAAGATAAGATTATAAACTAAGAAAAGTACAATTGTGCAAGCCCTTGAAAAAGGTCTTGCAAAAATTGCTTAGGAAATATAACAAAGTTATGCAACAGCCTAAGCCTGGCTTATCCCCAGGGAGATCGCTGTCTGAGAGCATAGAAAAAAACAAATAATCTGTACAGCAACAGTTCCCCTCTGCCTAACCATATGGTTGCTCCTTAAAGAGTTGGGGGCTCTGTAACTGCGAAGAGGGTGTTATGAAGATGAAACTAAGACACTGACATAATCCATGCGTGACTACTCCCACAAATCCTTCAGCTACTCTGTAAATACTCTTCTCCTGTTCACTCTTTGCTGCTTCTAATTCATAGACAAGGTAACTAGTGGCGAAACTATACAGATAAAGAAAATTATCTAGATATCTTTCTCTATTGGCTTTTTGATATTTTTTTATTTAATATACTCATGAACAGAGAAATAAGGAAGACTCAAACTGCATGTTTACTTCCAAAGTGTTTTTATCATTCATATCTACATTCTGGGGAGTGGTTTCTAATTTCTCTAAAACTGAAGAAAAATCCACATTAGAAGTATTTAGCCCTTTAGCCCACAGAGCTCTGTGCAGCTCCCATACCACTCACTGTCTCACATCAGCAAACTATTGTTATCTGAGCCACTTCAGGGATACACGCTCATGTCTGGAGAATGACCGCAGCAAAACTGCTGAGAACAACCTCGAAGTTTCAACCTCAGTTTCCTCTGGATGAAGCCAGAGGAATAGGAACCGGGGGCTATACCACTTCCTCTTTTCTGAGGGAAGTAAAGACAGCAGTACTTAATCAACAGTTCTCAAATGTTATTCTAAAACCTTAAAACTGAGCTTGACAGGAGACGCAGATACAGTGATCCCTCTAATATATTACTTACTATTGTTTCTTCCCACAAGTAAGCAAAGTTAAGACTACTGTTATACGAGATTAATGCAGCCAAGTTGGGTTTTGGTGTAAATCATGCAGAACAAGAAAAGGAATGAGATATTATGGCCTCCACAGATGGATGTTTTACTCTCTGCCAATGCAAGAAGATTTTTCTTTGAAGTAGGCATTTTTATACTATGTGCATGAAGTGATTACTCATAGAAATCATCACATTCAGAATAAAGCATATGCTGGCTGGAGACACAGGAGGAGCAGTTCCTTAGCCTGATTATTTCCCAACATATTTTATTTGCCTCCTAGCCCTTTTACATGCTATAGTGTGAATTACAGTTGAAGCACAGCTAAATGAAGGACAGACTGAGGAACATAACAAAGCTGAAAACACAGGCAGTAAGAGACAAAAAAAAAAGATTCGGGAAGCAAGAACGTTTCGTACTCTTGTATGTCAGTAGATGGTGCTCTGTATACTATCTACATATCCAACGTACGTGCACAGAGTGTTTTTATACAAAATGATGATTACGTATCATTCCCTTGAATGGAATGGAATTCTTCAACTTTTAGGGAGAAAAAATATAGAAATTTAAATTTAATTTCAGTTATATTGAGTTAAAATACACTTTTTTGCCCCTTAATTTCTTTCAGTCTCCTCCTTCTTAGGAGGAGGTGTTCTTAGAAGGTTTTTGCTTCAGTAAATTTTCTGGCTTCTGTGCCAGTTTATAAACTGGCAAGCAGTAATAAACTAGAAACACGCTTGCTTCACAGCTTAACTAGTTTTCTTTGAAACCCCCATACCTGCAGCCATATGCATTAACCCATTTAGATCCTTATTTAAGAATGATGTTCCTTGATAGTCTTTCAAAAAAACCCATTTTAGCAATAAACTTACTTTTTTTCCTTTTATGTGAGAACTTGAGACCCAGATGCTGATCCTCACAGACTATCTTTCCTCTTTATTTGTTTCCATCATTAGGAGATGCCTATAAACTTTTTGGAATTAAGGACATTTATTTAAGAGTTCCCTCATAGGAGTTTTTGCTTATCTTTGTTTTATTGTTTAGAATATAGACATCCCTTCAGACACCAGACTACCTAGAAAAATTCTAACCATAAATATGAACACAAAAATAGTGTTGAGACATGCCTGAACCTTTAAGTATTCTTTTTCGTACTGGCTTTACTAAGATAAAGAGTTCAGTATCTTGCAAGACATGGAGCTCTCTGGAAACAGTTAAAAATCACAGCATGTGCAAGGTATACAGGTTGACAATGTCCCACTGGAAATCCCATGCTGTCAATGGAAAGCTCCTCCTTACTTTACTGGAAGTGATACAGAGCAGTGTGTATCACTGGATCTTCTCAGCACTCCTTTCTCACACACGGTTAACATATTGGTGATCTTTGCTGTCTTTCTAAAGATAAAGATAAAATAAAGTTGGTGAAAAAATACTAATAGAAGAAAAAAATCTCTTCCTTTTTAGTTGGCAATTCCATAGAGAAACTCCTGTCTTTCAAGAATAAATATAGGGTGGACAATAGGGGAAAATTAGGATATCATGGCAGAGCAGAGTTCAATCTCCAGCTCTGCCAGGCGTCTTGCATACAAGTTAGTGGTGGTGCTTGAGCCTTCAGCTAGGTTTGGCACGTCTAGGTTTTATCTTTCTAGACACCATCTGCAATGCAAACCCTAATGCAAGTGGCCAGACATCACTCTCTAAAACATGCAAGGAATTAGATGCCTGTGGGGGAATTCATAAGAATGAGTGATCTAATAGGAAGACACCACATTTGTCCAGTGAGATATATCAAAGAGCAGGCAAGGATCTCTGTCTCACTATTCTTGGGAATCAAGTACCTTTCAAGTCCTTTTTTTCAAAAGCTGAGAAAAGAGAGTTGGAGATGGCATACTTCAACTCACTATTCCATTGTTTTGTACATTCATTTGCATTGTGGGAAATCCAAATTCAAATCTCTACTGTGTAGCCAACAGGCTAAGGTTTTCTCAAAGAAGCCCTCTTCTTGAAGACTGTTCATTGTGAATAAATTGGTTAGACACCTAACACAAAGAAGTTTCTAGAAACTAGTCCTCTACTGCCTATGTGCATGCTTCAAAAATTTGCCTTTTTGGTTCAGCAAATATTTATTTTGTAGAAAATGAAATCCTCACAACAGCTGGCAGGTGGAGCAATCACCAAGATGTTGAGGGTGCAGGTTCACATTATCTCAGTTAGGGTCCGAGCCTGAGTCTCACAGCCAAGGGAGGACTCAGACATGCTGAACAGTTGGGAGCACTTTCTATGTCTGTTTTATTGGAGAATTTATACTCCAAATTGATGTAGTAGATCAAAACTCACGGATTAAAAAAAAAAGAAAAGGAGGAATGTGTTTTGTGACTCCTGGCAGAACCCAAGAGTTGCATAGCAGCTAGCTATTCGGTATGGTTGCAACTTAGTGCAACAGCATGTCTGTCCAACAGATGATAATCTAACTTCACAAATGAAATATTAGTTATTGAATGACGTTATGTGCCTTCAGTGTTGAGTAAATATGGGAGCTGAACGCGTATGTAAGTGCCTACAGACAGACTTTGGTTTAGGAAAAAATCCCTGCTCTGAAATTAGCCCACAGTCTCTGTGAGATTCAGGTTCACTGTCCATAAAATCACATCCTTACTTGCTGGAAGTATTGCGGAAAGAAACACTTGGAAAGATTAGGAAGTACAGAGATATTACAGTTGAGGAAAGGGAAGGCGGTTAATACATTTGATACAATCAGACACTTTTCAGGAGGAGAAAATATATGTTTTCAATTAAGAAGATTAAAGTGTCTTCCTAGACCCTACAACTGTGGTAAACATTTATAAAGCAATGACCAACTCTGGAACCAAGAGGAAGATTAACAGCGTTAGCTTTATGTGCTAGTAGCCAGATTCTTTTCTCACTTAGTGGAATTCTTCCAGGTTTCTACTCTCTAACTTTACTGAGTTACTCCAGCTTTAAACCAGTACAAGCAGTGGCAAGTTAAAAATACTTATGCCACAACTGGCCTTGGAAAATACATTTCTCTGTGATAGACATTAAACTGACGGTTGAGGCAGACAGCATGTCTTGCCCATAGTCATTTTATGTTTGCTTCTTTTCCTCCGTCCTTAAAATGAGTTCACGACTTCATGACTCTGAGAGTAAATACGTTCTATAATGAATACACTTTTTATTCAATATTCAGAGGAAATTAAAGTAAATGTTGTATGTAGCAATTCTGCATGGAAAAAGCAATAGTAATTATTTGATGAGGGAATTAATATGAAGGACATTCAGTTAATCCTGTGGTCTGAGGTAAATATGGCAGACAATCAAGTAAACATAATTAATGTAATAAAACAAAGACAAAACTGCATTAGCCCACCAATTCTTGACTAATCTATTATTTTCTTCAGAATACCATTGTATGAGAAGGTTGGGGTAAATATACTCAAATAAACCCAGCTGTAAAAATGAATTGTCCCATTGTACTGTTGGAAAAGTGTGAACAAAGATTTTTTTTGCTCCATTTCCAGTTTGTTTTTGGACTGGAACTCAGCAAGTAACTTATTTTGGTTTCCTTTTCATTTGAAATAAGAAATCAAGTATTTTTAATGAAACTGTCATGCTATACCAGAATTTGACCCAGTCCTTCAATCTGTACTCTTGCAAGCAAGTCCTTCCTCATGCAAATAGACCTTTGGAAATGAGTTTGACTAATGGCATTTCCTCCTCATTTTTCTGTTGGATGAGCATTGTGCAGCAGGACGGGACCATGTTGGTGTGAATAGCAGCTGTGAAAAGATTAGTGAAAACAGAGAGAAGGGTCTCACAACCCATTACAATAATAAAGATAAAACATTTCTGTACCGACAGTTAAATGAGAACAGTTTTGCTGCCTTAGGTATACTTCACCCATGTCTTCAGTAATCATTGAAAGTGAAGTATCACTAGCTGGGAAAGGCTTCTGAAAATAAGCATATTTTCTGTGCATATTTTCTTTTTTGTTTTTTTGGGGGGAGAGGGCTTGCTTTGTGAGTTTTTTTGTTTGTTCTGGGTTTTCTTAAGAAAATATGAAGCAAATATACTTAATGTATCATTAAATTTGGTGTCTTCTTAGCCTGTCTGCTGTGCTACATTCTGTTCATTAAAATTTGGAAGACTCTACATTACCTGAATATAGTCTTTGCATGAATACACTACTATGCACTATGGATAGAGATTACGAAATGTATTTTGGACACGACAAGGATAGTTTCTTCATATATTTACAAACAGTGTATTGGAGAGCATATGACAGAACATCAGAGGATGGACAGTATGAAACCTTTTTGAACATGCCCTTTTTATCAAGCTACATGGAAATGTAGTGAATGGAGCCCAGACAGGTTTTTGAATAGTAACATTTTTATTTTTCTCTGAGTCGTTTGAGTTTCTTCTCTCAGATGAGGATAACACATATGCCATTAGCAGATAAAAATAGCTACCCACAGGATGAACTTCAATTTTTTTCCTAGAGAAAAGGAACAACAGACAATCTTCATTTTTTCTGTTCATACAGTTCACATACGTTGCTGAAGAGTAATATGGCAGGTCTCATTATCTCAGTTATTAAAGGGTAAAAGGAGGAAAATAGGATGCCAGTCCTATAACATTGTTCTTTTTCAGTCCTGATTTGGCAGGAGGCCTCTCCCAGGGAATTTTAGCCCCACGTGCATTGAGACTGACTGGGAAGATCCACAGAATAACAATTTTTTGTCCTCTGGAAATCTCTGGTGCAGCATTCTGCAAGCATGCTGTCGTGCACCTTTTTACCTATGTTTCTTCAGCCATAAAGGAAAGAGTGGAACAGAGGACCTTTTTTGCTACTTCAAACCCAAGATTTGGCCAAAGTGTTGTGCTGTCTGACCAGGACTTATGAAATTCAGTCAGCATTAGCTATAAAATTCAGAATTTCTGTTGTTTTGCTTCACACAGATGTGACTGCTGCACCTTGATTAACCTTCCTGTGCATTCCATGTTGTCATACTTTGTTAACTGTATTGCCCTTCTTCTATTAATCCTGCATGGGTTTTTTTTCTAATGCTAAAGTGTTCTCTACGTTTCTAACCTCCCAGTTAGATTGAAACAAAAATTATCCAATCATTAGTCTTTATTGGGAACTAGTGAGTAGAGAACTATTAAGAAATGAAGTAAATTAGGAGAGATACGTGCGCATAGGAAGGAGATGGCATGGAATGACAGGAAAAGGGCAGCAGCTTTAAATGAAGAAGGGAAAGTGATGTAATAATGATTAAACCACAAAACAGAGCTCCAACACAGTGAATGAGCAATGAAAATAAGGTAATAAAAAGGAGCACTGAACTAGCTCATGAGACATGTTATTACAGTGAACATCATGCAAGCGCTATTTATTTTCCTTAACATGGCCACCTTCAAGGTTGCTATGACAAATGTGTGTGAGCTTTTAATGGAAAAATTTTTTTTTTTAATCTAAGAAGGTATCCACCAGCTTTCTGCCTACTCAATTTCCTAAATTACATGCCACATAAATAACTTTATTCATACTAGGCAAATGTTAACGATAACCACTTACGGGTTAAAACATAATTTTGGAAATCTTCAGTGTGTTTGATATTTCTCCAATTCATACATTGAAATCTACACTTCTATATCTAAAAGCATTATCCAGTTACACAATTTTACTTGAAAAAAATATTCACTTGAAATGTATTGCACAATAACAGCAGCTAAATAACAAGTTCTACTGGCTAGAGATCTGAACCAGAGATAAATTAAAGATATACAGCTCCTACTGCACTTAAGGAAAATTAAGGCTGTTTTTATAACTGGCTTTTCAATGACATTCTTTTTTCACTGCATTGGAAGAGTCTTATTCATGTGTGACTAAGTGATGCTAAATCGTGTGCGTCTCTTACAGCAGAGGGAGTAATGTAGGGGGAAAGCCCAGCAGGGCTTCTCCATGCAAATTACAAAAATATTATCATATGGTTTATTAATTGAGCAATGACAAACTCGGAGGCCTGATATGACCTGGAAGAGGTATAAGATAGCAGCTGGAATGGGTGTACTGGACAGAACAAAGAGGAAAAGCAGAATTGGGACAACTAAAGTCTGAAAATGAGCTAAAAATAGAGCACAATAAGGCCATAGGAACATGACACGCAGGAGGGTCACACATTTACTGTGACTCTTATCAGGTGGTTATGTAGTAATCCAATTTATGAAGAATAAACAAGATATTTAGGAGCTTTGGCAGCATACAAAGCAGGTGAGGGTTTCTCACCTGGCCTTGTGTTATGTTTCAGCTTTCTGGGCTAGATTGGTCTTGCAGCATCTAAAGCTGTTTAGGTAGTGCTTAGTAATGCACTTAAATAACGAAAATATTAAATGGTAACAGAATGGGATTACGATGGAAGTTCTGAGAAAAGAAAAAAAGAAACTAGTGTAAAGAAAGAACATGAGCTCAGGGCCCCGTCTTATCAGACCTTAACATTTCCAAGGGAATGGATCAATTTTCTCTGCTGGAACCTCAAGCTGAAGATATATTGCCCTCTAACCCGGTAACTAAAGAATTATGTGATATGATTGTCTGGAAACTTGATAAACATTTTTCTCTTTCTTGAAACATTGTTTAGGAGAGGTTTTTGGCAAGTTTTTTCTCCTAGTTCCTAAAGGGATGATTGGTAGAAAACTCTGTCATAGTCTGTACATCTTGGCACAAGAGTGCAATTTCATTGTTGGGATTCCTGATGAAATGTAACACTGTCACTGCTGTTATAGCAGCTAGACAAACTAAAAGCATCAGGAGGCTTCAAGTCTCACTGCAGGAACCTATAAGACTACAAGTGGTATCGATCATGTTGCTGGCTGCTGTTTGTTGACAAAGATTCAAGCTTATAACAGGCCTCCTAAAGAGCTGGTCATGACTCTGTCAATAAGAGTCTAAAGCAGTACGCATATGGAGGAGACACTTGTATAAACACCCACAAAGTTAGTATCTTTCTAAAGCTACAGGTGGCAAATAGCGTAAGAACGATCCCCAGCGTGTACATTTGCTGCTCAGGAAACCACTCTATATAAGCAAACAAGTGACTGAGAATAAGAAAAAGATCGACTTTCTGGGATGTATTTGGTGATAGGAGAGGAGCAGAATCATCTGAATGGAAATTTTGCTTGAACACAATATTCTGCTTTAGCATCAATAGGGGAGCTGATATTTTAGCCATTCCTGGAGTGATGTGCTGGTTCACTAAGCTCTGTCCCCTTTCTCATTCTAGTCCATCAAAGGCTCGGAAAAACTGACCCGATCTCACACAACTCATCTCAACAGAGATGTTCAGCCTCAGCCATTCAATAAATACCTCACCAGGAGCTATTTCACCTGAAGACTGTGAATAAGCCATTTTAAGACAGGTTCCACAGTGTTATCAAGCTGACCAATAAACTGCTACTTGCTCATTGACAGAGCTACAAGATGCAAGTCTTCAGCAAGCTGAAGGTTTTGGAAGAAACCAAGATTGTCCGCTCAGCAATTGTTTGGATTCATCACATCATGTGCAAGCACAGTTAAATTTTTAAGCAATTTTCTTGAATGTTTAATATCTATGACTACTACAAATTACAATATTCCAATATATAGTAAATTTAGAGAACGACACCAAAGAAAACATTTGAGAAAAATCTTTGCTTCAGTTTGGATTTGTCCATTTAACATCGCAAACAAGTCACTGTTAACTGTAATCTAATAGTCAGCATCAGAAACAGAAAAATGTAAGACTTGTATTTCAGGTATTGTGAAGGTAGCAATGACAGGAAGGAAAGACCTCTAGCAATCACTTGGGCCTTTAAATACCTCTGTATTCTAGTTATGTCCACTGAAACCGAGCAGCACCTGGTGATACCCACCTCCTCTTGACTAGCTTTCTCCACTTCTGTAACAAATGAAGATTCAAGTGACAATCTTTCACGATCTTCTCTAACCTGTTGTTATAGGTTATTGAGAAGCCACTGTCCAAAAAAGGAAACAGAACTCACTGAATAGTAATATTAGTATGTTGTTACCAGCCACGTTTCAGAACTTTATTAAAGTCTGGTAGGTGACTAACCAAACACGTCAGCAACTAGTCAGATACTGCATGGAGAGCTGCTCTTCCAAATCAGAGGTACTGTAGTTAGGCCCCAGCTACACCACATAGCAGAAATGGACAAAAAAAAATTATTTGCAAGATGGATTACTGATGATGAGGGGCCATCTGATCATCCATGTAAATATACAAACTGGAATTCTCCTTAGGCTGCATAATAGATGTCAAAGCTTCACCACGTCCTGGAAGTGGGCTCACTAAATGGTCTGACTGCCAAGACTTTCATCTCAAGTGATGTTGTCTGATGGCATGTCAGTTGCTCTGCTTTTGCAGACATGAATCACTCATGATGTCAACCTTTCCTAAATGACCTTGGCAACACATGGGAGCAGTTTCACTTAAATACTTTTATGTTCAGTTGCCACACACACTATTTTGAACTGGCCGTGCTTAAAGATCTTTTCTACAATATAATCATTAATCACACAAAGCCCATTTTAACAAGGCACATAACCCAAGAAGAGATCCATACACATAGCAGGCTGCAGTTTAACTGTTTACAGTCCGATATCACTTTGACATCTCGCACAGAGCAGTCAGTTGACCTACAGTGTGGTAAGAAAGCTTGCATTTGTTAAAGGTTCATTTGTGGATAAATGATAGTAATACGTACCATTACTGATTTATAGCATGCCACTTGGAATTCAAGAGCAAGCATGTATGATGTGCTGTCCAGGAGGCCTGCAAAAGACTCAGCTGTGCTACCTAGTGGTTGTCTGTGCCATGAAGAGTAAGGCTTCTGTGGGATTCTTAAAGGATTTAAAGTAGATTGGCAAGTGCAGGTGTTTAGGAAGCGAATGAAAAAATGCAAATCGAGATTTCAGGGCCTCGTAAAAATCAGTTACCAAGTGCAGATAGCTTTGCACTTGAGGTGATAGAAGACAATTGAAACCTAAAGCTTGGGAGTATATTAAAGGTGGCTTCTAGACATTGCTTCAGCAGATATAATCAATTACAAATACATGCACTGGACAGTCTGCATTGTAAAAGTTAGTTTGAAAGATCCAAAATCAGCTCAAATGATCTAGAAATATAAAGCCCAATGGTTGAGCCTACTTTCAAAATTTTTCTTAGTAGTAACTGTCCTTAACATACTGTTACAATACAAATCCACAAACATTCTCATCTTGCTTTTGCCTCTAAATGTAAATAAGTATTTTAAAGTAAGAGAAGTTGAAGAGAGAATTGAGATAACTGTTGGGGTGAAGGAGTTTCAGCAGATACATACATGCCACATGTCCAGACAGGGCTAGCTTTAGGCAATGATAAGGCAGGCAGTCATTTAAGAAGGCAAAGTACACATGGATAGCACATTCATCAGCTACCAGCCTCCCCAGGTGGCTACAGGTGTGAAGTTAGAGCAAGTCTAACAGCTCCAATGACTGACAATCATAACTCTGCTGCCTATGTGACCTTTGCTCCTGCCCAAAAGATACTGCTGCAAAGTTGGGGAGCGATAGTGTGGAGAACTACAACCAATGTATCCTCTTCCACCTTCCCTCAGCCTGCTTCCCACCCTGCTGGAAGGAGAGACCGAGTACAACATTGCTTTAAGGTTTTTTTGTTTGCCTTGGAGGAAAAAATTCTACTAAAAATTCTATTACATTCTACTTTACTAACACTACTGTTAGCCTCAAGGCTTAGCTTAGAAATAAGAGATCTAGAATTAATAAATATAGGAAGACCATATTGCCAGTGGTCAGAACTGGTGTCATGCTCATAGAAGTTTGAGTCAGATCAGAAATATCAAGCTAAACATATGATGAGAGCAGAGAAGAAAACAAAGAGACAAAAGGTCCAGAAGGATGAGAGACTTGAGCATATAGTCAAGCACCTTTTGGGAAGACCAGTAGATTACTGGAGAGAAAAGCGGTGTAGAATGTAAAATGATGAAGGACAGTGCAGGAAAGACTTTTGATCAGCGTATTCTTAAGTAAGCTGAAAAGCCAGAGTTAACATTTCAAAATTGGATGGAGGTAAGCTAGCACACATCAGCCAGATACCCGACAAAAACAGTACAGTTCAGGTACTTTCTAAAAGTTTTCTAAAAACACGGAAAGGGCCAAAGTTTTTAGAACATTTACAAAGCTTGTAAGTGAGAAAAATGGCTAAGAAACATGAACTGGCCATTTCAGATAGTTAAAGTCTACTATTCTAGCAATAATTTGAGATAAATGTTTTCCTAAAAACAGGAGGGCAGTAACATTATTTTGTGTGCAGTAACATTATTTGGACTTTTTGAGAGAGACAAGAAGTGGAATGACTCAATCTTTTCAATATTCATCTTTTGACCCTGGCACAATGTAAGTTTTGCAGTAGGTGCAGGATCCCAGAGCCACAGCCGTTACTAGCTCCCAGCTCTGCATGCGTTGGGACGCCAGCGTCCTGTCTCATCCTGTGCTGACACTTCAATCTCAGCACATGTGCATGCCTTCTGAGAATGTTCTGCCCAGGCATTTTCACCTGGCTACACTCAGGAAACTTGCCTCAGATTCCAGTCAGTTTTTAAAAGTGCTTTTAAGCTAGATTAGAAATCTGGAAAAGGTTTGGAGGGCTTGAATTCTGTTATTAAACTATCTTAAAGTTAGTTAGAAATTCTGGGAAAACCTTTTCTTTACTGAAAGAGCATGTGAAACAGCTGTTCAGAATTTATGCAAACACCAATGCATATGTTAAAGCTTACTAACAGTTGGAGTAGCTCTTCCCCTCACCTAACACAATGCTAATACCTATTACTTATGCTGAAGCCTTTCTTCATGGAAAGTATTTGTATTTTAATAATTGTGTCAGGGCAAAGTGTTCAGGTGCACTGCTGAAGATTAAAATGAGAGTCATTCTATGATACTTAAGATATTCACACATTAACAGTAGGACTTGCCTCCAATTGAGAGACAAAATTTACTAGGGGCAGAATAGCATAGCTTTTTTGACACCGATGTCTCTCTTCTCCAAAATCTTCATTTTCTGAAAAACAAATCACAGAATCTGGAGATCATCTAGTCCAGCTGCTCCCCTGCTCATAGCACAGTCAGTTAAAGCAGGTTGCTCAGGTACGTGTCTAATTGGGTTTTGAACATCTCCAAGGACGGAAACTCCAGAACCTCTCTGGGCAATCTGTTCCAAATACATTAAAGCCTTCTGGATACAATCTTCACAACCACGATCTCAGAAATGTGAGTTTTCTTTACTAATATTACTAACATACAGATGTCTATGCAAGTTTACCAAGGCCAAAATTATTCAGGAGTCTGACCACCACCACATTAGAACAGGGTGTTAATTGAAGTATCTGACAAACAGTCAGCCTTCAAGGTCAAGCAGTTAACTATTCAGATATGCAGTTCCAGACCAGCACAATCTACCAGGAGGAGCAGTCTGTGCTATGGGTTGGTAGATTGGAGGAGTCAGAACCTGGACTGTAACAGGCTTTACAGATCTATGCCGGTATACTATAAAGCTCAAAAGACCCCAGGGAAGTCAGAAGCTGTATGGATGTAATCAGAAAGCCTGAAATGTCTTGTGAATACTGTTAGCATTTTACCTTGTGAATACTGTATCATTTTGACAACTCATGCCGAAGAAGTTGATTTTGTGAACAGAGCCCAGAGGATACTCTGTCCTCTGCCCTCCCTTTCTTTTCCCATTATTCTGCATGCATGACATTTATCCTCTGTTGCACGCTGTACATCTTCAGCTGGGATAAATATTCTCAAATATAGTTTAGTCAGATCTCATTGTGTATGTTGTTATATATGCACATATTCCCCAACCTAGAGTTAAAGGAATAAAATGGATAATTATTTTTTTCCCATCCACGTAATTACGTCCGTTTCCTATCAAATCTCATTACATAGCTTGGTGTTCCTAAGTGATGGTTGGTGATGACATAACCCTACAGACTAAAGTTTTTCCATTCTGATACGTGAGTGCGTTGTGATCCGTGACAGTAAGCTAAACTGTTTGGGAACCAGTAATATAAAAATACTGAATATTAATTCTTATACAGCAAAGACTAATTAGTATAGTTTTGTGAACTCTCCTCAGAAATGCACCACTAAATGCAAATTATAGAAACTAAATTATCAGCTCTGGATTTAATTTATTAACCCCTGCACTTCAATTTGACTTACCAGTCAAAAAACCAAAACACCCCCCAAACTCCCACAACCTGCCCTTTTTAGTTTTGTTTGAAATCAGAAGATTGTGCATTATCCGTGACATACACTGAATTTGACAAAAGTCTAACACTAATTAAATACTTAATTCTTATAAAAACCACAAGTAATGCTGAGTCACTTTCTCATATATGGCCCTGCAATCATAAAGTTCTTCAAGGTAGAACCTGATTAGATGAATGGTAGTACTCATGTAAATAGTTTGAGCCAGCGTCCCCCAAAGCTCTAGTGGGAATTACTTCATAATTGTAACCAATAACAAAATGTTTGCAAACGCCAGAGGCAAATGAAATCCAATTTAGAATAATCCATCTTAAATCCTGACCACAGACCTTTCAAAATATCAAGTCCTACAGATTTCTGCAGCTTCATCTTCCACTCCATTTTTCTTCATGAACAAATTAAGTTTTCCTTGCCTTCTTGGTGTTTACCTGATTCTTTAACTTACACAAAGCTCAAAATAATATTCAGACATACACATCTTTGGGGTGGGGTAGGGTAGGAGCTGGTAGAAGATGTGTTAGATAGCTAATGAAAACCTAAACAAACATGATTTATATAAAGGAATCTTGACAACTCTGGGCTCCTGACCCTCACGGCATGATGCCAAGGACATGTACTGCTGTACACACAAAGCAATCTGGTACAAGCACATTTTTGTATAAAACATTATAGTAGCTCTTAAAAAAGGGTGCTTACAATGCAAGATGCAGGTCCTTGAAGGTAATGCAATGTTCATGTTTGACTGATCTTAAAATCATAAAATGATCTAATTAACATCTTATCCAATAAGCAAGCAGCATACGATTTGAAAAAGATTACCCATATTTACATCTTTTTAGTCTGTTCTTGAGCCACAATATTTACTTTCATATGCACTGTTTGGAGTAATCCCAACACAGAATGGAAAAACATGTCAATGTTTCATTTCAAGACAGTTTTAATCAGGTAATTACAGGAAAAAACATTGAAACAAGTTTGTTTGTTTTTTTTTAAATGGTATTATCTTCTATGTCAACTTACAAGGATATGATGTAATAAACCAGTTACAAACGTAGAGGCATATTTACATTATATACTCAAAGTAACAAGCTATATTCTTATACATAAAGGAAACATCTATGGGATGAGTTAACTAAATTATACATCATTTAGTAGAAAGAAATAGCAGTAGAGGTTTTAATGGAAACAATATACACGTGAGGCACTTTGAGGTCGTTAGGGTGGAAAGCAAATGACACCAAGCAAAAGAAGAAAAATTATGTACAGATTATACTGCAACTTCAAACACAAAGGCGGCTTCTTCACGGAATGCTTTGACTTCTTAAACTAACCACAACTTTTGCAATTAAGGAAAGGAAGCTTTCAGGGGAAGGAAAAAAAAAAGCTTATATTTATTAGTGCACCAAAGGAAATTGAAGTTTTAACCACTCAGCTGCTGGACTAACAGAGTACCATAAGGCATGTTTTAAAAATTATTATTTTGCTGCCCACCTCTGCCTTGATCTTCATGTTATTAATATCAATGTCTCACTGTACTGGCCATGTACAGTGCCATTAGCTCTGGAAAAATTTACAGTCTGATTTAAAAACTATGCGTTATTTACATGGGAGTTCAACATTATCCTCCAGGCACACATGGACAGATCATCCAAGAGAACACATCTGAAATGACAATGGTATATTCCAACATGCAAAATGAAGACTTTCTTCAGAGCACCTTTGTTCGCTTACAAGGAAATTGCATCAGTTAAGCCTGTTTGGAACATCCCTCACATGAGCTCTGGAAAGGAATTTGAGTTTTATGCCATTATTTACTGCTGCTTATTAAACAGTTACTATGGTAACTGTAGGTTACTGTCAGAATATTGCTTTACTCTTGCACGCAGCTGCAGCCATACCCCTTCACAATGGCCAGACTGCATGTGCAGGTGCACACACACACACACACCTGTGCACATTCAAACTGGAGCTGTATCACACACCAAAAAGCTAGAGTCCTTCTGCGCAAGTATCAATACTTCACTCTTTTGCTATTGGAAAGAACTTTAAGAGAAAAATATTTCTTATAAGTCCAGTGACATACTCAAAAGACTTTTCATTTCTGATTTTCTATACTTTTGTGTAATAGGCCATTGTACAGTTTTAAGCCTAACAAAGCCTATGAGTAAAACATTTTTACTTTCAATTAACATGAACATTTAAGAGGTATAATAAAGAGTCACTGTAAAAGTCTGAATTACTCTTGGTAAATTCATAGCTAATATATTTTTGTAGCTTAAGTGCTACTGCACCTTTAGCCTGTTAAATAAATTACTGTGTAATCCAAGACTATGCCTGAGTGAAGCCTGAGTGTTTTTTTCTCTCCAGTAGATGGTGCACGAGCACTACCACTGATCTACTTCCCTCACTTCCTTTCAAGGGGAAATACTTAATTTTCATGGTAACTGTGGCTTTCAATAAACTAGGGAATTAACATTCAGCGACGGTTTCCCAAAGCTTGGGTCTCCCCTTCGAGCAACACAAAGCTCTGCTACTACATGCCTGAAAAACTGCAGTTCTGACATTTGGTGAGAGGGGGAGGAATCCGAGAAGGTATTTCTCTTCTTCCTTCCTAATGCTTAAGACAGTATTTCGGAAGAGACAGAGAATAAATTTTGCTTGCTTTTAAAAACAGAAGATGCAAGCATGTACGAGCCAGTTCTACTACAGCGTTGCTTTATGTCCATTTTTCATTACTCACCTCATAACTGCAAAAGCAGGTAAGATTCCTAAAAAACAGAGTATGTGTGCATCCTACTAAACAACCCTTATGTAACTATGTATCATTGCAGTTCTTTAGCTAAACTCAAATTGGGCATGCAGACTGAAAGTCCCTTCACAAGAAGAAAAAGGGAGCATATGTCATTTCATTAACATTTTTAGACAGATCAAGTCTTTAGAGAGTAACACAAAAGATAAAGACAACATTTTAGCAGCAAAGTGGTTAAATGCAGATTGAAAATATTAATGCACACATTCAATAAAAATATTAAAGCATATATATTGCATATAAAATACAGTACAGGACCAGGAGTTTCACTATTTTGTATAGTGCTCTGAGGAAATTGTTAAACTCATTTCTTTCTGAAGTATATACAAACAATATGATTCTACAGCATTTTCCTATACAGCCAGCAAGTTCTTTTCTTAGGTTGTTCACATCTATCTTCATCTTGAATTATGAACCTAGCACTTACAAATATTAAAATTCTTTCATTCACAAGAAAAAAACATTCCCATTTCACCGAAGTTGTTTTTAAAGTTAACAGTCTATTCTAGGCAACTAAGTTTAGCTGAAAATGTGTGAAGCACGAAAATCAACCAGAGTAGCAGCTTGCAAATATATAAATGGTAAAAACCAAGACTGCTGCTACAGCGTCATATTCTTGGACTTAATTCATTCAATTAACTTTTAGTACAAAACTAGAAGCTCTTTCGTAACTTCTACAGTTATCAATATATTTGTCTTCTTTTCAATGTGAAATAATACTTTGAGATGATCTATGTACACAATGTGGTCAATTCAAGCTGTAATATAAATATAAATGTTTTCTTTTAAAAAGTATTTTACAGACAGATGTTATATACATTTGCTCATTTTACTCCTGGACTACAGAGAAGAGTTAAAGGCGTTGATACATGCAGAAAGAAAAATTACACAAAATATACTGAAAAAATGCATAGGAAATGAGAAAAGTCATGTGCATCTTTTAAAATCAATTAGTTTTTTTGTTTGTTTAATAACAAGGGTATAGTGAGAACAATCTGTCCCACTCCAGCCAGGATACCAAATAGGCACTTTCCTTAATGAATGAATTGCTATCTATATTAAGAGTTGTCTATATCTTTAACGAGAAGTAAATGTTTCTTACTTCATGAAATAGCAAAGCATATAACGTTTTAAAAAAATTCGCTAGGGATTAATCTGTTAATTCTTATCTGAAAATTAAACATTTAGTAAATGCAAAGTTATACCAAATACACAATAGAACATACCACACACACGCAGACAGACGCGCACGTTCACTCTCTCTCTCTCTCTCTCCCCCCCCAACCTCCCTCCAAATTCACTCAGTGAGGAAGTTCACTCCAGTTTGGCCTGAGCTGTAATTTATTTCTCAAGCTAAGTCTTTTGCTGTTGCTTTCAAACTAAAAAGATAATCCCACAGTAATTTTGTTCTTGCCCATTCAAATAAGAAAAGGTTGCAGTTCAAAATAATGAAAACAATTTCACTTTTGTTATTAATCTTTCATTTTAATCATAGTACTTGATAAACAGCTGAACAGGATCCTAGTTTAACAGAAGGATAAACAAGAACACTGATGACAACTTGTTACAACTGCCTTAATGTACCTTTTGCTTAATGAACATTTGTATATGTAATAAAGTATTTTTGGAGGACACCCCAAAAGAAAACAACTTGCTGGTTGAGCAACAGAAACAACTTCCTTTTTGCTATTAGGTTTAAATCAAAGTCATTTATATATAAAAATAAATGTTATGTTCTAACAAGAACATTTTAGACAATTACATCTGTGCTTAACAAAAAAAATATTGGTCACTCAGGACTAGAATAATTAATATTTTAAAGGTTTTTAGATTATCAGAATGTATGGATACAACTCAACACAAACTGTAGCTGAAGGGAAACGGGACTGAAAATATCAATTTGTCCACCCGGAATAAAAATGCAACTAAAAACTAATTAAATATTTAAAATACTATCATGGAATGTGACAGTAGATATGGTCCATACCTACTACAACAGAGGGAAGGAAAGTTTAACATGTAATAATTCGTACCTTACACATTTAGTTAAATATAAACATTTGTTATTTATACATAAAGTTGCTTCCAAAAAACTATTAATAAGTGATTTAGTTGCACTTAAAATCAGTTTCATTTCTCATTTGCCAAGTATTAACTTTTCTTAATCTTAAATCAACTGCCGCTAGTGCACTTTTAGTTAACATTTCCCCTCAGATAAGTTTTAATCCTTCTTAAAAGAGCCCCTTCACCTAAACCATGAATGTACAAAGTGGCAAAAGTTAATCCCTTTTAGTATAATCGTAATTCATATACTCATTTTATAGCCAATAATAAGAATAGGCTTTCTTTGCAAAAACTCCTTCCCAACCTGCAACAAACGCCATGCACTTAAAGGAAATAGTTAGGCATGGCTAGCACTTGTAAAATGCCAAGGTCTGACAAGTCTTGTTGCTTCTTCCACATCAAGCATCTCTTACATGAGAGACGATTCCCTTCAGCTTGCCAAAAAAGCTTTCACAAATCCAAGTTAGATGCTTCCTGGAAACAAAGATTTTCAGCTCTGTTTGGCCCAAGACTGATTCATCCCGCAGCTTTATGCTTTCCTCCACAGCACCCACATACCTCACCACAGTGATGGCATGCTCTCAAGGGGAGGTAGCAGCACATACATGGAGCAATGAATGACAGTGCTACCAGTGCTAACCAGCGTAAGCAGAACTTGTCATCACTAGTGTCACAGGAGCAAGGATCAGAAAAATCTCCTTCAGAGTCTGACATGCAGTGATACAGCATGCTCTCTGCACAAAGCATGCAACTAACTTGGTAGATACATCTTTTAATAGGATCCGGAGCATCTTGACATTTTCCTCTGCCATTATCTTCATGATTAAACCTTTCCTGGCAGTATATACAGCGGGAACGCTCACCATCCTCTTTTCTTCTTTTTGAGTTTTTAAATTTTGATGAGGAAGGCTGAGTTTTAAATACCACAGAACCCTTTGAGTCTTTCAGGGAATTCAGCTTAGTTCCATCCCCACATGGGTATAAATAGTCAGATTTTTTATTGTCTGATTTAGAAAATGGTATATTTGAGTCTGCATCATCCCTCTCCAGGTCATTCTTCCACATGTCAGGATGCCTGTAGTCTGCATAACGACGTATCAAAATATCACGAGGGTTTATTCTAACAATTTCATCTTCATCCTGAAAACTAACATGTCTGATTGACTTCAATGGGACCTGAAATAGCAAAGCAAGATAAATTTACTATAGTAAAGTCCCAAATTTATAATCTATGTACACAGTAGAAATCAGAGTGCAGAATTTGTCCTTACTGTTTGAAGCTAATATTTTTAGCTTATTTTGTAACTTGTACAATTTACAAAAGCCCATGACTAGGTGTCCCTTTGCACGACATTAGCACCCTGAGGTTTCATATTCCTTTCCAGTATCTCTCATAAGAACTCTGGGTATTTTGGTATCCACATAAAACTTGATGCTCAAATTTGGGGTTTTCACATCTTACCGTGGCAATGAATTCCATACACCAATTTTGATTTTCAACTTCAGTGACATTACGCTGCGTTAGGATTAACTCCCTGATTCATTCCCTTAGAGTTACTCATGTTTAAGTGCCCTCTAGGGCACTTCTCTCAATAAGATTTCCATAGCCTTTATTCCCAATGCAAGTTTTCAAATTCTCTTCAATTTTGCAACAATAGTTCTGAGGATGAGTAACCAGTATTGAACACTAATCTAGACGAGGTTTTTTCCATACGAAGAGTAGTGTTCTGTAAAGTTCAATGGTATGATCAGTTACAGTAGTTTCTAAACATATCTCACCCTTAGCTAACGTACAGTATTTAACTTAAATGAGTTAGCTTAGGACACCATCAGGCAAATGGGCAAGCGCTTGTTAAATTCTCTTCTTGTAATGAACTGACCATAAGACTTTCAACTTAAAAGGCAAGTAAGAAGAAATAGGCTAAACACATACAAAACAAACAGCACAGAGTTAAGATAGAGCTCGATTGTTCTGCCTCATTATGAAAAGGCATGGGGGCATGAAATAAAGTTTTTGAAGGTGGAAAATTTGAAACATCCAAACTGAACTATTATGGAACTCATAACCACGTGCAAGATAGGGGACTGCAAGTGAACGCAGACTGTGGAACACGTGGCAGTGGTGAAAAGCGTCAAGTATAAATCGGCAACAGTCACAACATAGCAATGAACGTTACCGAAATCACATTACAGATGACTTTTAAGAAGGGGGGGGGCAAATAATGACATGATAAAAATTTGGCACCTGTATGGAAGGAGCTCCTCATAAATAGCAGGTAGTGCGCAGCAAAAAACCAAAAATCTCAGTGTGTGCCAATATTCCTACCTTACAGATAGACAATTACTTTCCCAAACTGCAGGGCTATTATAATGGGAGCTGGAATATAACTGAGCTTCAAGTCAAATTCCACCTTTTGCTACTGTCAAATGCAGTCTGCCAACCATCTCACAGAAAAGACTGAAAAGCAATCCCTAACCCACTAGCCTTACAGATTCTCCCGGAATCATGAATGACTTGGGAAGACATCTTGGCCTCTGTGTCATTGCTAAGAGTATTTACTTTGTCACTACTGATCCAGCTAATGAGAATTAAGATCTCTGTTAAGGAGAACAGTTGAACTACATGTGCCTAATCTGTTGCAATGTGAAACTAAGCGCTATTGAAGATGATGGTTTAAGTAAACACATTTTATTTCACTTTGGATGTGCTCCTACTACATTGAAATTAGGAGGCAGAGGAGAGCTAACCTCCAGCTGTGGAAGGGGGAGGAATAGCTTCTTAAAACATGCCAACTTCTGATTACGTAAAAATATCTGTAGTGTGTTCTAACCACGGCTTCGCTGCTTGGTAATCCGTGTGTGATACATTTTCAGTACAGAATTGTAATTAGACCTGCTTTGCCCTGGGAGTTTCAGTTGGAGTATGCTAACAAGAACAACCTTTTCTTGGCTCCAACCTACATAGTTGGACTTCCACAAAGTCCAGAGGATACAGTGTGGAGAAAGGATGTATCCGATCCAGCTAACAGCACTAATCTTCCATATTTATCAGGCTCTGATGGGGAAGCATTTAGGCCCCCTTTTTGCTTATGAAGCCAGAGTGCCTTTAAATGCTACTGTTTTCAAACAGAGAAATGATCCATTGTTTCAGCATCAACAATTAGCCATGGATTATTGCATTTTTTGAACTGTTTAACAGCATAAATTTAAGGAAAGAACAGTTTTTAAAATGTCATTATGTTTCCATGCGTTACAGGCATAAAGGTTCCTCACCCCATTGTCCACACAGAATCCTAAACATGCATTTAATGCATTACATAAATCCCCTCGTTAAGAAAAAAACCAAACCTCAGACCAAAAAACCCACTCTCCAGCTCTGATCCCCCAGAGAGCTAATAGACATTAAAGAACACTATAAATACTAATAACTGTAAAATGTGACCTCTCCTCAGTCCTTGAATGCTTTTTATTTAAGGACAACAATGCATACATAGAACTCATTGCTTTTTTTCAAATCCGCAGTCAACCACCTTCTAAAAAGTTTAAAGGTCGACATGTTAAAAAAGATGGCAGCATTCCATGCATGTGTGTGTCATGTTAAGAAATCAGTCATAAAGAAAACAAAGGGGAAAATATTAAAAACAAGCCAACAGGAGAAGTGTTGAAATCAAAAGCTTTATTTATAAAGTGTTAACATCTTGGGTATTTCATAGAACCTATATGAAAGCATGAGGTACATGAAACCTTCAGAATAATACACAACCCAGATTCAGTTAGGTACAAATATCAAGAAAATTCAACAAAAAGAATGCACATAGTCCTCTGGTCATCCAAAATTATAACACAGTCTAGTTATTCAGCCTAAGTAAAAAGAACAGTCTCTGTGCTGGAGCAGAAGTGAGGAAGAATACTGTACCAAATTGAAATTCCAGAGAATCTCATTACAAACATAATTAGCGAACTGGAAATTTGGCAGTAAATTTTTGTTGACGTGGTTGAACTTGCACCTCACTTGAATGGGAGCGCCTTTAAACAAGGCATGGGCATTCACTTAGTATGCTACTGTCTCCCCTCAAATAAATGGGTGCACCCAGCTCTGCTTAACTCACAGCTCCACAATATGAGGACAACGGCAGGTGAACATAACATTGCAAAGTATTAAAATTAACTTAAGCACACATCAGTTCATTAGAAGCAGAATATCTGAGGGACTTGGGTATGTTTTAATAACTTACAGTATTAAAAGTAAGGATTTGAACTGTCATTAATCCCTTCTTTATCTTAAGTTGAGCATATATTTGTTGTGCAATTCAAGTAATGAGCACAGTAAGAGTGTTCAAACCTATTTATAAATCATTAGAATAAAACTGGCATTTACCTCAAAATCTGCTATGCCACATGGTCACACACTTGGAGCTCAGCAGAGATAACAGTGCGTACATATAGGGAATGTGAGATTTTGTTGATTTGCTTATGTCTAAATATACACCAGACAACTATGCAAAAAGGATAGAAGTGTCGAATGCAGTTGGTGCTGCAATACGAAAAAAAAAAAATTTTTAAAGCACTTGATATCTACTTAAATCTCCGTGGAATCTCCCTTAACGTCAGTATACAGGAAGGGAATTCTAGTACTCTTCATTTTAAAGGAAGTTCTTCTACTTACTTTATAACAGACTGGCAGTGCCCGGTATACTACAACTCAAATTACCATTTCCTCTGTGGCCAATTTTATATACGCTTTTAAAACATACAGGCAGTTTAGGCTACTGTGCTTTTTCTTAGAACTCGATGAACATCAGGAGCACATACGCCATTGGTTACTGTAGCTGAGCAGGTAAGTGTTACCCGCAATACCCTAATCACCCACCTACTCTTATCCTAAAAAATTATTTAACTCTCTTTGCAACTAAATGGGAAGAGAGGGGAACACGTATCTCCTGACAAACAGAACAAAAAAGAGAAAAATAGTTAAGTGACTTATACAAAAAGATAGTTGGAGGAGATCCACAATTAAAATTCAGAACTGCATAATTTCAAGCCTTTTGGTTAGTTTTCCAGATAACGGTTTGCTGTTTTCGCACAATAGAGCGGTTACAAAGTAGCTGATGCAAGACTTCAATAGGATCCTATCTTTACAAGAATTACCTAGGGTATTACAAGCTTTATTTCAAGGGGCACACATATTTTCTGATGACACGTACACAGCTACTTCAACTTGCACTCTCCTTTGACTTGTGGCTTTAGGCCTATTTTACCAAAACTGTCAGTTCTTTAATGCTCAGAAGAAAGCAAAATGTATATTGTTAAAGAAAAAGCTTTACTGTTAAGTTTCCAATCTGATGTAGATATGACCTCTTTTGAAAAGTGTCAGTACACTGGCCTTCCTCATGTTAATATTCTTTTCCTCTTTACAAATCTGTTCAATAACAGTTTAATATCTTTCATGCATAACTGATATGCAGCTTCCCTTTCTGTACCAAAATATTATATTTTAGTTTAATAGGCAGTTAGAAACCATAAACAATGTTTCACTGAAAATATTTAACAGAAGCACCCCCCTGCATAGTGCATCCAAAATATCCATTTTGAAGATACACTTCAATATTTCTAATCAGAACAATTTTAATATACATGTAATTGAAACCGAGTCCGTGGCCAATTTACATTTTCTAAGCAAATGTAAATGGTTTCTCAAAGTTGCAAATACAGAAATCCGACTTCTTCAAAGAAAGTAAAAGACTTATGTAGTCTGCTGCACTAGAGCACAAGCAAATCCTTTCACAAAGCTTTACCTCTGCTGCAATAATGCTTGAATATTTCGGCTGCAAAGCACGTATTGATCATTTCAAGAAGCTGAGAGTATAGTGCTACAAACAGGGACTTATAATGAAAGCGCTCTTTTGTCAGAAACTAAACGTTGAGCAACTAACACAGTAAGCAAAAATCAGAACTGCTTCTTTTATTAGTAGTCTTACCTGATTAGGTTGGCTAGGAAAACAGGCTCTCCTTGAGTTGAAATCCTCAAATGTTGAAGGCCTTAAATTTGAACTGTTGTAAGGTTCACTGGTTACTACAGTTTCATGTTGGAAAAGGTGATCTTTCATTAATGAACTCGAAGTATTTTCTTGAGTAGCCTAGAACACATAAAAACTTGGCTTTATCCTTGAAATGATTTTTGCATTTACACAAAACCTGTACCAAAAAATCAAGTTCATATAGAAACGCATTAATTTTCAACACAATGTGTCAGTGGCATTTATAGACGCAAATACTTTAAAAAGTGGCTCCTTTTCTATGAGTCAGCCTTAGAAAACACGAGTTCATTCTCTGCGGAGCACATACAACTCACGCCTTAGAGACACAGGCCTTTATAGCTCACTCACTCACCAAATCAGACATAAGAAACCTCATTAAGGAGCAAGAGGTTAACCCAGTCTCTAAAATTACACTCTTCAACTGTCCATGAAGATACTTGCCCACAAGCCTTACCCATGGGTAAGACTTGCAACATCTTACACTGTCTTCTGTCCCTGCAGGTGACTCAAAGGTGCGCACACACACACTCTCTTTCCTCGGTAGTCAAGAGGGACACCATCTGATAAAGGACACGGGCACCGAACACCTACCACAGCGTTAACTATCAATGTCAGATACCAATGTATAAATGTAAACCTTAGTCTTAAATAAGCCTTTGTGCCATATATACACCAATTATAAAGGAAAGCTTTTATAAAATTCCATCACAGATATCACAATTGAAGCCAATCAACTTACTCCAAGAACAGATTTGGGGTTGTCAAGACAGAGAAATGTATTTGACCTTTGTAAGACAAGAACTCAGTGACAACTGCTTTAAAAGAAAAATATTCAGCTTACCAACCTAGATATTACAGATAAACGGATGCAGCCTAATTTCTCCCATTTAAAAAGAGAAAAAGTAGAAAAGAACAAGAGTTCATTTAATACCTTATTTAGCCTACAAATATTCATTATTCAGAGCTACAGCCATGTCGAATGAATATCCTAAACTCTGTATTTTTAATTGACCTAATAGTTTAGAAACAGCCAAACCACATTTATTAGTATCAAAAAGGCTTTCTTTGGACAGACACTTCCTACTCCAATGTCACATTTCATGACAAGGTTATAAACACCTCAAAAATCCGTATTTATAATGGAAATACTGACAATCAAAAGGGAGAGGCCCTAGAAACAAAACTACTATTGTATTAAAACTGCTTTTAAGTAAAAAGCGAACATGTACATTTTTCCACAAGAACTAAGCTTTATGTATTAAATATACAGAATATTACACACAAACACAAATGCACACATTTCCCTTTTCTACTGTCCAAAGCAATTACACCGCCCACATTCAATATCCTTTAACCACAGCCTGCAAAGTACAGCACTGGCATAGGTTACTTTACAGATGATACTGAATAACCTACGCCAGTTTTTAATGCACAACGGAAATCTGGTTTGGTCCCAGCTGCTGGTATAATAATTACTGTCCTATGGTTGCTAAGAGATACTTTGACTTTTTTTCCAAGACTACTAAAACATTTCTGTGCGCGCAGGCAAAAGGATGCTGGGTAAAGCAATAAAATGACTCCAGCTGTAGCTCTCCAGCAGAATTCAAAGCCAGATGACAGCTGTAGAGAAAATGAAAACCAGACTGAGCTTCTCTTCTTCAAATTTTCTCTCCTCACTTCTCCCCTTCTCCCAGTTTGCCAGAGTTAAATCTGGGAGAGAATTCAACATTGTTCTGCAAACACTGTTAAAAATGTTCTGCTGCAAGTTGAATGATTACACAGAAGGATGGATGAGAGACTACATTTCCGTTGCATCCCAATTCTTGTATTTACTTCCCATGTGGCCTCAAATTCTGCTGTTTGATGTTAACCAACACAAGAAGAGCTTGTTTTTTTCTCCTCCCACTTATTTTTTTTGATTGTGAATAAACAATATAGGTTTCAAAAACATTTAAGTATCCTCCTTCTGTTTTAGCTATTTCTAAGACTGATGGAGCAATTGCTTTCAGATTTGGCAAAGAACTTCTATTATAATCAAGTATGTAATTCTGACATGGCCTGAAATATTACCCAGATTAGTCTGAATGTTTTATACAGTTCAAAGGAAAAAATAAGGCTTTTCACAGGCTTATGACTGCTTCCAAAGTTGTTCTACCTGAATATATAAAGAACATCAGAGGTGATTAGGGATTCCAAAGAGGAAACTAGTGAAATAAAACAGAAAGCGTAAGTCTGTTGAAGTAAACAAAGAGAGAGGGGGAGATGTAAACAGCCTGTTATAGATAGTGATGAAGAAGAAAAAACAAACTTCATTTTTGAATACTACTCCACCAAAAAGCCTAATAAATCTTATAGAATTTCAGTGCATATATTAGATTTTAAATAGTAATATAAATTAGTATTACTTCTATTTTTAGGAACCACACAGTTAATTTATGTGT